>NC_072768.1:5169308-5478601 GCF_022539595.1 Amphiprion ocellaris
ATTTGATTGTAAAAAAAAAATAGTTAAAAATTTGGAAAAACCTACTCATCAATCCCTTTGCTCACCAAAACTGGTGCAGTCAGCTGTCCACACTTTTGTCTTGATATTGACTAAGCAACTACTACAAAAAGTTAAAAAAGTTCTCATCCTTGAAAAGGTGCCTAAGAAAAGGAACAGCAAGAGCTCATATTTTGTGGCTGAATGCGATGGTTGGCTGTTTGGACCGCTGCCCGCCGGCCCACCCGGACTTGCATGTGAAGTGAAGCACAGTTCTTGCCAGCCAGTCCTACACCTGTCTCCTTTTTCAAACAGTTATCTCGTGCACTTATTCCGTACAGCCCCCAGTTCTTCTGAACATTTGGACCACCAGACAACAGACCGCCTCCAAAGTCGTTATTTACTTTTCTCCCACACCTTCCCATGGGAGGAGAAAGCACACATGCTGGACTGCTTATGTTTATGTTCTCAACCTGCCAAAGTGGGGGAGAATTAAGTGGCTCTGGCTCTGTTAATTGGGCGTTAATCGGGTGTTGCACTAATTAAAAGGCAGTTCCGCCCTGTTGGGTCCTGGTAATGAGTTTGTTATTAAATCCACAGAGGATTTTTGTCTCTTTTTCAATTTACCAACAGGGTAGTGCTTAATTGCTGTGTAAATGAGGGGAATGTCCTTGAAGGTCATATTGCATCAGCATGCGATCCATGAACAGAAACGGGCTGCCCCATTCAAACTTCAGATTCATTCAGTTGACTGTGACCTCTTGTGTCCAGCTGTGCCTCTCAACAGTAACTCTTATTTTAGTCCAGCCACTTTTTGAAAGAAACTTCTTCAAAACTAATTCGCTAAACTGAGATGACAGGTTACCCACTTCCCTTTGTAAATAAAGGTACTTTTAAAATTGATTTCTTTGTCATCTTAAGTTGCTTTTATTTCCCTCAGTAGATGCTGTCTGGGCCCTTGAAAGCACGCAGTCCTTTATAGCTGCCAGTGTCTCATAAACAAACCCTCCCCTTGTCACCTTCCACCACCACAAATGCTGCTCTTCCACCTCCCTGAAAGAAACAGACCAAAGGTTGAAAATGCCTTCAGAGAAAGTCAGGCCAAGTCAATATGGAGACAGAAAGAAAGAGATAGCGAGACAGTTAGGCACAAAGGAAGAAATGACAGATGAATGGTGGAAGATGTTACACACAGATAGACAGGTGGCCTGATAGACACGGAGAGATTGCTGGTGCTGATTGTTGAAGGGCATTTGCTACAGAGACATCAATCAGAAGATGGCACCAAGATTGAGTGTTTCTTGGCCGTGGCTGGCAGCATGTGTAGAACACAACCTGGGCTAAACCGCCGCTCTTCATATCAATTAGAGACCAATTATACAACCATGTCCTACTAATTAAGCCGCACTGCCGCCATGCCATCCTCCAGTAGAAAGAGTGTGTTTCTCTCTGCTCCTGTGTCTCTGTGGTTGTGTTTATTGAGATAAATAAATAAAGTTGTGGGTGCCAAGGCGAAGCATTCTTAATCTGATTTTCAGAGCTGTAAGTTTGTGTTTTGGAGGGGATGAGAAGGAGAGAAAGGGGAGCCAAAAAATGTCTGTCTTCTCTTCTGCCTTTTGGTGGTGCTGGTGTAACATCAATCGCTTCGCCTCTTCCAGTGAACTATGGTGAAATGGGGGAGACACTGCTTTCATTTGAAGGGTAATGATATCACCAAAAAGTCTGTGCATGTATGCATACGTGCGTGTGTGTTTGTGTGTTTGCGCACCAGTTTGATTTTTATTTGCGAGGTAGACAAAGTGTGATTAATATTCTCGAGCGTATTTCAGGGGATTTTGAGTCAGAATGTGCCGGACTACTTAATAAGTCAAGTTTTATTTGGCTCGATCTGGGAGGGTGATGAATTATGAAATAAAGCGAGAACTCGGTGCTTTTTGCAGTTTTTATTTCTCTGTGGTTTACATATTTCAGTCAGAACATTTGTAACTTTCCTGACAGGTTAATGCTATTGGGTTCAAAGTGAAGACACTGAGGAAATACGCAGAACGACAAGACAGCAGGAGAGAAACAGACGTTGAGATCAGAGGAGAAGAGAACAAAGGGGGAGAGAGGATTTGAGATGTCACAAAATAGTTTCACACTGTCCCTATATTCTGTAGCGCTTCATGCAGTGTCAGAATGTGATGAACTTTGTGCCTTTTCTTCTTTCTCCACATCCCTCACAGCCACCTCTCCGCTGCCCAGAATGTTCTGATGCAGTCAAAATCGGAGTTTGACCACTGCAGCATTGTGCCCTCTACTGCATTGTCATCAGTATAAGTGGGCACTCTTTGAAAATGGAAAAGTCAGGAAATTTCATGTTTGCAGTCTTACAATCTAAAAAGAAAAAAAAAGCAGACAGAGTGAGGGAGGGAGGAAGGAAGGGAGGGAGGGAGGGAGGGAGGAAGGGAGGGAGGAAGGGACAGGGTCCATGAGGATGTGGGGAGAGTACACCTCGTGTCCTTCAGTCATTTTTCTTGCAGGTACTCGGTTCATCCTGCCAGTAGAATCTGCAATGAGCTGTTCCTCTTTGTGACTGACATCCCACCCAGACCACCCTGCTGATTGCATTTGTTTAGCAGAACTGAATGTGTAGAAGACAAACAGACAAAGCTTGGATCAGGGAAGAAAGAGTTTCTTGATTATTCTGCACTTATGTTCATTCGCTGGGGGTTTTTGCATTGTATAACTCTCTGTTCTCTCTCTGTCTTTGTGTTCAGACTTGTGAATCCCCGTGCATATCTGTCTGCCGGTACCCTTGTTCGTAAGTGGTGTCGTCTTGGACATCGCAGTCCTGACAATGAAGCTGTAGTCACATTCTCATCACTCTATTCATCCCTGGCCAACTGTAGCCTCTCCCTCCTCTTATCTGTGTGTGACCAAGGAAATTAAATTATAAAAATAATCACTTGGCGCCAGTTTCTTTAGCAGTGTGTTTCTACTTAGCATATAGAGTGTGCTTGCTTTGGGGTTGTGTGAAGTTACTTATTGGCCTATTTATGATAATGGGCTCTGCTCTACTTGTTCTACACACACCTTTTTCATCATGACAGTGAGTGAATGGCATGACGAAGTGAAGCGAGGGGAGGCAGAAGGGAAGAAATGTTGGAAAGTCGGTTGCAGCCATGCTGGGGAAGGAATTTTACATGGGTGGGAAATCTAAATCAATCAATGAGGAGGTCTGTGATAATTAGAATAGACAAATGCTCAGGCTGTGCCTAAAATCCCTCACTCTTTGCTCCTACTGCACTATATTTACTTTAATTGTATTTCTAAGAGCAAATTTCATGCACAATTTAGTGTCCTCACATGGGAGGAATAATGTTTTCATATCATGCATAGTAACTGTAGCTGTAGGATTGCAGTTGGCCTGTTAGTTGCTCTCTCTAAATGAACAAAGTATTAGCTTGCAATGACATTTTGTGTAGTCATAGATTACAATATTAGTGATCCTTTGACTTAATCTCTAGTGATGGCATGTTAAAGTTTACTCTTAAAATCTTACATCTACTTGGTCGACTTGTGTTAAAGTCCATCTAATCAGTGGATTGAATGCCATGAATTGTAGCATCTTTGGGGTCAATATATAATTGAGAGACTTTTGAAGTCCATGGGATATATCTTGCATACATTTTTATTAAAAGTTAAAAAAAAAAAAAATCATGTTTTTTTTTTTTTTAATGTTCATTATGATCATGTCTTTACAAATCCCATAATTATTTATTATGGAAACAATCACTTATTAATAAAAAATGACTGGATATCACTAAAATATCAACTCAATAACCGTCCCAATTTAATAACAACCACCTTCTAATTAGCTAAACAATAATAAAATGAGCTCACTCAAAAATAATTTTGATTGTGTTCTTTTGTTGAGATAATCATGACAGATATTTCTTTTTTGGCAATATATCAAATTTTATATGTAAAATAACAAAGAAATCACTTTCCACTAAGTTCCCCATTACAAAAACACCTCTCAAGGAAGTGTGTTAATTCCAGATCACATGACCTGCTCCACATGATGTCATTTTCTCCTGAAGAAAAGTCTGGCCAGACTCCAAGGCTTTCTGAGTTATTTAATATAAAGTAGAGTCAAGTGTGGATTTATCACATAAGAGGTTTACTACAATATCTTTATAAATAACTTTCAACTTCAGTTTTACTCAATTGTACATATAATATTTTTGGAAGAATCTTTCTCTAAAAATGCTATGTGGTGTTTGGTTAAAGGCGGCCATGTTGATTTTAAGCCTGAAAAGAGCAAAAATGTCAACTACGATGCAAGAAGTCCCGCAATTATTGACCCTTTAATCATTTTCACTATGGTCCAGTCAAATTTGAAGTCCTCAAATTCTACAAATAATGAACAAATATTAGCCTCACTCATAATTTTTGTCTTATGCAGCATAAATTTTCAGGCAACTCCAAACTAAAAAAAAAAACACACTAAACTATGCTAATGTCAAAATATTGTTATATCCAAATACAGCCTCACTGAGCTGTCGACTTTGAGCCTTGCTGCTAAATATACAACAATATATGTGTCATTGTCCTTCACGCTACACTCTCCCTATCAGTAATGAGGATGATTCATAAGCGTCTAAACTGTCAGTTTATGTCACCGCAGGTAAGTATGACTTTCTTGTTAATTCTGTGGGAAATAGCAAACGAGTGAAGGAGTGAGTAACTTCCCAGACAGCATCATTCACTCACTTACTGCTGCCAACTGCCACTGTGTAGACAGCCTCCTCTTCAGCTCAAATGTATTCCACACACGTTAGACCATCTGACTAAATAAACAGTCCCCATCGCTCTAGCTCTTCCTGTTTCTCCTGCAGGTCCCTCACAAAAAAAGACAAAAAAAGGGAAAGGGATGAAAAAAGCTGTGTATATTAGAATGATGTGCCTCCCGCAGGAGCCGAAAGGGAAAGTTGGTAAAGAGAGAGTGAGGAGGGAGAGAATGAATAGAAGAATGGCATTTTTTTTTTATCATCATTATTATGAGAAGGCTATCACAGGTCTCCCTTGCGTCTTTCCCCTTATTCCCTATTCAGTCAGGAATTTATTTGCTTATGCAGAGACTGTTATGCTTGCTTGTACAGGCAGGACAGCGAATGCAAAACTGTATCAATACCTTCGGATCTAGCGGTCCCAAAGCAGTCGCTGAGCAGGTGGACGGTCTATTTATTTGTGATCTTTATGTATTCAGTGCTAGTTACGGTCCCCTCCAACTACAGGGACCACATGTTTGTCAGTCCCTTCCTGAGGCATCTCTGTGTTCTGCTACAGTGAACAAATGCCATATGCCCCTGAGTTGGGCTCCCCTGCTCCCTTCTTTCTCCAGTCCGCAGACTACACATGACTCTGTGCAAAAAAAAGAAAGAAAGAAAGAAAAAAAAATAGATAGGACTTTCCAAACTGAAACAATTACTGTATATGTGTGTTCCTGTGCACATGAAGCCCGTAGCCATCATCATCCTCTCCGCCAGCAGGTTGCCTTGAGAGACTGGACTGTAAAATAATGGCTCCCCGCTGGATCATGTGAATCATTGCGATGACTGGTTGATAAATGTTCCACCACCCAGGCTCTGGCGCAAGTAGTCATTTCTCTCTCCAACTGGACCGGCTGCCAAATGACAACAACCTCCAAGCACAAGGCATCCTCGGCAGCCCCTCCCTTCAGCTCCTATAATTACTGTAGTGTATAAGTCAGGTTTAGGAGCAGTCACTCTAAATCAGCCCTGAATCAGCGCATGTTACTGTGTCCATTGTTCCCTTGTCTGAGCTCTGGCACAGAAAAGGGCATGGCTGTCCTGGCATTTCCTATAATGGACTTTTTAGTCAAAAGACGGGGAAATAATAAGCAGATCTACGTGCAAGAAAAGACCTCTTTGTGTTTGGTGAGAAGTTAAGACCAGGGACAGTTGGGGGGTTAGAGTTGACAGACAACAGCGCTGCTCTTTTCACACAGCTTGACACATAATGGTACCAATTTTTCTCTCTACATCTCTCCCTAGTGGCCATGATTTGCTCATTACATTGATGGAAGGCGACTGAAGGAGGGAGAGAGGAAGAGAAACGGGGAGAATGACCAGTCAGGAGACAAATAGTGCGAAATTTAGTGCTGAGATTTCACTATTGCTCTCGTTTCGTTTAAAAACGGTGAGGATTTAACCCACTTATAAAGGTGTTTAACAATTTGCCCCAAAAAATCCCCCCTTCAAGGATGCTGAACGGTGTGAAATGTTGAGAAGTTGTTTGCAAGATACTATCCCTCAGCTGACAGACCTTCTGTGTAAACCTGCACCAGACAGTTTGGGAAAAGAGAACTAATACACGGTTAAACACGAGACAATTTCAGCTAGTAGATGTTTACGTGACTGGAGGTCCCCTGGCTTCAAGAGGACTGCTCTTCAATCAGGGAAATCTACATTTAATTACCGCAGAATTAAAGAGCATTGTTATTTTGATTAAAGACACTGGTCCTGATTTCCCATTCTACTCTATTGTTCCTGAATCCGGCTTAGGGTTTAATTTCTTTTGGTTTACTGTGAGTGGATCAACATCCATCTGGATTGTCTGCTCAGATGTGGGTCTCACGTCTCAGAAGGCTATACTCCGGCGCAATCCTGCCAAGTAATAACAATAACAACAACACTAATGATAATAATAATAATAAACTTTATTGATGTAGCATCCTTCGAAACAGTTTCATAGTGCTTTACAAAGAAACAAATCACATTACAACGCAGAATGAAATGAACTGAACGCCACTAAAGACCCCCTCTGGTGAAAATCAAGTTTGTTTTTATACCATGTTAACATGTTCCTGTGGTGTTTTTTTATATGATAGACAACATATAATGCACAAACTAGGAATCAAATAAATTTTCCAAGCCTTGAAAAGCTACAGTATAGCAGTTTAGACTACATATCTGGGCCTGTTTGTCTGATGTGCTAACAAAAAGAATCCACTGAGATTTGTAAATAATAAATTTAACCTTTTATCAAAGAAAAAGACAATCAACTCATGATAACGTACACAAAGTCATAATCAAAGTAATCAAAACAATCAAAGAAAAATAGCGGTCAACAAAAAAATACGGCGACCCAGCTCACCCCCTCTCAAACAATGAAAAAAGTCAAGACAGATGAACAGGTCGAGTGATTATCCTCGCCCATATGCATGTAACCCGCTATCAGTTTATTCAACATAATCACAAAATAATATTGTAACCAAACAACAATTAATATGCCCTTTAACCTTACCTTAAAACAACAATTCCTTCACGACTCCTACATGTGGCATGGGGCTTACACCATTGCTCTTTTTCAGAATATATTTCTCCTTCAAATTCTATTTTGAATATGTATGGCTGAATTAGTTTGATATTACAATATGCCATTATGTAACGCAGAGTTTACAGTTTCTGAGCAGATCTGTAGGTGAGCTGGAGTGCTTGAGTTGGAATAGGTGCACGGGGAAAGGCGGGACTTCGTAGATTTGCGCATTCTAGAGGAAAGAGCTTAGTAAAAGCTATGCATCTAAACTAAGTTTTTGGGGAGTTTAATCAATATTCAGAGAGCGATTAACTACATTATAAAACACAGAGAGTCAAACAAGCTAAAATACTTCCCCAAAAAATCACAGAAAAGCACATTTTAAAAAGCAGCTTTATGAAAATGATTTCAAATATGAGACAGAGTCTGCTGCCCTGAGGTCCTCAAGCAGGTCATTCCAAAGTCTGACTGTAAATTCTTTATCAGCTTTGTGCATCAAGCTGGACCTTGGAACAACATGGAATGACACACCTGAAGATCTTACAGAGCAGGAAGGGACATAAGGCAATAAAAGACCGCATAAATAGCCTTCTCATACCTTTGTTAAGGATTCAGTTATTACTTGGAATGGACTTTGAAGGTAACAGTTTGCCAGTACAATGAGCCCACAATCGGTGAAATATGGTCAAATTTCCAAGTGCGAATCAAAATCTTGCCTGCAGAGCTTTGGATGAGCTCAAAGCAAAAGATGGGTTTTTTTTGTTTTGTTTTTTACTGATGTCAGAGAGCAAGGAATTATATTTGTCTAATCGACCAGTTCAGAAGGCGTGTATAACCATTCCCAGCTGGAAAATTCACTTATTCACACAACGATCTCTGCATGATATTGACCTTTATGTAGCCTGTCTTGCTATTGTAATAGGATTAACTTTTATCTATTTTACTTTTATTCAAGAAAGGGTTCTCAAAATGAAAAAATCATTTGCTGTAGCTTAAGTTGTCCACATTGTCTAACCCATCAGTACAGAAAAGATGAATGGAACTGGTCCAAAACCAAAATAACTCTGCAGCGCCTCAGGGAAAGTTATAATGCAAGACTTGGAATGAACTAATATGGTCCCAAGACTAGATTATCCAATAAAATGAATATTTGGAGAGCTGGACACGGAAGATATTGTGGTGTCAGGCTGTCAGCAGCTTGTGGGGGATGTTATTTGTAGAAGCTGTGATGTTGTGGTGTCTCTCTGCTCTCTGTTAAAGCTCCATCAGTCAGGATGAGCTGACAACGAATGCAGCAGCATCATACAGGGTCACGCGAGGCCTCAAGTCGGCATCACTCAAGTGGCTGTCACTGTGTGATTGCAGGAACCCTAACCTGTGGTACGGAGGGAGGGAGGAAGGTGTAATTAATTCGCTCATTGGAATAATCACATATTTGATCATTAACAAAACCAAAAGAAAGGAGAGGGGCGAGACGGGGGAAACAAGACATTGAGCGGGAGAGACGGGGGAGATGAACGAGTGGGATTTGAGTAGTGGGGTAAGGGGTTTGTTCTGGCAGGTAGCTTTGACGAATAGCTCTGCACTGAAGTCTTCCTCTTTGAGTATTAATCTACCAAATCATGTCTCCGAATGAGGGATGGAGGAGGTGGACAGTGGGAGGCGACTCGCAGAGAATTGGCGGGGAAGAAGCTGAAGAAGTAGCTGAACGTGCGGTGAAATTTCAATTAAAAATTTGCATACCAAATGCTCAATATATTGCATAACACACAGAGGAAATATGAGAGCGAAATGGCCCCTTTACCCTGAATACAATCACAAAGATGCCCGTGCTCTTCATGACATTTTGAAATATCATGCTGCAATTTTGGTTGGTCTATTCAAATGTGGACATCGCTGACATTTTATTCCCAGTGAGGAAGATGCTGCTGTGGAATTCATAAGATAAAGATAAAGATAAAGTTCTTTATTTCTCCCCACTCCAGGGGAAATTTACATTGTTACAGCAGTTTTATTTACAATATATACAAGGGTGGCAAAATTTTTAACAGAAAAAATAAAAATAAAAATAAAGTTTAAAAGTGCAAAGATGATTCTTTGTCCATTTCTGCTATTGACACTTTTTCTTAAGCTGCTATGTGACTCAAGCTGTCAGGAGATCTTTCTTGGACCTTTGGCTTACATAGTTCTGCCTGGAAGGCCTGATCTCTTTCCCCCTTTCCTTGTCACAGCCTGCAATCAGCTTTAAACCCTTTTGTGTTCTCCATTCTGAGCTAAGCCTGTTATCCTGTGCAACTCCTTTACACAAGATCACTACTATATCCCTCTTCTCTGTCTTTCACCTGGTGCTCCGTCACTCTTGTCCCTGTGTCCTTGTTCTCGGTCTGTCTCTTTGTTCTACACACACACAGATCCAAAAGTAATGATTCTGAAGTTTCTCAAGGATGGATTAGCGGGACTTCTTTGTATTTTTTTGCTCCTGTTCCTCAGCATAACCTGCACACCAGCTCAAAGACAAAAAGCCCTTCACATCCCTGTTTCCCCCCTCTCCAGCAAACACATGTACTGCCCCAACCGTATTCCCACTGGACACACCTACTACACGTTCACATATACATGCACATGGCTCACTCATGTTGTTTGGATTTATCATATTAGGCAGAAAAAAAGCACCACTCCCTCCTAGTGTAAGGTGTCAGTTCGGTGGTGCATTGCAAACTCCCTAACCCTCCTCCTAAACTGCAGCCTCTAGTCCCCCAGGGTCTGCTCCTCACATTCATAACACTCCGCTCCATGCCAGGTGGCTGTCTCTGCAAGTCCTCTTCCCCATAAATCAGACTGTCTTTGAGTTGATCAATAACAAGTCAATTAGCAGGCGTAGAGAGATGAGGGTCTCAGAGGGTCACTGCTTGTTTGTCAGGCAGACATCTGCAGCTCTGTCCCTGTCTGCCACAGAGCTAGGTGTGGCGTTTACCTTGGAAACATGTGGCTACTTGGCCATCATAAATCTAAATATCAGCTATAAATAGGCCTGGAACATCTTGCAACAATCCATCATTTGTTTGTTCTTGGATATGTAATGAATCAAGCATTGTGCACTTCAGATCTCTCAGCTGTGTCTGATGGATTTGAGCGGGCCCAAGAAAACAGCACTTTTTGTCTCTAACTTGGCTGTGTATTTGCTCCTCAGCATTTCCTGTGAATAGGTGTGCTTGTACTAGAAAGACAGAGACAAACAAACAAACAAAAATACTGCTACTGTTGTCTGAGGTCACAGTTGGCCATATGCACCAAATATAAGCTGCAAAGCCTGCCAGTATTTCCTCCTGCTCCCCCGTTAAGCTGACAAGAGTGGGAGAGACCCAACTGTTATTTGGTGCCCACTGACGGTGTATCTAATGACTTGGCTGGCAAATCCAATGCAACAGCAACAGGCTCCTGTGGCGAATACACTAGATTAATCCCCTGGATAATTACAAACAAGAATGATCTTGGGCAAATACCTGCTGAGACATTACATCAAATGATGCCGTCTAATTAAAACTCATTCTAAATGGTGACAGAGAGAGAGCATTTGAGAAGATGAATGAAATGGGCTGCTTTAACGCTAACGTTCTATAGAGGGGTGAGCCACTGGTGAAAAGTACAAAACAGCAGTGACACAAACATCCAATGCTATGCTGTTTTCGGCTAAGAAAAGCCATTTGATTATTCCAATAGACACAGCCTCTTTGCCACCTCTGAATGTTGCTTTGAAAACTAATTTATCAGAATAGAAAGTGCCAAGCGCACACTCACATTGCACAGACACACACTGTTTGATATCCAACCTAATATGACTCGCTTTTCGTGCAGCTTTGAGATTTTGATTCACAGCAGCCACCACCTGAACCGCTGATGCTTCAGTCACAAACAGTGAAAAATGGAAAAGGAAAGCTAATTAGAGGCACTTAAAATAACAATAAGACTCATTATTTGAAATGAAATACCTATCATTTTTCTTATTTGATTATTTATTTCTTCCCTTAAAATCCTATATCATTCTTTGCTTTTTTTGTCATTATTATTTCAATTATTTTTCATCCTTATTCAGCCACCTGGATGAGACAAGCCTGCAGACAGGGGAGATAAAGACAGCATATAAGTGTTTCCAGCTGAGGATCACAGTGTTGTGGTAAAAAAAAAGTTGTTTGTCTGGGGTTTTCTGTTGGATTCTGTACATGCACATGTTTGCAACTGTGCTTTGGGGTTGACCTTGTTTTCTTTTTCAGCTGCTTGTATCAGGTGGCAGGAGCTGACTGTTGGGATTCCATCAAAGGAAGGGTATAAATACAAGACACAACGAGGCATGCAGGAGCGATCCCACTGTATGGAGCCACAGAAGCTCCAAACTCCAACTCACACACTCACACATATACAGTATACGTGGTGTACGGGGCCCGGCTCCAGGGCTTCCCTTGTGCTGCCATGCAGAGAGGGCCCCCAAGGGAACTGATGCCAGCTGAGACTGAAAAACAAGGTAAGAGCCCATCTGACACACATGCACACAGACTCAGCTGTTTGTCTGAAAGGAGGGTTCAGCATGTGAAGTACGCAGAGAGCCAGGAGTTGGGAGAGACTGACAGATTCAAGCCTCCAAGGGAGAAAAAAGTGGTGTGAACGCTGAAAGATGGATAGACTGAAGATTCTGCAGTGTGTCCTATAGGTGTACAAGATGGTAAGACTCAAAAATGGATGAAATAGTTTCTAAGACTGTTTGACTGCTATATTGTCAGATCTGGTAGCCTAGACAGTATGGAGGGAGATGAAATAAGGTCAGTGCAGCAGCATCATTGATCTTACCTGTGCCATATCATAAGAGTACTTGGCTGCTGAAATACGACTTCTAAACTGAACAGTTTTGTGTTTGGAATAAGTCTTTATGATGTTTATTCAATATGATGGTTTCTTGTTTTCTTTTCCCTCCTGTTTGGTCAATATCTATGTATTATGAAATAAGTTTGCTGCAACTCGGATTTTTCCTCGCATTTATAATGCCAGTTGGAGACTCCCAGGGGTCCAATTCTCTCTGCAGCCAAGAAAATGACTAATATAAATGATTGACAGCCTTGCAGTGATAAGGTTGCCCATTTAGCAAACTTGCCTTGTCAAAGGAAAAAAGTCACAATGGCTCCCTGAGTGATGGGTTTGAAGATGAGAGAAATGAAAATTTTGGTGTTGTATCGATCCACCAGTGCTTGTCTCATGCATTTTACACAAGATCTAAACGCCACTTATGGTATAATACAGCCGTCTGGGTCAGGGCTCTGTGCTCTCTGTTCAGGGGGATTTCAGGGTACTTCGGGGTGTATAAATTCAACAGGAATCAAGTAGAGCTTTTAGACTGTGTCACAAGCTTAACACTGAGAAGGTTCAAATTCCCCACGAGGATTTTGAACCTTCAAATCTTTTCTCCGTGTCATGGACAGCTGACATTATTTTCATACATTTTGCAGTACATCAAATGAACCTCTTCTCTTCTCTTCTCTTCTCTTCTCTTCTCTTCTCTTCTCTTCTCTTCTCTTCTCTTCTCTTCTCTTCTCTTCTCTTCTCTTCTCTTCTCTTCTCTTCTCTTCTCTTCTCTTCTCTTCTCTTCTCTTCTCTTCTCTTCTCTTCTCTTCTCTCCAGGGTCTAAGCTCTAAGTCACGTCATGGCGGCATTAAGCCAGGAGACAGATGGTCCCAGATCCACCATGCCGGCTGAACTCCACCATCCCCACTCGGAGTTCTCTCTGTGGAAGTTCAAACTGTTCAGGGTGAAGTCTATGGAGAAAGCCCCTTTGCCCGGAGAGACACAGCCTGAAAAAAGATCCTCATTGGGGATCTCAACTCCTGCAGCTCCAAATATAGACTTAAATGATGTTGCGGGTCCGGAGAGTGTTATGAAATTGTGCCTAGGGGGAAAAAGCAAGGAAAATGTGGAGGGCCCTGGAAGGAGAGTAGATATCAAACTGCAAGAAATGGACACCCACATGAACCACCTCAGGTACTCAAAATGTACTCTACTATGTAAACACTGCTATGTTATATGCATTTCATTCTACGTTCTAACTAAATTGTTTTTATCCTCTATGAAGGAGTTTGTGCCGTCTCTGTGGAGCAACCTTGTGGAAAGTCAAAGGACCAGTGCATGACGTTCATGGAGACCTGGATGAAGTAACCAAACTTGCCCTGCGTAAAATGGGCTGCAAGTTCAGAGGCTGGCCAGAGGTCATCCTTAAAGTCTTCAAAGTGGACGTGACAGACGATTCAGAATCCGTGCACCCTCTTTCCTTCTGCCATCGCTGCTGGAAGAATGCCATCCGAGGCGGAGGCGTCTGCAGCTTCACCAGAACAAAAGTCCCCGAGTGGAAACCCCACTCCTCCCCCTGTTACCTCTGCTCGCCACGGAAACCTTTATTCCAGAGGACTCGGAGGAAGAGGAGGAAAGCCGCTCCTCGAGCCCAGAGCCTGGCGAAGAAGACCAGATGGGAATACGGTGAGAGCATAGTTGTTGGTGAGAAGAGAACTCTGAGGCCATTTGGAGAGAGTCATAGCGTCTGGAGGAAACCCAGCGTCCAGAGGGAGCAGTGGGTGAGGAACATCACGCACTGCCAGAAAGACCACCTGAGCACCAAGCTGATCTCTGAGAAGCTCCCCGTGGACTTCAGTGTTTCTTTCCTCTGCCTGGTGTGTGACCACCTGCTCTCTGACCCAGTCCAGTCCCCTTGTGGGCACCTCTTCTGCCGCAGCTGTATTATAAAGCTGACCCACGTTCTGGGGCGCCACTGCCCTGCCTGCAACCTGCCCTGTGCCCCTGAAGATCTCACCCCACCTGCCAAAACCTTTTTATCAGCCCTGTATTCCCTGCCTCTGCTCTGCCCCAAGGACGGCTGCGGTGAGCAGGTAAGGCTAGACTCATTTAAAGCTCACTGTCGGAGCCATGAGCTGGGGGAAGATGCAAAGCAGCGTCCATCAGAAGTCGACAACTACATGGTAGGCAACAAAGGGGGAAGACCCCGGCAACACTTGCTCTCATTAACCCGCCGAGCCCAGAAACATCGGCTGAAGGAGCTGAAGACCCAGGTGAAGGTGTTTGCAGACAAAGAGGAAGGCGGCGACCTGAAATCTGTGTGTCTGACACTCTTCCTGCTCGCACTGAGATCTGCGAGTGAGCATCGGCAGGCAGACGAGCTGGAGGCCCTGATGCAAGGTAAGAGGCCATTAGAAGGCTTTTTGTTCAGTCAACACAGGCCTCCGCAGCCGAGAAAGAGGGACACAAACAAATGAAAATGATGATGATAGTGCTGGCTCATTAATATATCCACCTACCTCTGAGGAATACAGTCATCTCACAAATAACAATGAGTTGAAAAGTTCACTATTGAGCAGAGAGAAGAAAGTTTTGTGTGATTTTGATTGAAAAGCACTTCATTATTGTCCATCTCTGTTTATTGAACCAGTGCTGTTACACGCCCAACCCCTCCCCGATTCTCTCCCACTCTCACTCGTCTTGTCTGTCAATCTCTCATTCTCACACTCCCGTTAATGCAGAATAACAACTCTTGTGAAGGGGCTGTTAGAATCAAAACAACATCAGCAGCTCTTGTATCTGCAAATTACACAGACAGCACCATCCTCCTCTCTGGGGAATAGAAGCCAGCTGGTGTCTGTTTTCATCTGTAGCCAATACATCACTTTTGCCAGCTTCACTGATTCACCCTCTGTCCCCTTATAACATTTGGAAATTAGGAAATATTGGATTTCGTAATCATCAGCTTGTGGGCTTTTGACAATGATACATTCACATTTGGGTGTTAAATTTGCGATTCTTTCTGTCTTATAGTGGAAATTACTCTAAATGTGGGATATCAAATGAGGAAATTTTAGATGCTGCAGTTCTTTTCAAAGCATTAGAAATGGGCTTCCACGGTTTGGGTGTTAAATAATTCTCTTCATGTACTTCCTCTTGCTTTCTTTTTATGTTTTTATTTTTGCCTCTTTCTGTCTCTCGCTGAAACTTTCCCTCCTTTCATTTTCTCTCTCTACAGGCAGAGGCTTCGGGTTGAATCCTGCTGTGTGTTTGGCCATTCGGGTCAACACTTTCCTGAGCTGCAGCCAGTATCACAAGATGTACCGGACTGTCAAAGCCACAAGCGGCCGCCAGATCTTTCAGCCGCTGCACAGCCTCCGAACTGCAGAGAAGGAGCTTCTCCCCGGCTTTCACCAGTTTGAATGGCAGCCAGCTCTCAAGAATGTGTCTCCATCTTGCAACGTTGGCATTATTAACGGGCTCTCTGGATGGGTTTCCTCAGTAGATGACTCCCCGGCCGACACAATCACTCGGCGCTTTCGTTATGATGTGGCACTGGTGTCTGCATTAAAGGATCTGGAGGAGGACATCATGGACGGGCTGAGAGAGAGTGGGATGGAAGACAGCGCTTGCACCTCAGGCTTTAGCGTCATGATCAAGGAATGTTGTGATGGCATGGGTGATGTCAGCGAGAAGCACGGCGGAGGACCTGTTGTTCCTGAGAAGGCTGTACGCTTCTCTTTCACCATTATGTCTGTCTCCGTTCTCGCAGACGGTAAGAAGGAGGCGGTTACCATTTTCACTGAGCCAAAACCAAACTCAGAGATGTCCTGCAAGCCCCTCTGCCTGATGTTCGTGGATGAGTCAGACCATGAGACACTCACAGCTCTCCTGGGGCCCATAGTTGCAGAGCGGAATGCAATGAAAGAGAGCAGACTCATCCTGTCCATCGGTGGCCTGTCTCGCTCTTTTCGATTCCACTTCAGGGGCACGGGTTATGATGAGAAGATGGTGCGTGAGATGGAGGGTCTGGAGGCCTCGGGGTCCACATATGTCTGCACTCTGTGTGACTCCACCCGTGCAGAAGCCTCTAAAAACATGGTGCTTCACTCGGTCACTCGCAGTCACGAGGAGAACCTGGAACGATACGAAATCTGGAGAAGCAACCCCTTCTCTGAGTCTGCAGACGAGCTGCGAGACAGAGTCAAAGGGGTCTCCTCTAAGCCCTTCTTGGAGACCCAGCCCACGCTCGATGCATTGCACTGCGACATCGGCAACGCCAGTGAATTCTTTAAAATCTTCCAGGATGAGATCGGGGAAATGCACAAAGAGGTCAATCCCAGCCGGGAGCAACGGCGCAGCTGGAGGGCAGCGCTGGACAAACAGCTGAGGAAGAAGATGAAGCTTAAACCGGTAATGAGGATGAATGGGAACTACGCCCGCCGGCTAATGACCATGGAGGCTGTGGAGGTGGTGTGTGAGCTGGTGCCCTCTGAGGAGAGGAAGGAGGCCCTGAGGGAGCTCATGAGGCTCTACCTGCAGATGAAGCCTGTGTGGCGCGCCACCAATCCAGCCAAGGAATGCCCTGACCAGCTGTGCCGCTACAGCTTTAACTCCCAGCGCTTTGCTGACATCCTCTCCACCTCCTTCAAATATAGGTACAATGGGAAGATAACCAATTATCTGCACAAAACCCTGGCCCATGTGCCTGAAATCATAGAGAGGGATGGATCCATAGGAGCCTGGGCCAGTGAGGGGAACGAATCCTCAAACAAACTGTTCAGGCGTTTCCGGAAGATGAATGCTCGTCAGTCGAAGGCCTTTGAGCTTGAAGACGTGCTGAAACATCACTGGCTCTACACCTCTAAGTACTTGCAGAAGTTTATGGAGGCTCACAAGGACTCTGCCAAAGCTCTACAAGCTACCGTTGACCTCGATGATGAAGATATGTCATTAGACATTGATTTTTGATTTTTCCTTGAGCATAATTGATTGATGGACATTTAATTGATTTCAAAAGAGGTGTATAATCTGACAGTTGCCTCTGTGCTTGTATATTGTTACTTTATGTGTTTATTTATTGATTATAATAGAACAATATAATAATGTTTCATTAAGCTTTGGGAAAGATTCTGACCATACATCTAAGTTCTTTTATTGTTGATTTTTGTTGTTGATTCGTGTATAGTTGGATATTAAAAAAAAAAAATCTCTTTAATAGCCAATATTTTGCAATTGAGCAGATAAATTGTCTGAATTTAATAGAAAATTGTGTTTTTGCTAATTTTTAATGGTTCTGTTACTTATTTGAAACATTTTTACTCATCTTTGAATCACAGGGCTGTCGCCTGTCAGTTTTACGCTGCAAAGATAGAACAGTGGAGGAACACCTAATGTGAAAGTAACACGCAGGTTTCTTTTTTCTTTGGCCTTTTTCCTTGTTCTTTTTTTATCTTCACCGTCTGTGAAATATGGCGCATTTTATTGTATTGCAAGGATATGACACATTTATGAATTTATATAGTGAAGATATTTATGGAAACAGAGGAAAGCGCTGTAAGTCATGGAGGGAAATTGTGTTAAAAAGACCACATTTGTGGCCACTGTATTAATATATCATTTTAGCTGGAGCAAAATGCAATCACGGAGACCCAGATGTTCTTTGTTTCATGAGTGCCCTCTGAAAAAGATTACTTTAGTGCTTTATCGTGGGATCCCTGAGGGGCAGAATAGATGCCAGGTCACTTTGAACCAATTTTTATCTCTTAGTTTTTGCACAGTGGAGGATAGATGATGCTTATTTGAATTCTTCTCATAAAATAAAGCATATACTGACCTTTTTTTGTTGATATCATAAAAATACAGTATGGTCCATTACAGAGCCTAATACCCCATAGAGTCTCTAGCAGGCAGGGATTTTTCTTGAATTCTATATATGACCTGGCTCCTTTTTTTATTTCTTCGCTGCCACCACCGCTGACAGAGGAGAGGGATGGGCGGCAGCCAGAAAGACCTGATATAAACTGATTTGTTGGCAACTTTATGTGTTTGATTGATTGATTATATTGTCTTTTTCTACCCTCAACCATTTTCAATTGTGACAGGCAATTTTGTTTTCTTATTTGATTGAATGTTTGATTTTATTCTACTGACATAAGTTTAACCACATGACATTTATGAAATATACACATTTCATTGGGTAGTTGTCACAGTTCTACAATAACAGCATTTTTTAGAGTGCATTATACTGCAACTTGTCTCATATTTGTTTTTTTCCGTAATGAATTGCATTTCCAAAGTAATTGATGATGGATGATTCCATTTGTTCACATTTCACACTGTATTTCCTCATTTTGTGCCTCCACACACACTAAATAATAACCTGTTTACAGGGGTGGCAGAAGACTTTCATTAGTGATTTATTTTTGCATACAAGTACAATATCACACTAAAGTTCCGCTACTTTTTCACATTTTATTTGTTTTTAAATGCTGTACTGTATTTAGCTGTTTCTGCTGTGAACCAGACAACTTCCCATTCTTTTGACAAATTGTTTTTCTAGAGGTTTGCGCTTTTTTTGTCTCTGTTTCCAATAAAGAATAAATAAATACGAAATTTGAGTTGATTTTCTTGTTTATTTCTTACTGGTTTAATGTTTTAAATTTTCGTCAGCAGCACAAACTTCATGTGCATTTGCTCCTGGAAGACAGCACATAGTTGTTTAATGTTTTTAGTGCAGTTCTGCAATAAAAAAACAAACATTCCAAAGACAATAATAAAAACCCAAACACTGCTAAGAAAATGTTGTCACATATAATGTTTATGAAAGCCCTTTAAAAAACTTTAGAGACTTGTTTGAATGTTTAATATTTAATCTTATTACAAATTTAACTGACTTCAGTACAGTATAATATACATTATTAATCAATTTATAATTTATTTAATTGTAAAATCAGCTCAGGTACATTTATCTGTTACTGGTGAAAGTCAGATTTAGTGTTAATTTAATCACTTTGTCACTATTGTGAAGCACAAATTTAGAGATAAAAATGCAAACTAGAAACATCAATAGATCAAATATTTAATTATGATTATTAGTAACATGGTGCATTAGAAATAAACAAGTATGAAGACAAAGAATATGAACTCTTTTCAGCTTGTTTATTGGTATCATAACTTTAATTGTAGAAGGAACTGTGAAAAAAATGTGTTGGGAAGTAAAAACAACACAAAATAACTAAACAGTATTTTACAGCCAAAAAACTGGAGAGAATTTCCACAGTCCTGCATTTTTTCATTACACAGTATAAAAATGCCAAATATACATCTGAATGACATGAAATACAGGGTTGCAGTTATACAGATCAGCACATTGTGATAATTTATTTATTGAATAGCAAAAAGAAATATCCTAAACATACAATGCATCCTTAATAGTGTCTCCCTACACACATCATAATGAAAACTGGAGTCAGTCGAAGAGCCTCCTGAAGAAGCTTTTCTTTGCGGGCGACAGCTTAAGTCTCAGTGGTGTTTTTCTCTCCTTAACTTTCATCGGGGTTCGCTTCAGGGGCAAGAGCTGTCGAGGTGGGGTCGTCTCCTGGTACGGCAGGCCTCCGTGGTCCGAGCAGAAGTACTTTTGGTTGCCCTCAGAGAGTCTGAGCAGCAATGTCTCAGACAGCTCCATGCACTGGGCATGAACCCAGTGTCCTTCCTCCCCTCTGGAGCAGAAGATCATGGCCGGCCGGTGGAGCTCAGTGGAGTAGTATGGCTCCCATGTGTTGGGGTCCACCTGACAGCCCAGGCAGCATTTGATCCAGTAGCCTGTTTGTGATTCATCCTCCTCATCGTCTTCATTGTAAGCATCCTCATCTCCATCACTGCTGTCCTCCAGCTCATGTGGGTCACGACCAAAGTAGAGCTCCTCGGAGTCCTCAAGAGGAGTGGAGTTGTCGTAATCTGTCGACTCCTGGCTGCAGCCCTGAGTTTCATCTTCGTCTTTGCGTTCTCCCTCTGTATGGAAACTCATTTTATAGAAGTAATGTGTATCAGGTTGGGATGGCCTTCCCTCTGTGGGTACACCTAGTAAGATGCTTCCCTCCCCAGCACTGCCCCCAAACCAGGTACGACTATGGATGATGTCTGGTGTCCAGTTGGGTGGTTCTAAGGGCTCAAACTGGATCCCCTTCTCATCCACAATCACAGTGCTGCACTCCATCCTCTTCTGAGAGTCTGACTGATATCCACCTAAGATGATATATTTGTGAGAGGGACCTGTACGGGTGACGATGGCGCTAGAGATGGATAAGCCGGTGTCCAGTGTCTCACAGGAAAGCAAAGGGCTGCCCTGCAAAAGCTCAACGCGTAGGCGAAACAGTCGAGGTGGACGTGAGTCAGAGGTGAGTGAGTGACCTCCGATGAAGTAAACACAGTCTTCTCTGGAAAGGGCCACATGGAAGGATTGTCCATCATGGAGCTCGGACAGAGTGTGAGCAGATGAGCAACCGAACTCCAGGTCGAACAGAAACACCTGAGAAGGGCAGTCAACAACACTGTTCCAGCTCTCTGTGGTTCGCTCTCCAGCAGGCATGTAGGATCGACCCCCAAACAGCACACAGGCCGTCTTCCCTCGGCTCTGCACCATGCTCATTGTGTGGCCATATCGGGCCCCCGGCACTTCTGCCACCAGCTCTTTCTCTTTGCAGCGCACCGTTAATTTACGATTGCAGCCGCGACTGTCCATGGTCAGCAGGTACAGGCTTGATGAGATCTCATTGTTTGGGGTGCGGCCACCGTGGATGAGATAACTCTCTGGAAGGCCGTCGTAGGGGTCCAGGCGGCAGACAGCTGGACAACGTAATGGAGGGAGGTAGCAGGAGTCATTGGAGAAGGTGATGGGCCTCAACTTCAGCTCACCACGTTTGATCCGTACCCCGAATACTCCCGTGGGACACGAGCGCTTGGGCCAACCCTTCTGGCCGAACAGGAGAACTTCCCCATCCAGCTGCAGCAGAGAGCAGCCAGGCTGCAGGAGGCCGGCACAGTTCACTGGAGTTAATGGTTGCAGGGTCATTTTCCGGCAGGTGCCTGCGTCAAAACAGCCCATAAACACACAAACACAATGTGTCAGTCAGCTGGTGTTTGTTTTCCTTCAGGGGGTTTAAATTTTTACTTCCTGTTTATTACGGTAACATGTGGGAGACCGTAACACATGTAACTGTGATGTGTGCTATACACCCTAAAATGTAATATACTGTTATAAGTCTTTGCTGCAAGTCAGTATTTCTTTTATAATTTGTGAATGAATGCATACGTAAAGGCCACCAACTCATAAATAGTGATGATATTTATCTACTGCATGCAATAAGAATGAAATGTTAATTTTAGAAATAAGGAGTTGCATAAGATTTTTATCCGTAACCAGTGGATGAATTGCATTACTTACACACTTTTTAAGTGAACAGTGTTGTTGGTTAGCTGTTACTATTTCTATTACTCTGTTATCTGCTGTATACTTCTGCTGCTATTCATTTGCAACACAAAGTAACACATTTTTTTGAAACATCAGCAACGGCATACAAATACACACATGAAATGAATAAAAAAAGACTTCCTCATGGGATTACTTTTTCATCCTCAAACAAAACCACGTCTTTAAACTTTCAATTAGGACTTTAGACAAAAGCACAAGAGAGGCGATTACCTGGAAATGCTTCAACAAATTCCCCTTTTTAAGCTGTAACAGCAATATGTGTAAACAGACCTAGAATTTACATGCAAGCTTATAGCAACAAGAGCACAACATCATTTAAAGAGCCTGAGATCTGTTAATTCTGCCATTAATATAATAATTTTTAGTTGGCTTACCTTACAGCCAGTAGCAGAGCGCAGTGCTTTGAGCTCACTTTAAATCTTATGATCACTAAGATGAAGCTAAAGGGCTCTTTATGTAGCTGAACTTTGACAAAGGAAGAAAGGCAGAAGAGTTTGTGAAGCTCCGTTGACTCACAAACACTTCCAGATCTTGAGGTTAACAGTCTGTGACTGCTGCTCAGTGGCAGGTGTGCTGCTTGAATGCTTTTAGTGGCTCACTTCAATGATATCAGCTACATTAAACGAAGGTGCAACTGGCTATTGAGAGATTCGTGTCTGTTGAACAACCTTAACCTTTATAATACCTTGAGAATATTGAATAAATTGATATCGGTCTGCATACGGTGCGTGATTTTGTTTTCTCTTGTGAGTTATGAAAGAGTTTGGCACACTCCTTTGCTCTGTTTTATAACTTTATTATATATATTATATATATATATATATTATTTATTATAAGGATGTTCTTGCACTCAGTGAATAAGCTGTGTTATATGTGCTCTAACTAAGGGATACAGTAGCAAACATTCAGAATGGGATGTAAAGAATGACCTACATTGTGGAAGAAAAGCATGTTGACAAAATGAGTGTACAGCACTCTTTGCCGTTTTTTCCACCTTAACAAGGCACACCTTTTTGTTTTTTTTTAATCAGGGGAAAGCCACCAACTGTGTCCTATTGGTACATTAAACACATTTAATAGTTACGGCTCTGTTTCTGAAAAAAGACTCCTGTATGGAACACAACTTAAAATAACACAGTTTCACAAAATACTCCTACTCTGCCATTTCATCTTAATTTACTATATTAACTGAAGCAGACGCAAACAGCTGTTTAATCATGTTTAGACAAACCGGAAGTATATTAATGTGCCCCTAACATTAAGTAGGAAATTAACTTCAAAAATGGGAAATTCCTTAAAATCTCTGAATTAATGGACTGTGATGTTCGAAAATAATTTCTTCCTAGCGCCAGGCTCCTTTTTTTAATAGTTGACATTTTAAGATAATTAACTCCATGTACATGATTGAAATAACAGTTTATTCAGCCGGGCAAGAGCTTCTAATTTACACATTCTTTCTAAAGCTGATTACGAGGACTAATCAAACTTTCCTTTATGTTACTGATCAGGCGAAAACATGTTTCCAAGCGCTGCTCATTAAAAAAAGAACGTGTCCATTCTGATGTTGTCACATGCATGACTGTTATGTAAAATTCACATAATTAAAGCTTCTTTTTGTACTTTCACATCAAGCCTCTTCATTTTCGTGCTGTTCTACTTATTTGTGGCATCAAAAACAATCACATACTCTAAATACTGACAGATGAGTAGTGGATTGCTGAAAAATCCTCGTACACATTGGAACATTTGGTAAAACGTCTCAGCCTGCCTTACATACACACACATAGATCCAGAGCCTCACCGGACACATCGCAGTAATAGCTCATAAATCACGGGTTTTAGAATCAACACAATTTATTTGGGTGAACTTTTTGACATCCACATTCACTGCTGACATGTCAGAAAGTATGAGCCATTAATTCACACAGCACACTGGAGCTAATGCATTATCCTGCTATGTGACAGCGCTTCATGAGGGGAAGGTAAAGGAACAGGAAAAACACAACATTACTCTTCAGAATACATTACAGCAGCTGCTTCAGTCTGAAATTCCTTTGCACAGGCCTCCATTTGAGAGAGCTGACCTACTGTAGGTAAAAACAGATCCCCTATATGAGTGACAAACGCATGTCTAAACACCTTGAGAGAGAAACTGAGCTGGAAGCAGATGTCTACCCACTCATTAGCATAATGTTTTTGTGCTCTGACAGTGGCTGAGAGAAAACTTGAGGAGTGTACAAAACAAAGGCAGAAAAACCACAAGTGCCTGGAAGACCGTTACAGCTTGAAAACAGAAAACAGCAGAGCACCTGTGTGTCTAAACTGATGCTTACAGGGCTGAGCGGAAGAGAAAAGAATCCACTCCTGTGACTAGAGAGGATATAATGCAATCAAATGTCAGCGGGATATGCAAAATGTTTTCTTTTTCCCTTCTTTATTTTTTTGGTGAACTGCTCCATCTGTATGAATTCAGCCTTGGAAAGAGAAAAAAGAAAGAGAAAGCGTTCCAGTCACCTGAAGGCATCTACATAAACCAGTGTTGAAAAGTCTATGTAGCCACAGCTGGGATGGTGCAGAGTGTGTAGGAGGCACAGCAGTGTGTGGCAGACCCCAGGCTATGCAAGGATTTCTACATAATTGATAGAACAAAGTAATTAGAATCTACGGCAGCACCTGTTTCTGTCCCTCGTAATGTATCGCTACCTGACTGTTGCTGCCCCGAAGTGTGGTTTTGATGGATGGTGCGGTGACAGCTCTGATGTTCTGACGATCACGGTGCAGTCGTGTTTATCACTATTTAATGTTACGGTAATTGCTCCCGTTGTGGTGATTGGTGCTGAGTGCCGGTGGTGCTTCCACCTCGCTCTGGTTAATATTGCAGCCCTCTTTGGCGGTTATCGTCTTGTGATAAGTGACCTGTAATGCCACACTTGAGTTTTTACATTCCGAATTATTGCTTTCAAGCAACTGTCTCCTTTTTGAATTCCAACTCTGTTTCCTAAAAATGGTGTTCGCACACTGTGGATTTGCTTCAACAAATTAATTTTGTGGAACTCCTATTGCCATGAATTGTATGCTCATTGTCAGCGTAACAAGGAAAATGATTTATTGAATATATCTGCACACTGTTTGCTGCCAGGGTCTAGCAGAACATTGCTGTGATTATTTTTTTCTTGCAATATTTGCTGGTAGAAATGTGCAACTTGGAATGTTTTGTGGTTAAGTGACCTCAAAGCCAAAGCCATAAATATTTGGGTTAATATATAGGACTTTTTGTATCACAGTTGACATTTTTCGCTGTTTTCAGGCCTAAAATCAACATGGCTGCTTACAACCAAACACCACATGGCATTTTTACAGAAAGATTCTTCTAAAAATTTTATACATACAATTGAGTAAAAATGAAATTGAAAGTTATTTATAAAGATACTGCAGTAAATCTGTTGACATGCCATAAATCCACATTTAACTCACACACTACTTTATATTAAATAACTCAGAAAGCCTTGGAGTCTGGCCAGTCTTTTCTTCAGGAGGAAATGACATCATGTGGAGCAGGTCATGTGATCTGGAATTAACACACTTCCTTGAGAGGTGTTTTTGTAATGGGGAACTTAGTTGAAGTGATTTCTGGAACACAGATACAATTTGTTATTTTCCATGTAACCAGGTGGTAAACAGAGGCAATAAAACAAACTGAAAACCCCTGAAATCCCAGTTTATGGCTCTTCTGCTGATTTTCATTTTGGACAGCAGGGGGCGTATTTTTATGGTTGTATTCGGTAGTTTTGAGGTCAAAGGCAAGATACCGGAAGTTGTGGTAGAGATGGTCGCGGATCGGGACAGTAAGAAAGTGTAAATAATACCGTGCTATCAAAGACTGAAATATATAGCGACAAGGTGGTAAATTGTTTGTTATTTGCAGTAAAAATCCACTGTATGTCCATGTGCTGTGCTTAGGAGTACCGAGGGTTAGAGAATGAAAACACTGCACACGTGCCGCCGGTGTTCCAGTTTAACTGGGTGCTAATCGTCCGTGTGCGAGGTATGAGACTTTCAGTGTATCATTTTATGTTCTTATTTCTATGAAATGTGAATGTGTTATTATATGCATTGTATTTTTGCGTTGGTTAATGATGAGTTTAGTGCAGTATGTGTTTAGAACAGAGGCTTACACAGGGCAGTGTGGTAACTGTGTGTTTTATTCGTCTGCTAGGTGCCACAGCCGTATGTTTGTTTCTTCTATGTTTCTAGTACTGTTTCTTATATAGTTGCTAGTGCATTGCGCCATAGGTTTTGTAAAACACACATTATTGTATAAATTCTATTATATGTAAATACATTTGGAAACAAAGAACCCCCACAAATTAAATTTGAAGTATTGGTGTCTGATTTAACCCGGCTTCATCCATATAAAATTTGATATATTGCCAAAAAAGAAATATCTGTCATGATTATCTCAACTTAATAAAAAGAACACAATCAAAACTATTTTTGAATAAGCTCATTGTATTATTGTTTAGCTAATTCAAAGGTGGTTGTTATTATATTCGGACGGTTATTTATTTGGCATTTTAGTGGTGTCCACTCATCTTTTATTCATAAGTGATTGTTTCCATAATAAATAATTATGGAATTTCTAAAGATATGATCATAATGAACATATAAATCTTAGTTTTTTTAAACTTTTAATAAAAATGTATGCAAGATATATCCCATGGACTTCAAAAATCCCTCAATTATATATTGACCCATATATATATTTTTAATTACTGCATGTCTTGTGAAAGAAGTTGCTTGTAGTGACAAACCACTAAGAATTGTTACGATCTTCATGGTTCTTGCTGGCATCATGTACACAGGCAAAGCTGAATAAGGCTAACTTTAAATGTATTTGCAACTTAATGCTTAAAGTGTGAGACACAGGATGCAACCCTCTGCCTCCGGTTCTTTATTCCTGTGTGTTTTCAACCCAGAATCAATCATCTTTTTACTTCTGTGAGGAAAAAGTGCTGCAAACAGTTAACAAATCGCTACAAAATATAATCATTTTGCAAGCGATACTGTTGCTGGATCCACAGTGTTTCCTTTCATGCTTAATGTCCCTTTGCTCTAAATCCCTTCTCCTTCTTTAATCTTCTTCCCATTGTTGCTGGACTCCCTGCTCCACCAAATGTGCTTCCTCTGCTGCTGTCCTCTTTCTGTGTAGGTGAGCAGCAAGGTTGAGTTGCCTCTGTACATGGTTGGGATGCCAAGGGCTGCATACCGCCTTGGCAGCACACCAGATGCCGTTGGAAACCCTGGAGTCTTTCTGTGCCCCCTCTGAGCTCATCTAGAGCTGCTTCATTTAGCTGTTTATGGGATGTGACTGTTATATGTTGAACAGGCAACCTAAAGCCATGTTTTAAGTTGATAAGCGCAGACCTATTCTCACCCTGCTTCTCCCAGAGATCAGACGCTCGCCCTGCAACTTAACTTAACTAACCCAGAGATGGAGGGATGAAGAGACGGAGGAAGAGCAGAGTGGCCACAGCAGAGGGAGCGAGATGTGACAGCGATGGGATGCTCTGAGGCTGTGTGGATCAGGCCGAGGTCAGTGGCTTGCTGATCCTCTACTGCACCCTCCAAACTTGACGGATTGAAGCTTTGAGTAAGAAAACCTCCATAACAGTTTGCAGTCACACTGAGGCCCCTTGTTGAATAACACCTCCTCTACTTCACCCGTCTCAGTGCTTTCCTCCTATACCTCTGCCTGTCTCCTCCAGTTTATCTCTGCATTCCCCCCATCGCAGTGAGTCTCGATTTTCTTTAAGCAAATGGTCAGACTGTTTCAGCGCAGGGGAGTTTACTCCAGATGTGTACACTGAAGCATGAACAGGACCTCAGGCGATGCCAGCTATTGATTTTACCATGATTGTGATTAGAGGGCTCCCTGTTGCAATCGATACCATACATCAGTGAAGTGCACAGTAAAACTGATGGCCCCAGATAGGATCCCATATTTGGTTTCCAATTAATTAAACTGTTGATTATTTTTTGAGATTAAAAGGCAGTTGAGTGAGCACAAGATCCCTTAGCATAAAAAACAGTTCAGCATGAGAGGCTCTCGACTGTCCAAACACATCGGACACTGGATGTAACAACTACAGTCAATACCACCACTTGATCATCAGGATTAAATTTTATGGACTGCTAGACACTGTACACTGAACGACATGAGTAGGATGAAAGATATTCCTCTCACGCTGCTTTCACTCAGTATCTCAGCATTTCTTTCCTCTGTTTTTCCTTATACATGTATTTGTGTGTGTGTGTGTGTGTGTTAAAGGTTCCATAGTGTGCCCCAACTAAAAAACAACGAATGAAAGTCTCATATGTCCACAGAATGTGTCTTTCAATTTTGCAGCCCAAATACGGCAAAGATAGTTCATTTTGCAAACTGTTAGAGCTTTAAATGACGCTAAGCTGCTGCTTACCATGCTCCCTTCAGGAAGAAGACTCTCTCTGCGTCTGTGATTAACAGCATGGAGCAAAACAACCGACCACAAGGTATCTAATGCAGGTAAGAATGAGTGTGTGAGTTCACGACTTTCCATTACTTCTAATTTTATCTGCTAAGCAATCACTTTACATATGCCCTATTCATACGATGTCAAATCTGTGCACGTCACAGCATCCGCTGTTGTCACTATTGTTGTAGTTGTCATGGCAACAGTAAATATGTAAAAAGACTGCAACGTGACTTGAGAACAGTGGGCAGTGTTGTTGAGATAATGGGCCGTCAGGGTGTTTGTGTTAAGCCTGTTGAAAGATAGGTCTAGAAAAATGTTTCTTACTGCATGCTGCTATGCATGTCATCCATCTCAGTATCCTCCCAGGTTTCACTCTTCTTGTTGATCTGATTTTGCCGTTTCTGTGAAAGGTCCATAGGCCTGTTGTGTGTAGGCCTACTGCTGTCCTGCATTTGCACTTAAAATGCTGTCAATAATTTCCACCTCAGCCTCCATAATTCAACTGGGAAAGAGGTATATAAAGTCGTGCAATAAAAAAAACAACTAAAACACTTCCCCATCACTGAGATGCAGATTCACACGGGACTAGTATTATCACAGGACGTTGGTGTTTGGCGAAATATGGTGGGTAATTTGCAGTGGAACTTTACAAATTACAGACATAGCGCATTCGCACGGGATTAAGATCACGGACATCCTCCTCAAATATTACAAATCACCATTGGTCCCGAGGTAATACTAATTCCATGTGAATAGGGATATAGAAATATTTACTGGTGCAGAATGGCCACTTGGTAATAGCTCTAAAACGATTGCGCGTTAACTTGTAGCATTAGCGAGCTGAGTTTCAGTCACAGTTTCTTACTTGTTCAGTTGTCTGCCATCAGAAGCAGAAAAATGGTATATAAATGTAAGTAAAACCACAGTATTGGGAATTTGGCTGTATAGAAATGTAGCATGTGTGAGCACAGGGGCAGGAGAGAAGCAAATGATGTAAACACCATCTTAGGATGCACTGATACACAACAAGTGACGTGATATACAGTAAGACACCCTGGTTAACAGTTACATTTGCCCATGTCAATTGGTGCGTAGCAATTCAGCAAAATTCTTTCTGACTGGTGAAGTTGGGAAACTTGAGGAATTTCTCAAAGCTAGTGGAAACTCAAATAATGCTAGAAGACAATGAATACTGCATCTGCAAAGAAATCACTCCAAAGAATCCCAGGTTTTGTTACAGAGATTCATTGGCTCCACAGACTAAATTGGAGTAGCTTTGATAATCCCTTTACTTTTTATATTACATCACCATTAGATGAAAATTTTAATGTTCAGCTTCATTTGCGTTGCGTGTTTTCTTATCGTTTGTTATCATTATAGTGTGCAATGATAGCTTGTGTTTGCATTCTATTGAAAGTCTTACTCTTGCCAGTAAAAAGGTCTGACTTCAGGCACCAACAGATATTGCTCTTTTATTAAGGCTGACATTTAAGAATGTTTTTTTTCTCCACTCAAAAGTTTGTCCTCAGATTGGCATATTAAGGTAGCTGTTCTTTGAGAAGAGCATAACCACAGTGTTCCTTTTACTTTTTAAATCAGCTTCCTTAATTGTTCATATGGATCTTCATTAATATCAGCGTGTATATCCAAACTTTTCTGATTACGCTGGAATTAGAGAGGTAGAATTTTTCCATGCTGTATTGATATGAGGCTTTGAGACGGCCACAATGCTATTTCACGGAGAATGGTTCCTTTAATCGAGGCTGTGAGAGTAAATTACATTCACTAATTTTTAACAGTTTGTACTAAAAAAGAATGGAGAACTCAATAAAAGTCAAATACTTCTTAATCAGTGAATGTATATGCAACAGTTGCTGCGTATGCCTTCAAAAGGAATTCATATGACAAACTTTAATTTGTATATATAATATTAAATGCATATTATGACTTTAATTAAGCCAACCTTTTGTTTAAATAGTCACTGTAATCAAAATGCAGATTGTGCAACTGTCCTGCTGTTAGTGTTGAAAGTAGAGCTCTACTGGTTTCTTATTCTGACTACACTTTGCATAAAAAAGCCCCAAACATGATCTCTGAAAAGCCTGATAAAATGTGTTTGTTTTCAGGCTTAGTGAGTTCGTTCAGCTCATACGTGCTCCGTGTAATGCACATCTGCTCACTTGACAGCATGTGTGTGATTTGACGTTGATTATTTGCCGCAGCAAATGGGGGTCGCCTGTGTAATCTCTGCCAAATGTTACAGGTGTGATTTGGCTGTTGACTCTCTGTTGCCACTCAGAGATGCTGACATAATGGAATAGCTTACTGTGAACTCCCACCTTGATTAGCATGAGTAATTACGAATATGCTGCCGTAAGCATAAAATCAGAGTGAAAGGAGGCATTCTGCAAAGTGTCTGTGTCTCTTTGACACTGAGTGGTCTGTAATTGCTTCTAACACAAGATCAGTGATTGCTCAGCATTTGGCACTTGGTTGAATCAGCTTGTCTGGATTATCTGTGGAGATTTAGGCCAACTTTCGGCATTAATAATGCATTTTAGCAGCTTTTACCTGACTTACCTACAGCTAGACTAAATCTTTTGACAACTCAGAGCAAGAAGCAACAAAAATAGGACACAACTTTACAGAAAAATGAGTTTATATGTATATGTTTAAAGCTGTATAGAAAGAGTAAGGATGTGTGAGTATTTGTTGACATGTTGGGAATAAAAATTAGCTTCTGATTCTATTTAGAAGACCGTGATGGATGACAACCCGCGCTGAGTAAAGGATGCCCCATGATGCTCTGACATAGACCAGCATGCCAGAGTTAGCTCAGTATGACACTTTTCCCTCCTCCATGACACTGTTAATTCCTTCCAATTCCTCCTCCTGTCAATTTTCCTCCTCCCCATCTGCGCTTGTTTGTGTCAGACATTTAGTGTAACTACCTGTAGACTAAAACATGTCATGAGATTATTGCCTGGCTCATAACAACCTTATATAATTAATACTACAATATTGTCTAGAGGCGACTTACATGTACTCATGCCAGAAATGATCTCGCCTGTGATGTTCAAATGTATTGGGGTCCTCTGCAATGCAGATGAGTCACAAAAAGCAAGAGAAAAGCCTCAATAAACATCAGCTCCACGGTTAAAGTATTGTCATGTCTGTGCTCATCAGTGCTTCTGTCTGTGGAGCTGCAGCCTGGAAGCCATTTCCAAGGTAGACAGCTCATCAAGAGGAGTGACAAGAGAGGCTAACAATACACTTCTTACTTTAGTGCATTTACTCTGAGCTTATCATGACACATTCCACCCATGCACCCATTCATCCATCAGCAGACCCAGCCTGGACTAAATGTCCTTTTCTGCGCTGGTTTACTCCACAGTGTTTTGGGGCATCTGCAGCTGCACTTCCTCTTCCACCTCCTTAGTGAGCACATACTGAGCGAGTATTGTAAATAAAACCTTATTGCATCTCCTCGTATTGGCAATTTCATTTGCAACATTATGATTCCTACCTTGCTAAGTGGCTTGTTTAATGACTTTGGCATAACTGGTTGTGTTTAATGTGTCATGCTGATTAGTGCAGACCTCAAGTGCATCATAAAATGATTCTTGCCACAATCAATGAGACAAGAAGGGCCCTTTAAGCCTTTGAGCAAACTTTTCGTACTGTTAATGTTATATGTGTAATGCTGTAGTGTTAGCCTTTGAGCTACTGGTGATGCTCTACATCAGCATGTAGCTTGTAGAGAGAAAATTCTTAGCAGCCTCATTACTGGCACAAAAAGGAAAAGAAGGGCTGGCTGTTTAATTATGACCGGCATCATGTCTGATTGCCAAACCAAGGAGGAGGAAAGGTTAGCAGGCGAGCAGTAGGAGGAGAGTGTCAATATTTAATAGTGTTGGCTCCTTAAAATTGATTGAAATTCCCTTTTATGAACACGGGAGTACATAATCGTATACCCTCTCCTGTCTTTGACACCTACCTTCTGCTCTCATTTCACCCTGCTCTGTCTGGGTCTTCATGAGCACTGTGATGTTTTTGTTACCGCTATTATCAGGATTTTTTTTCAGCCTTTTGTGTGTGTGTCGCACTGTTTTTGACCCTCTTTGCTCTCTCATGTCTGTTATCTGCCTTTAGATTCCATTAGCACGGTGACAGAGACGTGATTACAGCCAGCCCATGTCTTTTAATACAGATTAGGCGTCATCTGTGATGCCTTTCATATGCCTGCCATCACACCATCCCAACTTATTGTCTGGGGCCCTTTGCCTTGATCTGTTGATATGGCCTGCTGTGTGCTCCTGGGATACTGTTTGAATTCTGTGCACTTTGCCATGGTGAATATTAGTATTTGACACAACTAATAAGGCCTTTCATTTTGATGGAATTCACTCTCAGAGCAGCCATCCTGGCTGAAGCCTATGTTTTCTCTCAGTGAGACAGAACTGTTTGCTTGGGCTGTGGGTGGAGCTGGGAGACAGATTGCGTCAAACAAAATTGTTGTGTTTGGCAGGGCCTGCCAGCACTCTCTGCCACTTTCCATTCCTAAAGGTTATAAAATGTAGGCTGCTGCTGCTTGTAATGTCCACTGCTTTTCACTTTGTGAAGGTAAAATAATCACTTTGCAGAAATTATCATTTCCATGCATGATTTCCTGATGATACAATTCAATTACATTGACAAGCAAGCCTTTCAGAAACAACTGGAGCCTGATTTTAATTGAACAGCGAGTCAGCTCTCATTTCCTCTAATTTGATTGTCACACTCTTGAATTGCGTTTGATGATCGCACAAAACAAAGCCAATGAGATAATCATTCACACTGTAGCGCTGTTCTTATTTTAATCTTAAAGAATGCAACACATTCACCGTGCAGGTAAGAGAAGCTGTCATTCCAAATCAGGTGTGGCCACTGGAGCATCCAACATGTAGACGGGAAAAGCTGGAAAAGGACTTAATGGCTTTGTCTTTCCACATCTCTCCGTGTGCCTGCCTGAACGCAATTAAGTGTCCTCTGGTGACAGCATTCATTACTGTGCTGATGTACCAGGAGTGACTTGAGGTGAAAGCATTTATCTTTCTGTGCACATGTTATGTATCTGTAATGCTTTGATGTATCCTGTGGATCCTGTCCTCTGTTTGTCATTCGATTATATTCAAGTTTGCGGCATCCAAAAAAGGAAGGTGAAGATAATGATGTGCTGAGTCACTTGCCTGACGCAGCTATAACTGACCCTCACTGCCAAAGACTGAGAAAACTCACAATCAAAACACCTTTTGATGAAATATAAGATTACGACGACAAAGAATCTGTAGGTTTTTATTGCTTTGTATGTCATTTTTAGAAAGGAAATGGCATATTAGACACTTTGAGAGGACAGATTTTGATACGCATACATTTGATACATTTTTACATAAGCGCTTGCTGCTGTTTTTATTTCGATGCACATGTCGATGTGATTCCAGCTTTAACTTTTAACATGCTTCAAGGTCACTTTCCCCCTCACTCCTGCTGGAAATGACTTTGGAGCATCTGACCTACATGTAACGTTCACTGCCATCATGTTTGCACTCACCATCTGTCCATCAAATCTTGTCAAGACAGATTGAAGAACTACAACTCTTAAAAATGCAGTGCTGAAAGGATTTAAAGCCTGCAGGAATCAGTTCATTCAGATATGGAGACAATTTTGTGAACAAGCCCTTGTTGCCAATTTTTATCAATGCTTAGTAAATTAATTGATTTTAGGCAGCGATTGTGTCTATGAGGGAAAGTGAACATGTGTATGTTCAGGGGAAGGTATTAGGTAGAATTGTCAGCTTTTCAGTATTTGTAGCCCACTGTGTGAACATGCAGCACTGTAATTAATTTCATGTTGCTACAGTGTGTGCCTGTAGAAACAAATCGCTTACAAAGGCTGGAACCTTGGGAGGCGATGGCAAATTGTGTGTGTAAGCTAATTTAACGTAGGTTAGATGTACACGTTCCTTAACGATCACACCCTTTTTTAGCGTCGTCGGTATGTAGAATGCATCAGTTTTGCTCCTTTCCTCCTCTGCATCACAGTTTTGAATGTGTGTTTGCGTGCTCAGTGTGCATTTGTGTTGTGTTTGATCTAAAAAGAGAAACTACGGCGAGACTTCACACAGCAGATAATCGGAACACGTTAGCCAGCGTGCGTGTCAGTTTACTTTACTTTAAAATATTAAGAATGTGTTGACATTTGCGTTCTCAGACTGAGGCAATGCATATTTAATGTCTCCTGACACCTCACATTTAATTGGTGGATGCCACAGTGGAGCAAGACCAAAAGGACGAGACCTTTTCAGGGTTATGTTAAACTTTTAAAGCTGCAGCTATAAAAAAAAAAAAAAAAAAAAAAAATCACTGCAATATGACACACATTTCTTCGGCAACATTTTGTATTATCACGTCATGCATCATGCATGACTCATGTATGAATTGTTCAAAGGACACATGCTGATGATCATTTACATATCTAAGTTCATAAATGAATAAGCCTGATTAATTTTGCCTTTTGTTTTTGATATAGCATGCACCGGTGGATTAGCGTTTTTTTTTTTTTTTATTTTTTTTTTATAAATCCTTGTTATGGATGAGACAGTAATTCTGTACGGATAAATAGGCTTTAGTGCTGCAGGAGTCCCGCTGTGGAGTTCTGCAGCACTAAAGCACAAACTCATTCTCCCCCCCAGGTGGTGCCAATGCCTGTGGTGGCAGAGAAGTAAGGTTCATGACCACAGCCTTTCAGTTGGTGCTACCCCAACAGGAGAGATGAGGATTGTGATAAAAGGGCACCCCCGAGCCCTCGCCTGCTCCCACTGCTGTTTGCAGGTGCACTCTTAGTGGGGCACCAACAGTAACACCCAGGTGATAAGGCTGACAGAGAGCAAGTCAACAGCGAGAGGAGCGATATGGAGCCTCCATCTGGCACAGCTGCTCCAGCACTCTTTGTTCCTTCGCTGTTCACATTCACTCAGTATTTTAATAATATATATTTGTCCCTCGGGATCACCGACAGATAAAAACTTACTCATGCATACACTCACAAACATGATATAATCAAAATTCTAAGCTGCACAACTGTGTAGGGCCATAACAAAGCAGATGCGCCGCATACATAAAAAATCATTTCGATCCTTTACAGTTGTCAATTTTCTGCTGATATAGAAAGGTTCAGATATAATTAGCATAATTTTCATGATGGACCTAAACTGTGATGTCTTTGCTAAAAGGTACAGCCGCTAAATTTCCCACCACTGAGAAACACTGTGCCTTGGCTTGTCGTAATACTATATTTACCACCCGGATTCAACAAGCAGCACGGCCATTTAGCCGGTTAAGCTCGTTGCACTGCCAAGCCGACAGCAGCTGGAGTACACACAGCCGAAATTGTACGGGCAACATTTGGCATTCACAGGACATTCACAACAAAATAACTTTTAGCTCGGCCAGATGGGTAATTGATGAGAACCACGGTAATAGAAAGTGATGCTATACACAACCTAAATGCGTACAGCGAGGACAGGGGAGGTGACTGTATGTCACCTGACTGGTGTTATTTCAGGCCTGGATAGAGGGCAGAATAATTTGTCTGTTTCATGGGCAGATGGAAACCAGAGTGATAGATGATTCACTTTACTTCATCTTGTCTTCGCCGTTATACATCTAATCCTACTGCTGATCCCTTGTTAAGGTCTATAATAACGCAGACAAACAAGTGCAAATGCTGCAGGCATGATGATGATGATGAGTATTCGGCTCAAGCAAAAGTAGCAATACAATAAGGAGAAATACATAGTTCCAAATAAGCTTCTTTGTAGTGTGTTAACATTAAGCATTTGCAGCAAAACATATAGAGAATTAAGAATACGCAGTTCAGCAGATCGGCTCCTATTAGCTACATTACATGCTGCGGGGCCATTGTTCGCATATAGCAATTCATAGAGTAGCTGTTGTAAATAAACTAAAATATTTAATATACTGTCGGTTAGTTTACTTTTTTGTTCAGAAATGCAATATATGCATTTATAGATGAAAAATAAGTACTGCTGTCATACAAATACACTAAAATATAGTATACATGTTGCTGAAATGTAGTCCAGTACAATTATAAATCATGATAAAAACTATTATTTGTGGAGTCCAAGTACATCAGAATTGTGCATAGATGAAATGATTAGAATTTTACATGTCTCTGCTCTGTGGCTGCAGAACTGATCTACTTCTTTCTATGGAGAATAAAATAACTTCAATGCAAAAACCAAAAAAAGATTAAAAAATTAAAAACCATCAGTAGCATCTAAACCTCAATGAAAAGGCTAATTATGATGATGTTATATGTGCTTTGATTAAAGGAAGCTGATGTCTCAGTTAATCAGATCTGATGTGCACACTAACCTACTCAAAAGATTAAAATGTACTGAGCATACGGTGCTTAGAGACCACTTTTTTATTTTTTAAGAGGAACAGTCTTTTTTTTTTTTTCTTTGGACCAATCACAGAGCTTCCTGCTTTTGAGGAGCTGGTTTGTTTACTGCCTTGAGCTGCAGCTTACATTAGTAAACACACTCCTCTTGTACAGCACCACCACTTATCTCTTGTGAGCCGCAAATATTTTACAGCTGATGATCATTTTAATAGATCCCAAGATAATGTGTCAGACGTGTAATGATGGCTTCACAAGAGATCACAAGGCTCGTCCTCGTGGGAGTTTTCTCCTCAACAGTTACCCTGATGCCACATGAAAGAACAGATTTGCTTTGTGCACAATCTGTGCAGACTGTAGTCTGTCTCTCTCACTTTGCAGTGCAGGTACAAACAGTACCGTGGAACACGCAGTCACCGGTCAAAGCGTATCATGTCACTTGTAATATTCTTGCTGAGGAAGTTTTCTCCTGGCCTATTTAAGATAGGGATAAAGAATTGGTGCTATTAATATTTTATTATTTTGCCCTTGCCCAACATGTCTCCGTGAACTGCCTGCACCCGGGGTATAATCAGTGAAGGTGGTGGGAATTAGTTTCCCTCTGGCAGGAAGGTCGGTGTATTTCTCCTCCTGTGGGGGTCACTGTTACCACATCTGAAGCAATGAGCCTCATCCAATGGTCCCACTGCACTAATGAGTTATGGTGGCGGCTGCACACAGACCATCAAATTTCTGCAACACTGAACACATGCACAAATCCAGACACATGGCCCGGACTCACATCCATGCTGCCTATACATGTGTGAGCATACATAGGCCCAGCAGTGTGGACTGAGAGGGAGAGAGAGAGCAGAGCTGTGCACTCTGTTAAAGCATGACTCTGGCTTTGCTTTCGCTTGTTAGACAAACAGAGGAAGACAACCAAGCAATTGGTCTAAAATAGCTGCAATACTAAGTACATTTCAAAGCTTTGAGGAGAGACAAGGAGCCCTGCTGTGTAAGTGAGCTTTGCATTATTGCCATAATGGACCTTCCCGACCTGTCATGTTACTCTGAGCTTTAGATAAATGGACTGTGGAGACTGTGGTCCATGGGAACATCCTTTAGCTCTTGTTCGTATGTTTGTGAACATAGAAGGTTTTTTCCAATTTCATTTTGGCTCAGCTTAGCTCCCTCTTAAAACACAATTACACGTTCTAGAACAGGCAGTTCTGATTTATATTGGAACCTAATTGTGGTGAAATAAAATGTTTGCTACTAAGGCATCATGTCAGGGAGCATAGAGGAAAAGAAAAATAACTTCAGAGAAAGAAACGGGGTTCAGTGTGTTTATCTTGCAGTATTTTTAGGAGTTACCACCAGTGTTCCTTTTCGGCAGACATTCACCTTGCCAGTACTCAGGACGGCGCCACCTGTCAGGGCTTGCCTTGGGCCCCAGACAGAGCCCTCTGCGGTTGAGACTGGATTTTGTGGAGGATCAGTGGGATTTACAGGGGACAAACAGACTGCTACTGTATACTTCCACACATGCTGCCGAAAACTCAGTTGGGTTGTACTGCACCTCATCTCTGCTTTAACTGCTTGAATCCTGACGAGGTCGGGAAACAAGCGGGGAGATGGAGGAGAAGCGACAGAGGGAGGGTGTTTCAAGTTCAAGTCAACATCTGTAGCGATTTTATTCAGCGCCGTCTACATGCTAAAAGTGGCTGCTTCTTGCTCTTGGTAGATGATTTAGAAGGTGGGCTTTTAATCAGAAATGAACTTTTTTTTTCTATTACAGCTGTAGAATGTTAATGATCATGAACTTTAGATATGAAGCAGGAGGTTTGGTCATTAATGTGGATCAAAGGACATTGGATGACAGATGTTGCAATGGCATATGACATAACCTTTTCTTGACCTTGTGCAGCCATGCATGACTATATGTTTCAGATTGAGCACACTTGGTAACAGGGGTGTGAAGCAAAGCTGTAATCAGCATCTCCATCTGTTGGATGGGAAAAATATCTGCGCCTCCTAAGTGGGTGCCTGTTCATCACATTTTGGTCTCTTTTTATGAAAACTTTGGTATAAGAAAATACAAGTAATAACTGACTGACAGTCATTAGGATTCATCCTCTAGACACCTTATGTTATGCAATATTTATTGAGATATTTCAGTCTGGGACACTGTTTGGTTGATTTCCTTCATGTTAAATATTTGCTTACCTGCTTATTCACTTGCAGTTTTCATTTAACAGTAAGCTACAGCACAGACCTCATAAGGTAGAGATTCACCACTTCAAGAATCCAGAACACAAATCTGCGGGATAATATTGTTGTTAGTTTATATGACACATGTCCCTCCCCCTAGAAAACCAATCATCTGCTTCGCAGCAGAGGTACCAGGAAACATATCAACCAATTGTGCCCTATGTAAATATACAAGAGTGAATGCTGGTTAATTTGCGTATGGTTGCTACTCAGTAACAGAGGGTAAGGCAACAAAGAACAAAAGGTGGTTGAATCATGGGGCCTGGTAAATAGTTGCAAATGGCAAAAGTGTGGCAAAAAAAAGTAAGAGGAGGTCTGACAGTAACAAAAGATAAAAGAATTGTGGATAACCGGAAATGGAATGAAAGAGTGACACTAGAAAGTATCTCTAGCAAAAGACATGCTGTTTTCTTCATCATAACCACCAAGCCTTTGTGCAGCCCTAAAACAGTCCCATTATTCTGGGCTGAAGTTACCAAACCTTTAAGTTGTTTTGATCGGAACTGACTGATGATTCTACACATACAGTTTTTATGCCTCAGTGACCATTGAAAATACAATTATGACTCTAAAGCCTTAGATTTGACATAGGAGTTGGTCTTGTTAGCCTGAGATAACTGCCTCAAGACTTGATCTAGAAGGATTTTGGTTAAACATGATGAATAAGTCATGTGACCAAAGTATGAGTCTTTAATTAAGTCATGACTGAGAGGTAGCAAAGCTCTGGTTGACCCACTCACTCAGTCACCAACTCAGTCACTCCTTCAGCTCTGTCTTTGTCATGTAAATCTCCCTCTTTGTTCATTGTGGGTATATATGGTAACTTCCAGCAGGTTTTCAGTCGTTCCTAATTACAGCACATGCTTATGTGTCCACAGGCTCTTGCTGGGCATTGTTGAAAAGAGAAGCAGCTTACAAGCCACATGTCTGAAGAGACAAGTAGAAGAACAAAAAGAATGAATCTGTGCAAAGAGGCAAGTAAGATGTATGAAACATCCATGAACGTCACAGCACAGTCAGAGCCATGTTGCTATCGTAGCACTAAAAGCGGATGAGTAATCACAAAAAGCTGCCTTGGACTATTTCAGCTCACTATTGAGTTTAAACGTCAGTGAATGGAATACAGATGCAACTGATGACTCATTGGAAAGCAGCAGTGCAGAGCAGGAGTCAAAGAAGTCCTGAGATCAAACTCATATTTAACTTTTAAAATATAGATCTTTCCATCCTCTCACATAATGGCAGTTTTGTTGTAGTGATTGTGTGACAACATTGTTATTCCAGTAATGTCTTATTTGCACTTGACACTGATTTGTTGCGTTGTTTTCCATTTTGAGCAAAACGGCAGGAAAAGTATGTGCAGTTGTGTGTCCAAGAAAAGCCCTCGTAATCCCGTCCTGACCAAGGGCTCTGACACACACACACACACACACACACACACACACACACACACACACACACACACACACACACACACACACACACACACACACACACACACACACACACACACACACACACTCCCTGTTAAGATAACATAGGAACCGTGGGGAGGTTATGGAACAGAAAAAACTGCATTGGAACGTAAATCCAAGAGTTTTCAGCTTGCAATCAACTGCGATGGACTCATACAGCAAAACATACACTCAACAGCACCAAAAAAAGGACATTGCTGCTTTAATATGGATACCATTAGCATGTGTTTGGAGAACATAATCTGTTCGTATTGTTACATCAACACAGTATCCAGTAACTATCCCCTGTGCTATTGTGCCGTGGTGAGATAACACCTATACGCCTAGATTGAATGTTGGAGGGAAAGGGTGAGAGCAGGTAATTCACTGAGGTAATAAAGTAGACAGCTCCCATCACAGAATTGAATTAGGCTCACAACACAACTTCTGGCTCGCTGTTACTGCTTCCCTCCCTTCACACCCACTTTAAACTGTAAAAAGAACCACAGTCTCATCTGAAAACGCTGTACGGAGACAGTTAATTCACTTTAACCAAAAAACCTCAAACTGATCTCATTGACGACAGGCTAATGAAATGCGGTGCTGGTGATGATTAGAGACTTTTCAATATGGCGTACAACACAATCAGTACCTTTTAGTGGACAAAAACATTTCACGTTTATGTCCTTCTTGGTAGTTTCTTAGACAAGATTTAAATACCTCACATTTCCCTTTTTTTATGCCACAGAGCTGCATTAAAATTCAACAATTCAGCATTTCCCACACTGGGGAGTTGGTCTAATGTGACACTGTTGTATGTGTGTTACATGCTTTCTCTCACAAGTGGGGGCTAAACTTGTCAGCCTTAATCTCTGGCCCTTCTCCCTGGTGGCTCTCTGCAGGCTCAGGACAATCAACACTTGTTTCTGTCGGAGCGAAAGAAGAAGCTGGGGATCTTTGACATGATGCCGAGGCTCCTCGAGGTTCGCTCATCCTTCTTTTCCCTGGGAGGCCTCACGCAGGGAACGGTGCAAGGAACAATGAGGAAATCTATGGCATGTTTAGAGGTCAACTATTCCTTTCATTTTTAATAACTGTCTGGGTATGTTGAAGTTACAATATTTATGAAGCCTTTATCTGTTGCAGACGGGGATAAAATGCAATAAACGTTACTATATTTCCTCAGGACTAATTAGGCCTGCAGTCGTGGATATCAACGCCACACAGGCAAATTCAGGCCCGGCCAGTGTGCTGAGGACAAAAGGAAATTGTAAAATGCATGACTCCTTGCATAATGGGCAGTGCTCACAAGTCCTTTTCAGCGTACGGCTTCATGGTGGCCTGCAGAAAAAGTTTTGTTGAAAAAAAAAGCAATTTTGTGTTTGGTTTACGGTTGGAGTCGAAGGGCTGAGCGATATGTATCACCAGAGGAACATTTTGTGCTTTGAAACCTCATAGTGGCTGTAGCAGACAGGAAATGAGACTGGGTTTTTCATTTCCCTGTTGCTATCTTCTCTCACAAACTAAATAAGGACCCCTTTGCCACAGGACTCTGATTACATCTACCTACTATTCACATTGCAAAAGGAAGACGGCAGTTCTGTAATCAGGAATGTAATCTACATCATGAATTTCATATTCATGGTAAATGCTGAAATGCAACAGGGTCAAGAGCTCTGGGGGGGAAAGGGACTGGTAAGATAATTGATTTCACTTTCTGGATAGTCTTGGTCCTGGTGGGATGTGAGAAGCATAGCGTGATTGACATGTTGGTAAGCTGTGAGGATGTATGCTGAATGATGGATAGATGTCATTGCTACAGTAACAACCAATCTGTCTGATTTTATCACCTTATTATGTTGTCGTGGCTGGTGGAGGGGCAAATTGCACATCTTTTGTGCTCAAGTAATTTCCCATTTTCTCCGCTTGTGCCTTGTCTGTTTTTTTCTTTTTTTAAAAAATCAGTACATTCACATGTTTTCTCAGTTGTCGCTGTCCATGGTTCTTAATTATTTTAGCATACAAGCAGCTTTTATGTGGGGCGGTTATCCCTTACATTAAAACCTGCGCCTGTCATGTGCTGTGCAGTTATTTAATATTTAGTCCTCCTACTTTGTTCCTCTTTTTTTTTTTTTTTTACCTCCTTTCCCTTCCACTTGCTCTTTATAACTGCAGAATCTCTCTCCCAAGACACCTCCCACATGCCCTGTCCTATTTGTCTCTCTGATTAATATAAAACCTGCTCCCACCAGGCCCGCTATTTCACTGAAAAACCAAAACAATTGGTGGCTATTTGATTGGCCTTGGCCTTCATGGATGCGGAGGGAATTGAGGAGAAAAAGCTAAATCATTTGATCTATTCATCCATCCGCATGGAAATCAATGGGCTCTGTCTCTCAGACACACCTCCACTGTCCACGCTCACTTTTTTACCACAGGAATTCTGCCCACCGTCTGAGTCAGCAGCACAAGTATAAAGTGGAGACCGGCCAGGGCCCCAGAATCCCACTGCTGCAATAAACACTGTCATTTGCGTAAATTCAAATGATATGATAACACTTTTAAAGATAAAAGACTATTATTCCTTTGAAAAATCCCCAGTCTCAGAAATATTGCTATGAAACAAGATTAGAACAATTTGTTGGTGGCGACGAGCAACGGAGAGGCAGATTGACAGCTGTGAAGTTTTACAGATCTTATTTAGGTGCGTAGTATAGTAAATGTAGTGCAGCAACAACACACTGCATGCTTTTGTTCTCTCCAAATGAGACCGCTGGCTTTGCCCCGAGCTTTATTGGCTGCTTGTTAACCTTTTAGATGGCAATGAAAAGGTTACTCAGCTCATTGTTTTTCCCTCTCTGATTTATTTACCTTTACCTGCCTGTATGTTTATTTGTGGAGGTGAAGCAGGTACATCCAGTTTACATGTAATCGCTTTATGCATTAAGCTACCTCAAGGAGGTGACAGTCAAGTACCCTGTCAATATATGCACAATATATTTACTATATGTAGGATATAGTGGTGGGGCACGATAAAAAAATCTAATTAATTATAGGCTTTGTAATTAATTAATCGCAGTTTTTCACATTTTTGCCAAATAGCAATATTTGACAGAATAAGCAAAGATTTTCAGTTCAAATAAATTTAGGTTGACGACTGAATCGATGAATAGACATATACGTGAACTTAAACAACAAAATGTTCGTTTCATTTGTATTTGTCTACATTTTTCATCTGTCTATTACATTCACAGATTACTGCAAACTCAAAGTGCAATTATAGTGATTATATTCAACATTTTAAGACTTTTTGTCAACTCAAGCACTTTCAATGTCTTGAGAAGTAGTCTATTATGCGATGGCTACACCGTTTGCAGGTACCAGGACTGTCATAGCTCATGTGTCCACTGTCAATTTCTTGCATCCCATCTGCTGGCTATGTGAAGCTCATTTGCATAAAGCAGACTTGACTTCTACTTCATGCAAACGTAGCATGCAGTTACAAGTTGTCATTGTTATTTTTACACTTGACATGCAAATTGGCACTTGGAACAAATCTGTAAAATAAAAATAAAATAATTTCTTTCTGTTGGTTTTTTTTTTGTTTAATGGTGTGTTAGCTGTAACCATGGAGATACTCTCGAGCTTGTGGAGCCTTGCAGTACAGCATCTAGATTCACCTTAGGAGCTTCTGGAACAATTTCCACATTAACCAACCGCACATTGGTGATGTGTTCATTATCAAGCACTTCCTGATTTACCCTTTAAAAGTACTTATGCTGCGTGTCCACTAGATGCATTTTTCCTGCATGTAAACGCGCCACATCTGACAATTGCCCGCTTGGTGGGTATGTACTTGAGGCCAGTAGCTGGTGTTCAACTCCTGCCGACCTTCTTCTTGAACTATCCTGCCCCTGATTGGACAAACGCATCGACTCGGGAGCTGTCTGCTCCTGGATTTCAAGCCGGACCAACATGGCGGCTCGGTTGCAATTTTTCTCTTTTATTACAAAAACAGTTCAGCGAATAATATTTCTGAAAGCATTTGAGGCAAGAAATAACCCGTGTAGTTGCTGAATCTGTCTACGGTTTAGTTCACCCACGCCTAGTTTAGACGTTTAGAAGTTTAACGATGCGTCGTACCTCTGCACGCCGTATCGAATTTGCATAAAGTAGAAGTCGAGTCTACTTATGCAAATGAGCTTCGGCCCACTCCAGATCGCAGCTTGAAATGCACTGCAACTGGACCAGCATGCAACACGGTGCTTTTCATGTAGACAGTGAATGGGATGCGTGAAATTGCCTGTTCTAGTGGACACGTACCTTGACCCACCTAAAATTCAATGTATCAATTTTTTGGCTCTTTGTTGGCTTTATTTGACAGATAAGTGGAATACAGCAGACAGGAAAGTAGGGAAGACCTGCAGCAAAGGGTCATGAACTGGAACCAGAGGTGGGTAGAGTAGCCAAAAATTGTACTCAAGTAAGACTAACGTTACTTTAAAATAATGTCACTCAAGTAGAAGTAAAAAGCAGTCATCCAAAAAATTACTAAAGAGTAAAACAGTATTTGGTGAAAAGACTACTCAAGTACTGAGTAACAGTTTGAATGTGATGTCCGATGTATTTTTTTTAGAAATGATGTGATCTGACAGACAAAAATGTAAAATAATGTGCAAATTCTGGTATTTCCAAATAATAAAATAAAAAAATAGCAAAAATAAGTAACATCTTTACAAAATGACAAGACATAAGAAACACGTTTCCAAATCTCAGTTTTTCACAACATAAAGCTTTTGAAACAAATATAGTAATGTAACGTTTTTATGTTTGAACGGTGCAAACTACTTCCAGTGACAAAATATACTGCATGGATAAAAAAGTTGTATGTTATGCTCCAAGATAATTGTGGGGAAAAATGCATTGTGTACATTTGCATATTTACAACTTTTCAAAAATATACTTTCAAAACATTTCCTCGCTGCTACAATCCAGTCACAATTACGTTTCCTTCAAAACATATTTGCGGTTGCAAATTAGACGTATATAAATGTAATTTGTGAGACAGGGTTGCACAGAGGTATTTTACCACTTCATAGTTATTAAATATGAATATAGTTATCCCCCAATGCTCTGAAGAAGGGCAATTTGAATGTCCCTTTGCGGTATTTAACACATCACGTCAGAAATAGTTCAATTTGAAAAATTAGGTGATGAGGCTATATTTTGAATATCTCATCTAATCCGTTGATTGCTTCAGGACAGTTGATGTGACAACCATTTCTGGTCCTGACATGCAGCATAAAGGACGCGCTCAGGGAAAAAAAAAACCCTGAAAGTTGGCATCAGGGCACATTCTGGAGGAAGAGAGGGACGCACAGTGAAATGCTGATTGAAAAGAGGAGAAAATCAATCAAGCAAGGCTGACTGATTGACAGCTTGCCAAGGTGTTTTCTGTGGAGGTGTCAAGAACAGCACAATTGCTCTCCCCCATCCTTCCTCTCTCTGTTTCTGTCTCCCCCCTTCCTCCCCCTTCCTCCCCCTTCCCTCTCTCCCTGTCTCATCCATCACTTGCCTCTTCACCCATCATCACACTGTCGTCTCCTCCTAAATGTCTCACCAAACTCCCCCAATATCTCTCTCGCCGTTCACTCCATTGTTCCACCTCTTCCACTATCTCCTGCACAACCTCCCATTTTCTCTCCCTCATTTTCTTAGCAGGAAACGCATTCTTCGCCGCCCGTTTGCAGCCGTGAACCAACTCTCCCTTTAATCTTGCTGTTCTGTAACCTTCAGAGGCAAGAAAAAAGAGAGAGCTGCTCCACTTGTGTTACTTTTACACATCTGCGCCAGGACATTTCACACTTTCCCATTACTCAGCTCCAGTGAAGTGGTTGTTTTTTTGCATTATTTGTTTTCATTATAGTCTCAGATACGCTGCAAAGGCAGGATGGACAAAATCAGAGCAGCAGGTGGACCTCTGCAGCAGCATGTAGAGTCTCATCACATGCTCAGCGTGGCCATATTAATAGAAACATGTCCACAAATACTCCTGTGTGAGCTGCTTTTGGCTCATTCGTCTCCTAAAAGGGCACTGTGTTCAGTTTCAATCATTTCTAACATTTCACTTCTAACTTTTGTGAGTGATTATCTGAACTCTTCATCTTTGTAAAGGTGATGAGGAAGCAGGGTTTGGGTACCGTTTTAAAATTTCATATCTGTGATGTGGAGCCACATTTCCTTTTTGATAATACATTGGCTATTGTTGCCTCACATTTTTAAATCCTGTTTGTTGATGACAAAACAGATTCTGGATAAACATTTTATTTGTATAGGTTATTGGTATTTTAGCAGTGATAACGGTTTCCCTTTCTCTCTCAGAATATTCCATATGTACAATATTTCTTTACTATTTATGGACCTGAAGGTATTATTCTGACCGTGGCTGACCTTTTACTGCACGACCAGGGATACGAGCTACACTGACAATAAATAAAACATTCCATACAATGAGACCTTTGTTGTTTTTGTGTACCCTGCTTGCTAAACAACCCAGTGTCCTAAAAAAAGCACCTTGTTTGCAGTAGCAAATATGTTTTCTATGAAATGTTATACAACCTGTGCTACCTTACCACAGCTGTGCTTTGAACTAAATTCAAAATCTGTAATTTTACATAATTTTCCTTTGTTTATCAGCTTTTCTTCATTTTTTAGAATTAAACCATCAATACAATTATGAAAAAGCAGACTGTAAAATGACATTAAATATGTCTAACAGTGAATAACCATAAACCTTAAATTTTTTTTCAAAGGATAATTTTTTCATTTTTTTACCTAAAAAGATTGTCAAACACAAAATAATTTGCAAAGTTATTCCCAAATCTGTCTTGTTTATTTCAGTTTAGATGAAACTGATTAATCCTCTGTTTAACAACATAAACATATTTTTAAAAACATGATACAATTAGTAATAATTAACAAAAAAAGAAGTACTGGTGTGTATTCTGTAATCCAAATAGATTTTTAAATAAATCTAATCGTATATTTTCATGGCTATTTTTTTACAGTCAATAAATTGATTGCTTTTACACATGAACAAAATTTTTTAAACATTAAAAAGCTGCTTTTAGAGTTGAAATTGAGCATTTTAACTGTTTATGATTATTTTTATAAGATGGTAATTATTTTATAGGGTTTGCTTTGGAATTTTTTTTTTTTTCTTACATTGTACTTGCTATGCTAATGTTTTGCAGGCTCCTTAACACTTAGTATTTAAATTTTACTTACGTGCTAATGGAGAAGAAGTCCGTGTATCACCAGAGTCTGTCTTCATAATTTTCTGGCAATCTATTCAACAGATTCTAACCTTGCCCAGAGTTATGGACCAAGAAAAGACACTGCCAGCATATTTGAAACTACCTGTGATGTGAACCTCATTCTACAGTATCTGCATCTTTTGCTTTGTAAATACAAAAAGCCATTTTTTTTTATTTTTTATTTTTGGAAACCTTGATCTTTTGACCCTGTGGAAATTCTTCAACAATTATGATTATGAGCTATCTGAAAGTTACTCTGCTAAGTTCTCATGGCTGATTTTACTTTCACGTCTCTTTCTGACTTTGTAGAAATGTATGAACTCGTGGAATCCTCTAACACTAATCTCTGGTATCACAGTTCTGTGCTTTGTAGCTACATCCTAATTATTTACCATTAGAATCTTGCACATTAGTTTGATAACAATTTGCCATCAGTGTTGTCAACTATTTTCTATGTAAAGCAGCAAAAGCCTATTTGAAAATTCAGTAGATTTTTCCAACACTAAGAAATCCCAAAAAACACGTCAAGCAAAATGTAACTGACTCTAACAAGCTCTACATGTACGGGGCTATAATTTCCTCAGATTCCTCAGGTTCTGTGCTTTAGCACTTTCAATTTGAAATAGAATACCACATTCAAATGCCAAGTCTCAGCTTTAATTTGAGTAGGTTTGATTAATATAGTAAGGCCTGTGTGGCAGCCCCTTTAACACGTAGCGCCCACATTGCAGCAGTTCAGAAGTAATTTAGAGCTTAGAAATGCATAAAAATGTGTCTTGGCCAGCTGTAGATTCAGGCGGGTTTGTCTGTCAATATAAGGTGTAAAGAGCTGATCATGCATAACACAATGATGAGGCTCAGTAAAAGCAAATCTATCAGTAAGCTGCTGGTTTGCCAAAATCAACAGCTGGGTAGTTTCTAAAGCAGGCTCGAGGTTTCACTGCTGAAATTCACCGGCTTTTTTGCAGGCAGCATCATGTTTTCTCTTTGGAGTGATTTCTCCAAAACTGCCAACCATGATATTACATATCATCATCTATTTACAGCATTTTAGCCGCCCAACCAGGGTAAAATTTAGTGTGATATTACTAATACACACTGGTGGGACTGAAAAAGGCTGCAAGTTTTCCCTTCAGCCTTTTTAAGTTTCTCACAGTCCTTGAAAATGTGTTGAAGGTGGGTTGAAGCAGCTGCTTTGTGTCACTTACCTCCATAAGAGACTGCACTGTGAGGAGGGATGGGAATCTGGGAATCAAGCCCTGTTGAAATGACTTGTCAGTCAGTCTGCTCTTCTGTATTAAAAGTGCAGAGAAGACATATTGACTCAACCATCCTGAGTGCCCTTGCTGGCTGGCTCCTACACAGAGGAAGCCTTGATGCTAATTATAATGGGAAGACAAAGTCTCCCCAGCGGGCAAGCAAAGAGAAATATAGCAGGATCACCAAAATGATGAATCATGTCTTTTACTTCCGCAGTGATACGCAGTTCATTATTTTATCACTCACTGCTTTCAGCACACAGTCATTTGGTCCTAAACTGATGAATTGTGTTTAACCGTGCGAACTCCAGTAAAGTTTTTCTTTTGGGCAGAGGACTAATTGTGTTTGTTTGATGATGATACTGGATCGTGTGCAACACTAAATTAGATGCACTTTGACAAACTTGCAATGCAAACAAATACTGAAGAGCAATTGTGACAGATACATTGAATTGTACGTACAGTCATGGAAAAAATGATTAGATCACCCTTGTTTTCTTCAATTGTTCATTTTAATGCCTGGTACAACTAAAGTTTGGACAAATATAATGTTAACAACAAAAATAGCTCATAAGAGAGCTGATATCAGACATTTTCCATGGTTTTTCTTGATAACCAAAATCACTTAAGTTCTTCTTCAATAGCTATGCCTTTGTACTACCAAAAACAGCTTTTAGGATTCCATGTTTTCTTTTCTGTCTGTTTTAGTCACAAGAGACACACAGGAGTTAGTACTCGATTGCATAACTATTGTTTCTGATGACTGCAGCCATGTGTCTTGGATGCTCTCCACCAGCTTCTGACATTGTGCTGCTATCATAGCAGCCCATTCCTGTTGCACTAATTCAAACAAATTTGCTTTGTTTTTGGGCTTTTGGTTCCCTATGCTATGCTTCTACCTATGTTTATATTTTTAGGACTTTGAATGGGTGCAACTGTAGTGTAAGCAGTTTCCCCTCGGGATGGAGCTTTTCTGATTCTGATGTATGTTTTGTCATCTATAAAGTTTGAATTATCATGAAAAGAAAAATCAGAAAATGGTTTCATCCAGAAATGTTATTTCAAGCACCTAATGTTTCCATAGTAGGTGCTTGTTTGGCACTAATTTGTATTTCTGTACATATACTATTCATATAATTTTTTATACATTTGACTTGTTTTTATGTATAATTATTTCCAGTCTGTTATTTGTATGTATGAACAGAAGTAACACACAATTTCACTATAATGACAACAAAACTGATTCTCGGATTCTGAATTTCAGGCGATTTTGGTATAGTTGAGTTTTAAAATGTTTATTTACCAATGTAGAATTTCATGTTCGCCTCCGTATGTGGTCTTTTGTAGATTACCAAAACTAGGAGGCAGTTAGTTTAAATTGAAAAAATTATAATTTGTAGGAGTATTTTTCTGTTTATGCATTGAATCTCTGAGTGTTCTGCATAGTTGGATAAACCATCAAGAAACAGTTGCACCTCTTAAAATCACAAACTGCAAATTTCACATTTCATTTGTGCGCGGATTAAACATAAAAGAGGCAAAGAGTTAATTAGCGCTCCAAAGCAGCGCTGGTTTGAACGGACAGAACCAGGCGATTTGTTTGTTTCCTCCTTCTTCCAGCCTTCAGCTAAGCTCAGCTAATAGTCTCCTGGCTTCAGTTTTGTACCCAACACACACACATGAGTGGTATTGATTTTCTCATCTAACTCACAGTCTGAAAGCAAAATATGTGTTTATGAAATTAGCTTTTTGAAATCAGAATAGAACTACTCAGTGAGACCTGGAGATGATTCAGTAAATCATTGAGCATATTTTCAGATATTTTTTCTAACAAATATGACTAGAGAGCATTCAGTTGGATTGTGTGGAGCAGACAGTGTGAATGAGACGCCTTATTTGTTAGCTGCCACACAGCGCATTAACTTCCCATCCATCAGCTGTTAGGAAAAATGTCCAAACTGCTAAATCAGTGCAAAATCTTACTGGCTGACTTGTCAGATCTTCAATGCAAATGTCTTGAAATTACACACATTTGCTATGTATAAGGCAAATGTAATGATTTAAAGATGGATAATTTATTCAACAATCAATTAGCTAATTATTCCAAAAAATACAGTGACTAATAACAAATCAATCGTTACTTTAAGATGTGCCGAGTATCACAGAGAGCTCATGTTTTAGCATGTGAGATTAAATAAATAAAAGATACAAAAATTGCAGCACAGAGGATAAATTAAGGGAACAGAAATGGGGAAAAGCCGAAAGATGGATGTGTGATCAGATAGAAAGTAACTGCAATGAAAGAAGAGAGGAATAATCAATGAAAAGCAAGTGGAATAGAAGACTTGAGTAGAGATATGCGATGCAAAAGTAGGAGGAAAGGAATCAATAAAGCTCCTCTGATTAGAGAGTCCCAACTTAAATGTGATAGTCTAGTTCTCTTGTGGGTTGTAGTGTTTTAGTGATAGTCTGAGTCTGTGACAGATGAGATGAATCCTTGGATCCTCTTCGGTTTGATCATCTTCAGAGTCTAATATGCCTCCATTTAGAAAGAAGTTTCCTCAAATCCTGCCTGGGAACAAGTAATCTTGTTTTGGGTGTGAGTGGAAAGTCCTTCGGTGCAGTACAATATAGCGGTGAAAAGAAAAAAGGCTTATAAAAAGGTATGATTGTTGAGACAGAAGATTAGAAGAAAAGTGTTGAGTGTGACTAGAGGTGAGTGAACCAGACCAGAGATGAGAGCTCAGTCAAAGCAGAAGAAGGGCTGCAGCAAGAAGAAAGGGAGAAAGATGTAATAGAAATGAAAGGGCACTCCTGCTGTTGATAATTGGAGCAGTGATGTGCCAACACTGTCTGAGAGGTTTTCCACCTGAGGGTACTCTACCAAAGGGGCCCAGACAGTGAAACCACATTACAGCCCTCCTGTGTGCACTAGACAGTTTCCCCCAATAGCTGGAGCTCCAAGGAGGAGAAAGCACAACAGAATGAGGGTAAGAAAAAAAGACTTTTCTGTCCATTTTCTGCAAAACAGACACACCTGTGGTCCAATGTGGAAGTTTTTGTGTCCAGAGTTGAGTTGGAGTTATTTTCAGTGTGGCCAATAGATCTTTATCACAGATATTACATAGCTGGAAAAGCTCAGGTGTAATTCATGATGTTAAAAATGACACTTTACATCCTGTAGTTTTTTTCTTTTAAGCTTAATGCCACTTTAATTCTTTTTCTTCTCTGTTCTGCAGCACATGTTTTACTATGCAAATGTCATGTTCACCTCCCAGCTTTAAATACAGTTGATTTAGGGTTTAGCAGGAACTAGCAAACTTCACTCCATCGTTCCTACCGCTCCACAGTCCCTATTCGGCATTTCTGTTCCCCCAAATCAACTCAACATCACACAGAGCTGCTAACCTTTGATACAGCTGAACACTGAACGATCTGTTCTGCATGTAACCCCGTCTTCTTATCACCATTATGACTCACCGTCAATTCCTGGTCCATAATTTTCCGATGTCACTGTCAGCAATCATGTTACATGTAATGACAGCAAATGTTTGGAAGATTGCACACAAGTGGGTAAGAAATGACATCTGTATAATTAACTTATTGTTGTACATCTGTGGGTGGTACAAATGGTGTCGGCGTTATGTAACGCCACAATGTTGCATAGGAGTCACAAATTAATTGATGGTATGCACTATTCAGACACACTTTGACAGCTATGTTTACAGAGAATTTTGATGTTGCGTAATATTATTATCTGGCACGTACTAATTGTTTTTTCACTCCAATTTCTGAGTCATGCAGATTCAAGCGATTCTGTTTGATAAATAGTTAGAGTGCTCTCCAACCTGTTTATGGATGTTACTTTGACGTGCACCTAAACGGTTGTGCAACCTTCCAATGCAGGAGAATGTTTCTCACCACATTGCAAAAACTTCTCAGGAACAGCTCGAGGAACACAACCAAGAGCTCTAGGTGTTGACTCGGCCTCCAGAACCCAATCAAATTGAGCATCAAGCAGTGGTACTGCTAACACTGGTAATAAATAATAATAATGATAACTTTAGTTATATTAAGAAGTACAGCATTCACAAAGTGCTTTGACAATTAAGACATGCAAACACAGAGACAATCAAACAAGCTAAAGGAGACAAGTCAGAGCAGTCAATTAAAAATAAATAGTGAAAATGACATAAATTAAATGAATAATTTGCTAGATTAGCACGCAACTCAAACAAGGGAACAAGGCAGTTTGAAAATGAAAGAACAAGACTGAGAGTTAAAAGTAAAAAAAAAAGAGAATTAAAAAGTTAGTGAGACGACATCAAACCAAAAGACCAGGCAGCTAAAAGTAAAATAAAACAGGAGAGAACATCTAAAATAAACAGGACATAATACAGAATAAAACACTAAAACTAAATAAAGCTAAAAGTAAACCTCACATAAAAGCAAGTCTGTAAAATTGGGTTTTCAGAAGTGATTTAGAAGAAGTTACTGACTCTTCAAGCCTCATCTCCTCTGACAGGTCGTTCCAAAGTCAAGGTTCTGATGGAGAAAGCTTGGTCACCTTTAGATTTAAGACTCGACTTTGGAACGGCCAGAAGGATCCACCTGAGGATCTAAGGCTGTGAGCAGGCTCATACGGGGTCAACAGATCATAAATGTAGCTTGTGGTAAGACCCTGGTAAGCTTTAAAAATGATCAGTGAAATCTTAAATTCAACTCTAAAACGAACAGGGAGCCAGTGGAGGGAAGCCATGATGGGTGTGATGTGATGTCATCTGTTAAAACCGGTAAGAAGCCTAGCTGCTGCGTTTTGAACAAGTTGGATGTGACAGAGGAGCTTTATGGGAATGCCAGAAAGGAAAGGAGGGAGTTGCAATAAATAAGGTAGGAGAAGATGAATGTATGGACAAGTTTTTCCAGGTCTGGGTTTGTGAGCATCGACTTAATCTTGGAGATTATTCTTATTTGGAGGAAGCAAGATTGGATAACTTCTTTGATGTGTGGAGGGAAACTGAGGTCTGGTCAAATGAAACGCTGTGTTGGTGGATAATGGACTGAGGTTGTTAGCGGTGAGACTGCTGTGTAGGTTTGGAGGGTTAAAAAGTAATACTTCAGATTTGGATTTGTTTAGTTAAAGAAGGTTCTGAGCCATTTAACAGTTAATGTCACTGAGAGTTAAAAACAGCAGCTAGGCCTCTTGGAGCAGCAGGTCACTGTGGAAGGTAAATCTGTGTGTCATGTGCATAAAAATGAAAGGCTACATGGTTATCAGATTGCCCATTCCAACCTATGTTTTGATCAACATTGCCTCTCTTTGTTGTTTGGAATTTATTGTTATGAATGACGTATGCTCAGAGTTTTACACTAGAACACTGTTTTCTACTTGAACTCACCAAAATACTGTGTTGCATGTCTATACCTGCTAGCAGGACTTTTGACATCAACTAGTTTTGAAGCCACTCAGATGTGATGTGGAAACCCTGGATTTTCCTGTTACAGTGAAGTAGGAAACGTCTCTTGTCCACTTTTGAAATAAATACTATTTGCATGGTCATAGAGTCTAGATTTTTCAGTGTGGAAGTAGGTGCTCATGTAATTTTAAGGATTTCTAACCCAGTTATTAAACATTTTTAAATGGAAAAACCATCAGATCCATGTTTTCATCAAGGTATCTTTTATCCATCTTTGAAAATGTCTGGAGGGGATGTTTAATCAGTAATGCTGGTGAGCGCTGAACCTGAAGCAGGCCCACATTAAAAGATTTCCACATGTTCAAAAATGCAGTAAAAATACATTTGACAGGTTAATTGCTATACATTAAAGGAAAATCATAGCTGTCCTCTGATAACAACACACCCTACATCACAGTTTCTCTTTGAGTGTGTCCATTATTGTTTCTGTATCGTGTTCTGCCTGTCATCTTCGTAAGACATGCCGCACGAGTTTATCAGTTTTGAAAATCAAACAGGCTTGGAAGGTGTGAAATTGCTGGTTTCTATATATTTGCTCTCATCGCTCCACAGCTTACTTTATGGCAAAACTGCAGGAATATGCTCCACTTGGTGAAATGTGGTGGTTTTTGCAATGTCAGAGAGATGCATTGCAAAAAACCCCAAAGTATCAGATATGGTTTGGGGTAAATACCGTGGATATCAATCTATGGGAAAAAATGAAAAAAGACATGCCGGTGTCGTAGATAGGATTGCTTCTTCCCTTGAATCGCGCTAAGTGAGGTACAGAATGTAAAGCTGTAACTCCACAGGGTAGCTGTAAAACACACACTCACAGCTAAATGATTTATCTCTTTCAGTATGATGGCATTTTACCGTCATTCCATGTAACCCAGAAGTTACATCAGTATTGACATTGCGTCTGTACATGTTTGTCTCACGCTCACTTGCCTTCTTGCGCAACGTCTGTTTCTCTTTCAGGTGTGTATTAATATAAGTTGTTTACCACAGTTGGTCCTCCAAGTGAATTACAGCACATTTTGCTTCTCATCCAGTGTTCACTAAGTGTGGAAGGACCCAAGGCTACATGTGCCATTTTCTCTCACAATTACCTCTCTCCCAAACAGCTGTTCTCCTCGGTTTGGTCCCAGTTGATACGTTTTGCTCTGAAGACCTGTGGCTGAAAGCTTTGGGACGAAATGTAACCCCTTGAGGGTCTCTTTGAAACTCTTATAGCTAATAGTTTTACATTCACACAGTATTTGACTTGTTTTTAGGAGCAGATGGGCTTTCTGAACTCCAATATAGGCAGCAAAGTTTAACACTAGTTCAAACTTTTATATTTTTCATGCCTCTCAGGTCTGAAACTTAACATTAACCTTGGTCCTGCCTAATGTATTAAGATATTGACGAAGGGTTAAGTCATTTTTTGTGGCTTAGTTATTCCCCCTAATCCCCGTATCTTTAACTTGAAGGTCACAGGAGCTAATAAAGAAAACTCAAAAACAAAAAGTAACATCGTTGCTTTCTGGGCAGATCTGCAATAGTCAAAGGCTGGAAGGGAGATTATTGTCATACACACAATAAAAGCTGTGGTTTACCTGAGAATTTTAATGTTTAGCTACACTCTTTTTAGTTGTCTTTTTCAGTTATGTCAACTTCTAATGAAATTATGTTTAACCAATGAACTATATTGGAAGAGGGGAATTAGTTTCTCCTCTACAATCAATGCTATTTTAAATGATAAATGATTTAATAATTGGAAACATAAACACAAAGTTTTAAAAGACTTGGAGAAAAATAAACTTATAAAGCAAGTTCATTTCATTTACTCCACCCTGATTTTTGTTTAAAACCAGTTAATGCAGTTTTAGTTTAAGTTACACACTATATTACTCTGGTTTAATTACCAGTATTATTATTTCAACACAATTTATCAAAACACTGTAACTTAAACAGATCATTTTTGAATTATTTTTAAAAGTGCATATATGTAAAAACTTTTCACTCCACTCTGTTTATCTTACTTTCAACTAATTAAACTCATAATTGTCTTTGATGGAATCGTTAAAACATGTCGTCACAAAACAATTAAGCATTTCGGTTCTTTCATAGATTTATAGGTCACCTTTCCAGAGGACTTAGAATAACTCTATGACAGAACCAAAATTTATGGTTGTTTTTTGTATAAAAGACGTCTGGGTTTCAATGATTCCATCATAGAAAATTTAGAGTTATAGGAGTCATTGGAAACTCCAGACTGCCATGGTATAAATGGTCTACAAATGCATGTAAACTTTTGTTCACAAAGACCAATAATGGAACATCTAACATCTCTTTATAGCTCTTTTCTGATGCATGCAAACTAATCAAATAACATTTACAACAGTTACATTACAAAACGCACTGACTCACACACTTTGAATAAATGTAAAATGCTGGCATAAATGCTTAACCCCAAATTACCCCTAACACCTGGCTCTGACAGATGGGGCAGTGATCAGTGTGGTGATAAATGTCAGACCAAACACTAAAGACCATTAGCAATTGCTATTAGTCTGCTCGCTAAAAATTTGTTCACATTTTTCCCCACCAAGAATTTTAAAGACAGCATAATATGGCTGCATGGTCGTATATGAATTTTATTGAATATCATTTTTCTGTCCTCCAGACACTGTTTCCACACAAACAGTTAAAAAAGCGCAACAAACTGATATCAGATATGAGAAGTACACCTGGGGAACAGCAAATCTCAATCCATTTTCACTCAGAGGTAGCGAGAGGACAAGGTTTCAGCAGACTGATGAAACTGCTGATGATTTAATCTTTTTCATTCTATTTCAAAAAGACACCCTCCCCACCCCGCTTTGTGCCTCTCATTCAACCTTGTGCTTCACTGAGTAATTTACTGACCCTTATTTCTCTGTCCCCATAATACCTCATCAATAGTCCTTTTGTCACAAATGAAGCCAGAATTGAAAAGAGTGACTCTTTTAGGGGTTTTTCAAACAAGGATTTTGAGAATAAGCAGCCTAAACCTGTCTCTTTACCTCGTGTTATTGACAAAAGCGAGACGGAGTGGTGAAATGGTGCACGCTAACAAGTTTGAGACTGTCTACAGGCCTGATCCATCCCAGAATCACTGACATTAAGATCACATTGGGGAGCATAATGTAATTTACCTGCCTCATCAGCTAATGCAACACAAATCCATTTTTGCTCAAACAGGAAGAGCCACATACATTACCTTGATGACTATGCAGAGTCAAGGGGGAAAGACTAATGAGACTAAATGTAATTACTGTCCACCTCCGATTTGAAAACAAAATAAACCCTCCTGCACTCCCATTTGAGAATAAACCTTCTTCACATCACCACTCAGCGCTACAATGGGCTTTCCTGTCATTATTTAGACCAGTGTTCGCGCTCTTCATTAGGATTCCCATTAGCTGATGGCTTGGCCATCGTACTCCTCCTGACATCCATGAACTGATTAAAAAAGAAAAGCAGAGAATTACAGGAGGTGTTGAGTTATTGACATTCTAACAATCTCTCGCAGAAACTTTCCTCTCAGTTTGCCGAAGTACTTAGAGGGGATCTGAGCTCAATAAGATAAATGCCCCCCAACATCCTTCAACCCCCTCAGCCCGATTCCCTGGAAAACAATGTGTTTTACTATCTGAAGTTTCTTAAGTGCACTGAAAACAAAAAAACCCCACCTGTCTTGTCTCGATCTCTTTCTCTCACACACTCCCTCCGCCTGCCTTCCTTTCACGTTCCCCTCATACAAGGTGACTTCCACACTTCTCCTGGATTACAGTGTGCCGCCGAGGTTAAAGTGTAACAGTAGAGTGCATTCGACTTTTTCCTTTCTGCCTCTCTCTTTTGTCTCATTAAAGGCTGCTACCTTTAGTTAAATTAGGCGTCCTAATGCAGGTGAGCTGTTTGGAACCGTGCGGCATGCCATGTGTGCAAAAACGAGATGAAAAATTTAAAGATGCCAAGTGAAGTAAGGAGATTCAGATCCTGAAGGAAAGTGACACATAAAACCTTCTCTCATTCTCGCACTCGCAAAGACAAGAGTCTAATTTCCAGAGAGACAAGTTTAGCCTCTAGCTTTTTTTTCTTCTTTTCCCACGGAGAATGTTTCTACTGAATATAATTTATTTATTTATTTATCATTATTTTTATTTATTCATGTTGTACCCCCCCATTTAACACATTGAGGAGGAGAAAGTGGAGTCGCTGATCGTGCGGGGGTATGAATAATTAACAGGAAATAAACAAATAAAATAACAACAACAAAAATAGAAACGGCAAATAATCTTATCGTTTCCAACAGCTGCGTTGATACCCCGACACCCCCACACCCTCGCCTGGTAAAGAAAAACCCCTGTCCATGCAGTTAAGCTGCTTATAAATATTTGTAATTAAAATCGGAGAGGGAAAGCAGGGAGAGTGGCATCTTTATCACTGGAGACACTGCTGCTGCAGGTGTCTTTGATGCCCAGAAAGGCGTTTTGATCTGACAGTGCCGGAGCACAGAGACTCCAATCGGCTTGTCCCACTCAGCAGCTCCATCCTTCCCTCTCTCACCTCCCCTCCCCTCCCCCCAGGCACCCTCACATGTTCAAGAGTTCATTACCCATTTGTTTTGCATTTTCATCTTCTTCTAACAGAACTTTAAAAAATCTCATCAGCCCGAACCTTTAAATTATTCATCAACACTATTTTAGGGATGGACAAAACTTTGTGAATTTGCAGAGATGTGCACAATACTGCATCCAGCTTTAAGTAATTGCACTCATTTTTTTTTATAAAAAAGAAAGAAATAAGGCATCACTGATTTTTTAAAAGCTGCACTAATAAATATTTTTTAAATTAGCATTTGAGTTAATGACAATATGCAACGTCAAAGAGTTGCTTGCAGTGAAAAACCCATAGAAATTTTTTTTTTAGCTCACTGTTTTGACTTTACACCACCTTTATTTGGGTTGAGTCTTATCAGCATCAAACTTATTTCCATTGACAGGATCTGTAAAATGTTGTTGCAATGTACCTGCCCAGTGCCAAACACATGACAGACTTAATCTCTAGTTGGTGAACATTGTGCAGCGTTGAGCAGCTGAAGCAACTTGTCTCTGGAGGTGGTGGAGACCAAATTAGAGCTAAAAGGACAGTGACTAATGTAACTTAACTGCAAATTTTTGATCATTTTTAACAACTTTGTAAAGTGATTATATACCGATGAGGCATAACATTCTGATCACCTGCTTAATATCGTGTTGGTCCCCTTTATGGGTCCCATAGATGCTCAGTAAGATTTGGATCTGGGAGTGTGGAACCCGGGTGAACACCTTAGCTCCGTTATGTTCCCCAGGCCACTCCTGAGCATTTTTTGCGGTATGTCGGGGTGTATTGTCCTGCTGAGGGTGACAACTGGCATCAAGGACTGCTATAGCGGGTGGGTGTCTTGACCTGCGATGTTTAGTCGGGTGGTACATGTCAAACATCCACATGAATGCCAGGACTCAAGGTTTCCCAGCAGAACACTGCATTATAACAAGGTGATCGATGTTATTCACTTCACCTGTCCGTGGTCATAATGCTGTGGCTGAAACACTGCAGGATTTAGCACCACAGTGTCAAGTGACTTTCCACAAGTCAGAGGATGGAAGCAGGGGAGAAACAACGCTGATCACAGCTGTGGCCTGGAGGATCAAGTGCAAATTACAGTACTGAGGTGGGCAGGTAGAACCAAAGCTGCAACGACTGATTTTCAATAACGGGTCTCTATGACTAGTTACGTACACACTGACCTGAGCTTCATTTTGTACTTCAAATGGTTAGTATGACTTCTTTTGTGTGTGTTTTCACATGGATGTGATTGTGTGTTATCATTCCCTTTCTAATATATGTTTATTTTTATCTCATAAGTTCACACTGATTGATAAATTAGGTTCAGAAATGTTGGACCGTCAAGTTTCACCTTCATGAAATGTGACTGTTACGAGCTGTAGGGTTCTTCTTTTTAATCGCTCCCCTTGTATTCTTTGCTGTTCCCTCATGTTTCCTCCCAGGTTACTGTTTTTTAAATGAAGTTTGCAATTTGTATCGAGTTCCTGTTCAAATGATGTATGTTAGTGTTGTCTTGGTAGCATGTTCCACTGCCAGCTAATGGGTATTTTTTCTCGTAGCATTTGGCCTACAAGAGGTGACAAGAGTAAGTGTTGAGTTGGTGCAGTGTTGAGCAAATGCAGCAGCTTCCCTGTGGAGGTGGTGGAGACCAAATTAGAGCTAAAATGAGAGTAACTTGCTCCACTGCTCCCACACTTTTAAGTAAAGTGTCTCAGTTATTTCTGCTTTAGCATACTGCTGTAATTTTGATTTAGAAACTGGTTTGCAAGAATGTTCAAAAGGAGATTTAACATCTAACATCTAACAGATATCACCTTTGCTTTACATCCAGCACTCTTTATACAAGGTATAATATACATAATAGACACACATAATAGAATAGTTACAGACAGACCTAATCTCTTTACTGAGAATTTTACTTTCGATAGCAAAGAAATGGATAACAGCTTCCTGGTTGAAACTGCAACCTTCCCTTATCATAACACAGTGGAGTGACAGGTTGAAGAATGCCTTTATTATGGAGAAATATCGCAACAAAAGACACAGGTTGAATGAAAAATTTTTGTCAATAATACAGATCAACTTTATTCACCTCTACTTCTATGTTATTCCATTGTGGTTTTGATGTGGGCTGTCTATGCTATAACTTGTATAGAAAGTATTTTAAATACCATACAAAGTGTTTTCTAGAGTGTCTTTGTATATGCATTTCCATTAGTGTGTTCTTTGTGTGGTATGAATAAAAATGAAGTTTAAATAGAAAATAGTTTGTTATGTTAAAGTTTTGCGTGTGTTACTTTTCAAATGCCTCTGTGTACAATACAATATAAACTTACACAACTTGGCCAACTGCACTCCAGTTACCGACAAAAGTAAACCCTTACAGGTACTGTTTGGGGTGTTGCTCCTTCTAACACCGTGGTTGTTACAGAAGGGAAATAGAACAGAAGTGCAGGCAAGAAAGTGTGAGGTGAAGACCGAGCTGTTGGTGATCACAAACCCACACTTTCTTTCTTTTCTCAGATGAGTTTAAACCTTTGTTCAGTCTGTGCAACCTTCTCTCTAGTGTCATTGTTGGCAGTATTCTCCGACGTGCCGCTATTTTTGTTCCTGATTCTGAAAACACTGCTTTACTCGGCGGTGCTTTCTCTCAATCTGCTTATTTTGTTTTTTCTTTGGAAAGTAATAAGTAATAATTTTGATACACTGTCATTAGAACCAAAAGCACAGCTGGGAAAGTGATGGTGGTACTAGTTTGTTTGTGTTGTGCTCTGCAACCAAAACAGAGAAACAGAAGGGGAGGGAGAAGAGAGGGAGAAGGAGAAGGCATAAATACAACTGCCCCAGAGGGTAGTTCGTGGCTCTGCTCCAGCATTTCACCTGCTAACAACGATTTTCTTTTTGAAACCAGTGAGTCATGCGTCACCCAGGCCAACCGTTCCCATGTTTGGACGTAATAGAGCTGAACTCCTGCTTATGTCTTTCGCTTGGCTGGATATTTTCTCCTTGATGCAGCAAGATAAGCCCAGATTTTGGACGGATATACAGCAAACACGACCAATAAATGTTACGCATTTAAGCATATGTTTAGTCGCTCGCTGGGGATGAGATGGCTGGATACGTGTGTTATTGCCGGAGCGACACATTACTCCTGCATGCACGGCCCACATCCGAAACACTGCTGTCAACGGGAAAGCCTTGCTGCTTGTCAGCCGTGATTAATGCGAAGTCCCTCAAAAGCAGTGAAATATATCAGAGCAACTTTCACAGAGAAAGGTTACAGAACAACACAGTTGCAGTGAATGAGGACGTTGCTGAATTTCGTACAGTTTTTCACCCCCATCCGTCCCCCAATCATCCCAGATGCTTTCGTCTCACAAGAATTATGAGACCTTTCTCTCATGAGGAAATTGCTTTCACAGCAACCTCATATGACTCTTCAGCTCCTTAGCAGCCATCCAGAGTGTGTGTGTGTGTGTGTGTGTGTAGATGTGTGTGTGTGTGTGTGAGCTACACCACTGCTGACACAACCGAATAGAGTGCCACTCCTCCTGGACCTAACACAAGGTGAGGCCACTACCTGTCACACTGTCCCTCACTTCTAGGCTGCTTGTGTCATCCGTGCACTTGTTCGTGTCATTTCACGTTGGAGATTGAAGGGTAAGAAGCAGTCGGTTCAGTTTCTTTTGTCTTATCTGATAAGGTTGTTATTAACACTGGTGCCGCCTGCATCATTTGCTTGTGACATTGGCGTGATTAATATTGTGTCAAGACGAAGGGGAAAGTTTCCCCGGCGCCAAACGAATTGCTGAATCCTGAAATAAAAGAAATGGAAGATGAAAATCGGGACCTATTACGACGAGGAACATTAGCAGAACAGCACAGAGCTGCCATCGGTCTGTGAAGTGACCTTTCAGGAAAAATGTGGTTAGTGTCTGTCATTAACCCCCATCTCGCTTTCTCGCCCCTCTTTCCCTTTCCTGCCATTTTTTTCTTTTTTTTTTAGTTTTCCCTTTTTTTGCTGAAGCGTAAATTCAGTGGCGCAGTGTTCTTTATGTGAACAACTCAGGGGTATGACCCTAAAGGGAATGACTGAAAGACACTTGTCTGAAAGAGACATAAAATCAAATAAAGACCTGAGCCGACTACGAGCAAAGCGAGTGAGCTGGGAGATTGAAGATATACTGTATGAAGTGAAGAGCAGCAGTGCGGTGAGCACAGGGATGCAACAGTAAATATTGTAGCATGGCTGGAAAGGGAGGAAGCAGTCAGGTGCGAGTTGTTGTTTCATTTTTTGAGACATTTGTTTTCCTGGGCCAGACAAAATCGTGAACCAGAAAAGCTGATTTCTGGTTCAAGGTTTCAGTGCTGAGATAGCATTTGCAATAGACAAAGAGGGACACTGTAGACAGAATCATTACCTGCCATCAACTCTTCCTCTTCCTGGCGTTGACAATATCCACAATGTGACCAGACCATCATCCAATTCAGTAGTAGTAGCCTCAAGCTCCTAGCCTGAAGAAGAGATAAATGTTCTCCTACAGAGGTCTAGTAGGTTCACTTTATTCCCTCAACACTTCAGTTTGTTCTCATTTTCACACTTGGAGTCTTCAGCCGGAACTGATGCAGACTCATGTGGGATCAACACATGAAAGGAAAACATTTTCTAACACTTTGTTTCTTTTGAAACTTTCCTGTTAATTATCCATCCATCGGCCTCACTTTATCCTGGGGGTCCTGGAGCCTTTCATAGCTGAAACTAGGGAAGTTCATGCTTTACAGGTTGCCGGGTCATAGAGGTTTTAACACAAAGAGAAAAACAACCAAACACATTCACTCTCACACCTATGGCTGATTTACAATCGCCAATTAATCTGCGATACATGTCTTTGTGTGGGAGGAAGCTGGAGAAAACCCAAGCAGGTACAGGCAGCAACAGTATTGACCAACCTACTGTTATTAAGATCATTATAAATCTGACTTTAGTCCAAACCCACAAAATGATTGAAACTATATATTTATTTGTCCCAAATGCAGCAGTTAAGAGACACTGATGTGTAAAATCAGCACGCTTGATTATTTTCAGTATATTAAATGTAATTGTAAACTGCAGTGTTTATTAACCACTAAACATTCAGGGTGTTTGCATTCTGTATTATTAAAAATGGAGCTCTGGGGCTTGTGTCATTAAAACAAGCTTTTACCACCATTTAAAATGGTTTTGCAGAATCAACAGAGAATTCAATCTTAAAGCTTAGAATTTACAAAGTTGCTGTAATCAATATACATTTTTTATATTCAGAATGGAACAAATGACTGTTGTTGTCCATCCTAGTAAAAAAAAAAAAAAGTTTTAGCTTCTTCAGTTTTCAAGATAACTAGACTAGACTCTACTACTTAAACACATGTATCTTACTAAATATATGCTGGGCATCCAGAAATAAGACTCCAAATCAGTATTTGTGTCACTCTGTGTCTGATTGGTGATCCACATTTACCATATAATGTCAGAACCAAGCTCCTGTCTGTTTCTGTTCACATCTGGTTCTGTCATTTGAAATTGAAATTGCATTTTTTCTTCTACTCTTGCACATTATTTGCACTACACATAAAACACTTTCATTTGTACGTTCTTATTTCACACAGGACATCTTAACTTAGAGTGAATATTACATTCATTGTACATTTTGCATTTCATATTTTTCTTATTTTTGCTTACTGCATATTTTTGCTTGTTTATCCATATATGGTGGTGGTAACTGTCCTCTATCTGGGATTAATCAAGTACTTCTATTCTATTCTATTCTATTCTATTCTATTCTATTCTATTCTATAGATTCTATGTCATTGTTTATTTGAGCCACTGAGTTTCCCCAAAAGTCCAACCATGTAGTTTTAATGGAAAGTAAGTCTAGCAAACAGTTGTTTTACTGCTAATCTTTCACAGCAAAGCTTCTTTTTTTTTCTTCTGACTCCCATTGATGGGTTGTCATTGTTTCTGAGAGTGTGTTTATACATCTGGCCACTTATAAGGAGATCTGGGTTCTTGCTGCAGTGTGAGAGAGAGAGCGAGCACACAAAGCGGCCACAGGCAGAGCTATCGATCGGTCTCGTCAAGGTTCAGGGGTATAGATGAGTTACAAAACCACCATTAATTACAAATCACTTCTGCCATGAAAGTCGATTAGAGCGAAAAGCAGCAAAAAGTCTGTATCAAACAAAGAAAAGTGATAGGGCGTGCACATTTCTCATCTAAAGGTGTCTTTGGCTTGGCAGTCCCTGCTTACTTTGCCCTTCATCTTCTGAGTTTCTACATTTCTCTGAGTCTTCTTTGAGTAAAGCTGTTCATTCCTTGGTGATTATTTGTTGCTGTGTTCATCAGTAATTAGATGTGTGGACAAGTGAATGCAGATGCATTTTCCATATTCAATAAGCATGTTCCACTGCCTTATCACTGAGCACTTAATCAATACACCTAGACACATGATATATTATAGCCCATAATGGTGCATATATTCAGCATGTGTTGAACCGTATGCTTGTATGCATATAAAGCATTGGGGCACCGTGATACAGCTATGAGCAGGTGCAGGGTTTACAATGATCCACAGGCAGGTTCACAGACGGTCCCTGTCAGTGCCACTTGAGAGAGCCCCTGCTGTCTCAGACAGGTTGCAGTGGAGCTGTGCTTTGCATTAAAATTGCAAGCAACACTCTCTTCAGCTGCACACAATCCCTCCGCTGCACTCTTTCCCTCTACAAAGCAAAATAAAGTGTTTTTGTAGCTTAAACTACATATAGCCTGCATCGTATTTTCTCCAGATGTCATCCACTCTTTGTGTTCAGTCCTCACACCATCCTGCCCTCTGTCTTCCACTGCAGCTCTGCACCTGTCTGTGCAGTGTTTCCTCCAATGTTTTTTGGTATTTTTTTTTTTAGTATTTTTGGAAAGAGACCACTGTGTGTGATTAATGTTGTCTGTGTAGCTGTGTATGTAAGCAATCACAATTCATCCGTGAAGACTACTCTTCCTGGGTTTGACAGGCATGCCTGGGCACACAGCTCGGCAGCGTCTTCTACTCTATAAAGCTGATTTCAAATACAGCCATTTCAGAGGAGATGTACCGCAGTGGCATGAAGCAAACAGGCTAAACAGATCAACAGCTCCCTCTCTCTCTCCCACTCTCCCTCTCTGTCGCTCTGCCTCGCACCGCCTGAGCCCCCGCTTGCATTCCCTCTGTTTTATTGTGACAAGACACAGCAAGTCATGGCTTGAATACCAACGTGATCATTTCTTGACAGTCTCCCTTTATTTGTCTGCCATCGCCCTGATAAGATGATTTTCACTCTCAGGGTTTGTTTTGTCTTGGCAGAGATGGCCTGGAAGACTAAGCTCATCCTCTCTTCCTCATTTTGTCTTTCCATCAGTTGTGGTTCTCCTATCTTCCAGACCACTCGGCACACACACTGCTATGTGTATGAGAAAGAGTCCGAGAGCATAAGATGATTACAGAAAGAGGAGCTGTCCAAACCAAACTTGTATTGAAGAGAGTATTAGGAAATAATGGCGTGTGAATTCTTGGATACATTTGCGGCGCTTCGTCGTGTAACAAAACTGAGTAAAAGTCAGATGTCCATTATTCTGTAAATTTCCTTTGTTTGCCTTCCTATTAACACACCCCTGAGGGACATCTGGAGGCTGTTTTGTTGTTTGCTGCTGTCTAGTGTCATCACTTGTGTGTAATATGAAATAATAATTAGTGTACCACAGACAACTGGCTGTGGTCATAAGCTGCATGCAAAATTAACATGCTAGAAAGTGTTGGGTAGAAACCCAAAGATGACTCATGCAGATTAAACTGGGTCAGGAAATGACTCTGTATAAGCCTATATCAGAATTATGGCCACGTTAGTTTGCCAAAGCCCTCAACAGTCAGTGGAATGTGTGGTGAGCTGAATAATACACTACAGCAGGTTCGTAGTAGCCCAAAAATGGGATAAATTTAGCTCGATAAGCTGGCACAATAGTCCATTAAATTATTGTGGGTCACAAAACAAAAGGGCTCCCAGAGAACTTTGAAAGCCACTCTAGTGGGGTGGATAGAAATCTGGAGCCCACTTGATAACGGTGCCAGACACATTACACATAGGGCTGCAGAATAGGACTGACTGGATATTTTGGCACAAAAAACAGCACTCAGAACAAAGCTTATGTGTCCACAGAACAAGCTTTCCCCCCTCATGTCTCCTTCCAGGCCTGGAACGGGAGTTAATTGTTCTCATGATGGTGTCAGATGGCTAAATTGATCAATGTTAAAGGATCATTCCCCATGACTATACCTCTTGGAGAAGGATAGACAAACCGTATGAGAAAATGTACTCTGTTTACATGACATCTGACAAGGTAAAAGGACACCCTTCGATTGCTTTGCCTCTGCTGGAATCATAAAATCAATAGCGCAGCATTGCTCATATACTCGTCAGCCTTCCTATTAAAGTATGCAGACTTATCAAGCTGCCCACCACTTCACAACACAGGTGATGCTCCTTGGTGTTATATTATAACAAGATCTGCAGTTTTAATGTAAATATTGTTGTAATGCGAGGTTGTATTGTTAATCAATTGACATTAACGGTCTAAACAGATGCGGCCATCAAAAAAGAATCAGCTGCAGTTGTACATTTTCGTAATTTTCATCTGCTTCCAGAGAAAAATAAAATGTAATATTAATAAATTTTCTGATAAAATAAATGTTACAGAAATAATTGACAGTTTGTTTGCCATGATTGTGTCTTGGGGGTGAACATTCAATAACAAAATGTTTTAATAATCAAATCTCCAAGGAAATAAATAAATGGTTACATATATTTTGAATTCATTTGTCAGTCATTTATAAATGCTGGATGATATCGTTATAATTAGTAATTGGACTTATGTAAAAATACTGTGGTGATTAGTGGCCTAAAGGGAGCCTGAAATCTGTTGCACATCTCTACCTATGCTGTCTACACATGCACATACATATCTATCTATCTATCTATCTATCTATCTATCTATCTATCTATCTATCTATAGGAAGAGAGAGAGAGAGAGAGAGATTTTAGCTGTTATTTTGCATACTGAGGCTCCCACCTCATTCCGTTATTTGCCAATGAAATCTGCCTACTCAAGTGTTATTTTTGTAAGCCTTTGGTAGTGAAAGCAAAAGCAAATATTACAGCACTAACTATACATCGCATAGTCGTGTTCAAATTATATTTTAACATCCTTAAAAATGAATCAGTGTTAGGTTACAGTAGGTAACTGCTTGGCTGTGTACATTATTTTACTCTGAAATGTTGCTGCAACCCTACAATGGTGAGAAGAAGAAAACGGGTTTTCTTCCATTTTCCTATACAAATGTAGAGGCACAACTTGCATCCTGGTGAAGCTGACAAAGAGACGCTGTGTTATGTAAAGTACTGCAAGGAATGTTAGAAGCCCACATGTAATGAGATCCTCCAATGGTGTGACATCTGAAGTAAACTTTACAGATGTTACCATCTGTTGTGTTTTCCCCATTGCTGTCATGAGGACTGAAGAGGAAAAACATGGTGCATAGAATTTAATGAAGACATGCTGCTTGAAAACAAACCTTGCACTGCGATTGACCTGTTTTTGGTGTGAACGCTGAATTTCACAGAACAGGTGGCAGGAATAATTCAGTGATATAAAAAGCAATTATGCATGCTATGTGTTGTGTGTGTGCACCATACTGTGCGTGTGATCTGTGTGTAAAGAAAACATAGCTTTGGGATGCATGCATGTTTGAAGCTGTGTTTGAAGTCTAAATCTGTATCATTTTGAAGTGTTTTGAAAAGATTTTGTCAAGACCCATCAAACTGGTACATCATCATCATCATCATCATCATCATCATGCAGCCCAGCCTTCAAATAAAGCAGCTGCCATCACAATGCACCTATCTGTCTGTTCCTCCCACTGCATTTATGGTCCACATTAAATTAATGACAAGAAACAGACAGCAGTGTACCCACTTTGAAAATATTTGTCACTGACATGCTGTAGATTCCTAATTCTGTTTTGTTTTTTGTTTGTTTTGAAGACTGAGATTCTGCACCAACATTTCTGAAAATACTCCAATGCACTGTTTTGAATTGTGGAGTATCAGCATGACTAAAAGCATATCAACTCCAAAATCCTGATCCTCATCCAGAACACAATGGAATGAACAATACTGCAGAGTGAGACGCGGCAATGCAGAAACAACGCCTGGCATTCCTCGTTCATCATCTTGATTGGAAAGATCAATTCACATTTGTGCTTGCTTTCCCCTCTGGCATATTTCAGGGCCTTATTGTAGGATAAACTTTTAAATTTGCCATCTCATAATATGCCTATATGCACATAGAGAAGCCTACTGATCGGTGGTGCTAATACTATATGATTTCTGTTGTATCTACGTTCTTAGAATAGAGCAAATGGGACAGTATGATAGCCTGTGCATCTGAAACCTATGCTGCAGTACCTGTCAAACCTGTTGGAGGGCAGTGTAGCTCTATGAAAGAAGTGGCGCCACCAAAGGGGGGGAAAAAGATTGGTTTCTCTGAATTCTATCCCTCATTAGGTTCCATGGAGTGCCTGAATTACTTGCTGCATCTATCCATTAAAGTCCCTCTTTCTGTATACTGCTCACATTAAACACAGGTATGGTGGCTCGCTGGATGAATGCAGGGTGAAATCTGACCTCATTCCTGGTCCCATTTTACCGTGGCTCATTGCTGTGGAGGCATTCGCCGGTTGTTTTTGTGTGATTGAAATGGTATATTCATATAGCTGCAAAAGTTTTTTTTTCTTTTTTTTTGTAGAAAAGACTGACAGACTGGACTGGTGTGTGTTTTTGTTTGTCCCCCCCCAAACTCCATTTGTATCACATTGCTGGACGTGTTGCCAAATTCAGCACAACATGGCAAATCGGAGGCAATGCGTTTGGAATCCAAATCTCCAGATAGTCACTCGCTAATGTTATGACAGCTTGTTAGCTTATTCATTCTGCAGGAGGCTATGGAAGTTGACAGAGCGAGCTGAAGTTCACGTCTCCAGGCTCTACCCTTGTCCACTTGGCTCCCTGCTTTGTCAAGGAGATTTAATTCGTAGAGATGAGCAATCATCTGTCGGGTTGAAGTGCAACAAGTGCACTGACCTTTCGTTTGGCCTTTGCTGAGGAGCCGTCTTTAACCTATAACCCCGGCCTCATCTCCATGATGCTTCGACTTAGTCAGATGAGCAATTTCTGTTGATATTGACTTATCGGCGTGGGGTGTGCTTTTAATCGAAACTTATTATGTTCTGTACATTAAAGTCCCGATATAGTGTCTTGTTGAGAAAAGACAAACCATTCCTCAATGCTAAAACAAACAGAAAAGCCAGCTGAAGCATTAGGTAAGGCTGACAGCTAAGAATAATGAAGCAGGTAACCACATTTAGCTCCAAAAGCATCTCTACTATTTGTAACTATTCTGTCCCCCTTTCATCAACTGCTTGAGATAACAGTTTGGCTCCACCATAAAGTAAACTCCAGCGGATGTATTGAGATTTTAATTATGGCAAGTTATTTTGCTGCCAGTCCTCCTTCAGGAGAGAGAACAAAAGGCCTGCATGTCGTCCCTCTTCCCTTCCTTTGCCGCTATAATCAATAGAAGGACAGAGCTGCCAGCTATCAACTGAACAGAGATGAATGACACCGCTCCCAAAGGGTCCATTTGAATTTTGACAGGCAGGATTCAAAAGTCCTAGCCCTCTTTTGATGGTGCCAGGAAGAAGGCTTTTCAGTGACACGCCGAAGGTAATACCAAGTGCTGATACAGGGCTATGAGAGGACTGAAATACATTAAGCTGCAGAGATCATGTGTAGGCAGTTTAAATCACTGCATACTACATTCACTGAATACCCCTTTTTGCAGCTGAATTGTATCTATTCTACAAGTGAGCTGAATCAATGCTGAATTGAACTTAAAGCACATGGTGCAGAATAAATATCAACAGAAGGGGGAAAGGACTCACCTGGCCACTGCCAGAAAACCTCCACTCAACTGTCATTCTTCCATCGTGTCCACATCTGCTCGAACATCCTCTGGTGACAATATAAGTCATCTTCAAACGTCTGCTGCCTTAAACACACATAGAAAAGCGTTTTCCTATTTTTTTCATGCAGTTTGACCTTTGTAAAATCAAGAAGAGCACTTTCAAAACAAGCTAAAACACATGTCATACATCGTTTGTCTTCCCGGTGACATGGCTTGAATTACGTGGATGCATATCGGCTCCAATCGGCAGCCTTCTCTCCCTTGTGTCTGATGTTCTACGTTTGGCTCCCAAGTGAGGATCTTGTTAATGCTGTAGCAAGCTGGAGACTGGCAGATACACCTGCTTGTCATGGATGATCACCCCATTCTGGGCAAACAAACTAAGCTGCCTGTAGACCCAGTAATCCAGCAATATTACACATTAATAAGACTCTACAGCATGGCACCCCAGTTAGGATTAAAATGATTTTTCCTTTACTGCATATTCCCTTGCTAAGTACATAGTAAGCAGAATGGCTGTCAAGTTCATATCATAGACTTAAAAAATATTTTGGTGCAGGAAAATCTCTGGAAAATGGGAGCTTTCTCTATTCAGCATACTCTATTTTAAACAGCACTCCCAACTCTTATTGTGTTAATAGTCACATATAATTGCTGATAATAAAGCATAACAGCATTTTTTTAAAAAAATTTCCGTCCTTGAGTGTATTTAATTTTTAGGAAACTGACATGAAAGCTAGTATCTTCCTCTAGTCCCCCATAGACATTTAACATTACATTGCATGCACTTTAGATGAGAATGGTGATGCTGAATTATCCTGCAAAATCATTCTAGTGCCATTGGTATAATTTGCAGTTTCTACAGTATTTTCTTCACATCTATGCTATGGTTAAACCTCAGTTAGCATATTTTTGGACCTACAACTGTAGAAACAAGTGAAATACATCTTTAGAATAGAAAATAAGTTGTGAGGTGGAAGGAGCCACCTGGTCCTGGATGTATTCGGGACTCAATGATAGCATCCACTCGCCTGAGTGAATAAAAAGTTCTAGCTTTTGGGTTTGCTTCCATGTTTTTCTTCTCATTGCATATCAGCGTTTCCTGTGCTGGACCCATTGGTGGGCTCTCACTCTGTCCATGGACTTTACATTGTCATGATGTCAAAGAATAATTATTATTTTTCAACTTTTCAGTTTTCAATTAAGAATAAAATTGACCGATTTGCAGTTGCAGGTGTCCTGTCAACACTTCTATATATTGGTATTTCTGGGAAATGCTTTTAGGGCTTTTCAAAAGTGACCACTGCAATGAATTGGTAACAATGTTGAATGGCAGTGCCATATGCATAATGCATCTGTGTTTTGCCTAGTAAAAATGTTGAGTAACTCAAAGTTGGAGCATTTCTACAGCTTGGATTTTCAATAAAATCTCTGGATAAATCACCACTCCAACTGATTAACAAGTACATTTCCCAAAGTGCATTTCAGCAAGACACATCAAATCTCTAAACATATAATTCATTCATGAGCTCAACATAATGCTGTTGAAAAAATGAAGCACATTATAGACCTATATGGAACCAGCTGTGCATATGATAGGCTTCACCATTGCAACTGCACCCAAGACTCGTGAGCCTTGTAGCATTTTGGCCATACACTGTATGTAAAGATGGACGTTACTGTGATGCCACCTGTTTGTTTGTGGACAACCAATCTGAGGCCTCAGGTTTGGATTTTGGGTGATGCCATGCTGTACTTTTGAAACTTAATGTAGTATTCATGCCGTGGATCTGGCTGGAGATACAGAGGACACTATGCAACCTCAGTCACAAGGTACACATAACCTTTATTGTCTAATATACTGTACTGTCATCTATAAATACCTATCTACTCGCCATCTGCAAATATCTATCTACTTGCACACCAGCCAGACAGTATTTTACTACACTACTGCACTATTCATTGCATTGCTTGTTTCTGTCTTGTTTGTTAGTCTTTGTCTTTATTGCTTTTCTACTGTGCCTTGCATGTTTGCACCAGAGTCAGAAAGAAACAGCATCTCAGTCCCGTCTATGTCCTGTACATTTGGTAGAATTGACAATAAAACTGACTTTGACTTATTTGACTCTAAATGGAACAACAACTGATATAAGTAATGCTGCATTCACAAACCATATGTTTGAAACCATCAACTGAACCTATAAACTCATGCAAAAAAAGTTTACTAAGGTAACAGATCAAGTGACAAGTACTATCAATTTATTATAGACTTCTATACAACCAGACTACTTTTAACAAAGTGAGGAGATGCCCCCTGCTGGTTGTTAGAAAGAATGCAGCTTTAAGGCATTTCACTTTTCAGACCCAGAGGCTATTTTTAATATACAGTTTTTGATTTACACTGAAGTCAAAATAACTGATAAATCATGATTTGTCTGAAAAAAGAACTAGTATATTTAAAACAGAAGAAAACAATATTAAAATTGAAGTATTTCTGTGTTGATTAACATGATTGTTTAAAAATAAAACTGAAATGGGATTAGACTACTATTTTAGGTCTGCACATCTTATTCACAAGGGAAATCAAACTGCTTCAGATCAAAGAACTGTTGGATGTGTAAATAAGCAAACTTATCAAAGCAATCATACATTTCTGTCCTCCTGACTAATGTAAGTTCCATATTCATTATTTTAGGTCTGCTTTGATTGCCACCAACTTGAAGGGAAACAGTCAGGTCTGAAGCTGCTAAAGGGGTTTGGAGAACTATTTCAGTGGAACAGAGCGTGCTGCTGCTGAAAACCAACCAAAACATTAAATACTTAAACCCGTTTAATTGATTAAAAGTTGCCATAAAGGTCCCGACAGCTTAAAAGAGCTGCGGTGATAATTATCTGTGGGTTCATTAGTGCAAGTAAGTTTGCTAAGTATGGAGCCATGGATAAGTGGAAATGGGGGAACTAAGTGAAGTAGCATTCAGTTCAGAGGTGTCTGGTTACCTTTCTAGAGATACATAACGCTGAGAACAACAAAACCTTCCTCTGGAGATTCTGCTGATCCTAATGGGATATGTGCACCCAGGAGATGACCCACAGTTCAAAAAGAAAATACACCAGAGTTTAATTACTGAGAGAGTTGATGAACAAATCTGATTAACAACAAGCTGCCACACTGTGGTCCCTTCCTGCTCCTTACCTGATACCGTAAAAAACACTAACTGTTTGCAGGGTTACCTTAAATCACTCACTATTTGCCAGATGGTTGCGTCCTTCACAGAGAACTAATAAGTTTAAATATGCCTCTTAGTTAAAATGGATTCCTGTAGTTTCAATCTGGCTCCCTACCTGTTTCTGCTTCCTTAAGAAAACTAATGTGCTGAGTTTAAGTGCACCACAAGGAAAATACAGTTCTGGATTGAGGCCAAAACTTTCACTTCACCGCTTCACACTGGGTTTGTGTTAGACTGACACTGAACAAAGCTAAAGGGAGGCAGGTATGGAGCAGAAATGCAACAGAAATCACATGCCAGAACATACATTCTATTACAGCTGACATTGTCTATATGTATTTCTTGTGTTAATGACATTTCTTCTGTGGTGAAAAAAATCAATACTTTTTGCTCACTCGAATGCAGCACTGACTTAGAACTGATGATGGATTTAGATGCAGGTAGAAATGTTTTCACAATCAAGAGATGATTGCATTCAGGAATTGCACGCCACACCTCTATGCAATGTTTAAAATCAATTAGAAAACATTTACATTTAACTTCTTGGCCTCACCATGGCAATCACATTAAAAATGATTCTGCATGCACACACACAAAAACCACACTCACCTTGCCTGGGCAATAATGCTTATGAAGCATATGTAATTGCAAACCTAAACCAAATTCCTCTGGATGATCCTAACTGGTTCTGTCACATGTGAGCGATAGCTGACTAATGCTCTCCAGTTTGTACTGACAGTGTCACTCTAAGCTACTGCAAGACATATTGCTGTGCTTAGCATTGCAAAAACAACACTCAGAAGGCAAGATACCAAAGCAAAAGGTCTCAGATGTATTTTCAAAGGAAACAATATCTTAGTATGCATATTTTTCCCTGAAGCAATGTGTGTCCTCTGCTTGTTGTTTTTGTGACAGTTTGTGAAAATGTGAGAGGCGTAATCATGCTGCAGTGTGCTATTTTTTTCAAGGTTGGGTGAGTAACAATTCAGAGCTGCTGCCAGACACTTAGTTCCAAATCCCAAAAAGTCAGTAAAACAGAACCATTTTGGATAGATGAGGTCTCCACTCCCTCAACAACAATGCACTGTCCTCTCTTTCATCTCTAATGCAAGAGGCAAATAGCCATTAATCATAGTTCCCGGTGTCTTCCTGCATCGCATTATAGACTGTAGGCTGCAGAGAGCATAGATGCATGAAATAGCTTTTAATTTCACACTGTGTCATGTTACGGTATATGTGAGGTTGTAAAGGTGAACACATGTTACAATAAGTCACACACACTCTAGGTGTTAGATGTCAGAAACACACAAGCAGACTAAAAAAACAAGGCATAGAAATGAAAATATGATGATGTTTAGAGCACAGGAATGTTTGCAGTAATCCATTACTGCACACGGCCCAAGACGCTAATTTTTGTCATGATCCATTTCAGGGGAAATAATTATGCAGCTAATGCAATTTAATCCCTGCCCTTGCATCCTCCTCTGAGAAGGAGGCGCATGCGAGCAGCCAACATGAAGTTGGGGCTGTTGCCTCATTACATGCAAAGTGCACTACATTAATTGGGTTAGAGGAACAGAGAGCTATACCTAGAAGCAAAGGAGGTATAAAATTTGGGGCATATTTGATCCAAAGCAACTGGGATTACTCGTGGAAAACTTCAGCAAAAACACAGATTCACTGCTCACGAGCTGAGTTGAAGCTATTTGTCTTCAATAAATGATGGCCTAAATTATGACTGTGTTGCTCAGCAGTTAGTGCTCCACTTGTGCAGTAATTCAAATTAATATCTGTATAATCAGTTTTAATTTTAACTGTCTGTCTTGGGTATTTTGTGGCTTCTGGGGTGAGAACTTTCATCCAACAGCATGAGGGTGTTTTACTGTCAGCCTGTTTTGTTTTTTTTGTTTTTTCCAGTCTACATGTTTTACCGAGCCATGTTCTCGCTCTGTTCTTGGTGCTCTGATTTCTCTTTACATTCTTCTGCTCCCCTTCTACTCAGAATCAGATTCAGTAGATGTGAAAACCTGAAGGCATGTGTGAACATTTGCACTGAGCAGTCATTTTTTTTGCTAAAATTGCAGCATGGCTCCAAGGATGATGCTATTGACCTGTTTGCTGGATCCATGAAACTTTGTGCAGATGTTCGTGGACTCCAGAGGATGAAACCTGCTGACTGTGGCGGTCCTTTTGCTTTTCTAGTTGTGCAATTTGAAGTTGGGATTTTTGCCTTTCAGTGAAATATCTCAGTAACTAGTGAATGTATTGCTACAGACAGACAACACTGTGCAAAAAGTTTTAGATGCTTGATTTTTAGTTTCTTGTCCATGTAGCAACCGAGGTGTTGGTATAAACCATTATGCAGCACGACAAGAACAAGGAGTCCTGAAAATAATGGCAAACCCCCACAGAGCCTTGATTCCAACATCATAGAGTCTGAAGATCAAATTTTCAGCCACCATGAACGTCGCCAACCCCAGCAACCACTTTAGTTTGAAACACTTTGTACTCATATTGCACCTACAAAAACACATAAGGGTCAATATATAATTACAGGACTTTTTGTAACATAGTTGACATTTTAGCTGTTTTCAGGCCTAAAATCAACATGGCCACTTATAACTAAACATCACATGGCATTTTTACAGAAAGATTCTTCTAAATATTATATCTACAACTGAGTAAAACTGAAGATGGAAGTTATTTATTAAGATATTGTAGTAAACCTGTTGACATGCCATAAATCTACACTTGACTCACACTACTTTATATTACAGTTTTTCGCGGTTGATAAGACACTAAATTCCATTCACTGCACACAGCCACCAACTGACTGCACACATTTCTCAAAAACAGGACACTGCTGTCCAAATTTTGGACACTATTCATTTCTTGCACACAGTTTCCAAAACTCTTGCACTCTTTTTGCAAAAGACTGAACACATTTTTTGCTCATTTGAACACACTTTTTCACTCATAGCACACATTTTTCAAAAAGTGAACACTAGGAAGCAGAATTGGGACACTGTTCCAACACTGCTGTCACAATTAAGACACAACAGGTCAAAACTGAAAACACTTTTACCAATGAACTGCACACTATGAAACCTGGTGGGAAACAGCATTAGCTGTTCAGAATGTAATCTGTTGTTAAGGTCAGGAGATGGTAGGGATGGTGCATAAAGTAAATGGTTTCAGGTTTACTGTGGTTTACTTTACATGAATGTAAATGTTGTTTGTCACTTCAGTGACATGTCTATACTGGAACAATACAAGCAGTCAGAAATGTTCTGAGAATACTGTAAAAAATCTAATGTATAATTCTGGTTCACAAGTGCTGGTAAAATTACAGAAAGTTTACATGACTGACTTTTTCTCTGTCTTGTGTACGTTTGTTCCAGAGAGTTTTTCAGCTGGATTCTGATGATACACATGAATACATCTGGGACAATGTTAGTTTTCATAGAGGACTATTGATTCAGTAACAGTTCAATATGAACCCTCAAGTTATTGTGGTTTTTCTGCCACCATATTCTCCCTTTCTGAATCCTACAGAAGAATTCTTCTCTACATGGAGGTGGAAGGTATATGAGCAGCAGCCATACTTTGGGAAAATCTCTATCAATCAGGGGTCTTGGCATGTGGTGATGTTTCTGCTGATGCATGTCAGGGCTGGATCAGACACATTAGGTCTTTCTTTCCAGAGAAAACACAGCTAGTGATGTTGATTTGGTCCTGAGGTCTGACCAGGCTGAAAGAACTGATGCAGACGTGGTGTAAATATCTGCATACTGTACTGTGTAAAATACAGTGCTGTATTTTTTGTCTAACATTATTTTTTATTTTATAATGTACAGTCAAGCACTGCAATGGCCCCCTCTGAGTCATTTATAGGATGCATTTGTATTTAAGGTGTCATTTTTGAGGACTGTATCATTTTTTTATACTTCATGTGAAAACACAGTGAGAGAAGAGTGTTTTGTATTTAGCAGTGCAATGTCCTAGTTTTGCTTCGTGTGTCATAATTTTGAAAACAAAGTTCAGATTTTGACAATAAAGTGCGCTTTTGACACAAGTGTGCAGTGCTTTGTGAATTGTGTTCAAATAAAAAAAATAGTGTGCAGTGTGTTGGGAAATGTGGGCTATTTTTCAGGAACAGTGTCTTATCAATTGAGAAAAACTGTAAATAAGTCAGAAAGCCTTGGAGTCTGGCCAGTCTTTTCTTCAGGAGGAAATGACATCATGTGGAGCAGGTCATGTGATCTGGAATTAACACACTTCCTTGAGAGGTGTTTTTCTAATGAGGAACTTAGCTGAAAGTGATTTCTGGGACACAGATACAATTTGTTATTTTCCACATAAAATTTGACATATTGCCAAAAAAGAAATATCTGTCATGATTATCTCAACTCAATAAAAAGAACACAATCAGAATAATTTCTAAATCAGCTCATTTTATTTAGTCTTTATTTAATTAGAAGGTGGTTGTTATTAAATTCGGATGGTTATTTAGTTGACATTTTAGTAATATCCAACACTTTGAGATTTTGCCTAAATGAAGAATGCATTACAAATTACATTTATTATTATTGTTGTTGTTGATATTAACAATAATAATAATAAGTGATTGATTCCAAAATAAATAGTTATGGAATTTGTGAAGACATGATCATAATGAACTTAAAAAATATTTTTCTTTTTACTTTTAATAAAAATGATGCAAGATATATCCCATGGACTTCAAAAGTCCCTCAATTATATACTGACCCATAAACACTTAATTTCAAACAACACTCATTTTATTTAGTCTTTGTCAAAGTACTTAAGGATTATTTGTAGTTAACGTTTGTACATTCAGCATTGTTTGCATTGCCCAGATATTTTCTTTGTCTTACCGGTGCTCGGGTATCCAGGATTCAGCGGCTGTGGTCACCTGACTGGCTTCAGGCAAAAGATGACTGTAAAGGAGCGCCAGGATTTTATACCAGAGATGCCAATCAGAGCATACCTAGTGCCTGCTGCTTCAAGGAGTGAACCAGGTTTAAATATGAAATATTATTTAAATAGTGCTTCATTCATTCGATTTTTGTTGGGTAATTAGATATATTTTGGGTTTGTCTATTATTGTTCTTTGGATTAATTTGACCAGTTGTAATGTTTTGTGCTTTTTGCTGTTAGTGTAGGTGTTTTATGTTTCCCCTGTTGTGTGTAACTGGTCTGATCAGCCAGTATGTGTATATCACTCCTTTTGTTCAGTGTTTTTCAGATCTGTTCAGAGTTTGTTTGATCAGTACAGCTGGTTTGCACTGTTGCTTACAGTTTTAGGTAAGTTCTGTTCTTTTGACCTCTTTTATAGGTCCAAATGTAGTAATGTTTTTTGTAACTGTCATTTTTTGGGAGAAATAAAAACTCTGTTTTTGAATTCATGCATTGCAGCTCGGTCGGAACTTATCTGAATATCAAAAACTTTGCCTAGTGTTATTTTGAAAGCATTCTCCTCGCTTCACTTTTATTCCCTTTAATTGTGAAGTTTTATTTATCCAGTGTCCAAACGATAAATGCTAATGACTTTACTGATCCTCTGACCTTTCAAATACAACCAGGAGTCAAAGTTTTAATTTATCTCTAAATCTGGAAGCGCTGATGACTCATTTTCCATTGACATTCAAGCTTCCTACATGATGAATCCTCATGGATTTGTAGATGGACAGTCTTTTTGCCTTGTGCCATCATGAGGTTGGCATTTGTTATCTAGACAACTATTAGATGGAAGGCAATGGAATTTGATATGCATTTATATCCATTTCAGGATGATTGTTAATGACTAGTGATTGTCTGACAAGTGTTATAATCTGGTTAAAATTTTACCAAATACTTTACCAATATTGCATTTTATGATCAAAGTAGGGCTTGACCTGGATATCCAAATATTTGGTCATGATGATGGTGTCCGAATATTTATTTTGAGATCCGAATATTCGGATCCCCCCCTGTTGGACGTTACGAACCGAGCTGAATATTCGGATATTCATCGTTAATAGGCGCCGAATATCCGGAGCCCAGAAACTGCTATTCGGGTCAGCCCTAGATCAAAGACCTGCAAAACTAATTGCATTCCCATCAGCCTCACCTGTACTTTATGTTTAGTGCGTATTAGCCATTTTTAACATTTTGACACATTAAAGGAGAATTGCAAACATGAAGTATCTGTTTAAGGTCATCAGAGTGAGCATATTAGCCTCACTGAGCTGCTGATGTGGGTGTAGAGCCAATCTTGTTTGTTAAATCGGAAGTTTTTACCTCTTGATACATTTGGATACAGAATGTTAACCTTTCAAAACAGTGCTCATACAGATGAAAAACTGCTCCTTTTAAAATTTAAACTCCCAAAGCCGAGGCACGCCATGCACTTCACATCTCAACTCTAACGTCGAGGTATGATTCAGTCGTCCCTTTGAAACGTATTTATTTTAAGGCTTGAACTGTTTATCCATCCCTTCATACTTAGTCCCGTTTATCCATTGCAGCCTCTGATCAAAACTGCTCCCTCTTTTTTGTCACTAATATCACCCTCTAACCCCCTCTGTGAAAAATGAATATCATTATGCAACTTTGGAATATCATGGGTAATTGCTTTTTGAAAGCTCCCCCTATTTTCTTTCTGTTGTTGATAAACATGTAATGGGCTTATTTTTTAAAACCACATGACCTTCAGCTGTAGCTTTGCATAGCCAACTACAGAGGGCAGAAGGATCCCTGTGGACCACCTTTGAGCCTGAAGAGTGCCAGCGGCGCACTGGCAAAGAGCTGCCAGAGTCGGGCCTACATGAAACTGAGCTGTGCTGATAGAGCAAATGCATGAGTTTGTTTTCAGTGTTCTGCTTCATGCATGTGTGTGTGTGTGTGTGTGGGAGTGTGTGCATGCATGTACCCAGAAATGGTGGTTAGGTTAGAAGGAGCAGCGAGCGTTGCTTGCTTGCTAATGTCATTCCCATCCCAATTTGCTGCTTTTGCATGTTCATTACCGCTGCAATTATACTGTCGGTGTGTATAGGAAGCATGGCTAAATGAATTAGGCAGGAGCATGTTTTCGAGTGGGAGTGGATACGGGAAAGTGGTGCAGTCTCTAAACATTTTAATGAGGGAGAAATTTTGCTGAGGACAGGGCTCTGTTAATGGAATTTGAACTTGATTATAGGATAGCAGACACGCATTCAGTGGAGTCTTTGTCCTCTGAATCCTGGTCTATTTACAGTGTTTATCATCAAGGCACTGGCAGCAGCAAGTACCATCTGTATGAGCCCAGGTTTCCTCATCTGACATACCTAATAATAACAATGCTTTAAAGTACATTACAATCAATTTGTATGGCAGAGGACATGATGTAATGAACATTTACGACTCGCTGTACCTGTTGATCATCTGAAGGTCTTTACGCAGAATTTCAAAATGCCAACATCTGACAGAGAAATTTTACAAATATGTTAGAGCTGAGTAGCAAAAAAAAAAAGAGAGATGGGGGGAGAGGAGGAGGAAGCGGGGAGGGGAGGGAGAGACATGCTTTTTGATTGAAATGATTCTCGCCGGGAAAGGAGGCTCTTATGTGAAATTAAATCAGCAACATGGGTAGGAGGAAAAGCAATTAATGACCTTTTTGTTTTTTGAAGTTAAAAGTTAGAGTGAGGTTAGAAGTTGGTGCGTGAGCTCAGTTAATTACTGTGTCGATAGCCAAACCTTGAAGTTGAGAGGTTTTATTTTTGGACAAGCTTGAATGTTATTCAGCTGAACAGCCTCATCAGTCAAAGATGCATTTCAACCGTGTGCATCATTTCATAAAAAAACAAAACAAAACAAGGTGCACATACAAGCAACGGATTATGAAAAAGAATTCACTAAACAAATTAACTGTAGCACCACTATAATTAGTAGATAAGATTTGAAATAATTGTTATGTACTTTGCTCACTGTTGTAATTTTATCTAGTTCATATTTCTTTTGAAACACTGTCTAAAAAAATGAAGCATGTCCCTAGGGATTATCCTCGATACTCTGAACCTAATCTCTATTTATTATATAGCTGGATCAATAACTGAGGGACTTTTGAAGTCCATAGGTTATAGCTTGCATACATTTTTATTAAAAGTAAAAAAACTTAATGTTTTTTATGATCATTCTGATCATGTCTTTACAAATTCCATAATTACTTATTATGGTAACAATCATTTATTAATAAAAAATGACTGGATATCATTAAAATGTCAAATAACCGTTTGAAATTAATAACAACCACCTTCTAATTAGCTAAACAATAATAAAATTGGCTTACTGTTTTGAGCTGTTTTGATTGTGTTCTTTTTATTAAGTTGAGATAATCATGGCAGATATTTCTTTTTTGGCAATATATCAAATGTTATATGGAAAATAACAACATGTATCTGTGTCCGAGAAATTACTTTCAACTAAGTTCCCCATTACAAAAACACCTCTCAAGGAAGTGTGTTAATTCCAGATCACATGACCTGCTCCACATGATGTCATTTCCTCCTGAAGAAAAGACTGGCCAGACTCCAAGACTTTCTGAGTTATTTAATATAAAGTAGTGTGTGAGTCAAGTGTGGATTTATGGCATGTCAACAGGTTTACTACAATATCTTTATAAATAACTTTCAATTTTCAATTTACTCAATTGTGTATATAATATTTTAGAAGATTTTTTTTCTGTAAAAATGACGTGGTGTTTGGTTATAGGCAGCCATGTTGATTTTAGGCCTGAAAACAGCAAAAATGTCAACTATGTTACAAAAAGTCCCCCAATTATATATTGACCCAGCTATCAGAAAATGGACCTAAATGCACAACTCGCAGAGAACTTAAGTCAAGCTAGCATTCATGGCAGGTAGACAAGGTGAAAAAAGGGTCAGATATAAACTGGGTTACAGGTAAACAATCTGAGTTTGAAAACTGCCAAGAACAGAAGAAGACAATGGTAGGCTGGAAAGCTGAGGCGAAATGCACTAAGATGTTCTGGTGCTAGATAAATGGTGGAGCAGTGGTGTTTATACTGTGAACTAGTGAGTGGCGTGGAGAAGATCAGGTGATGCAACTGGGGGGAAAGTAGGACGGGTGGGAGTAGTTGGTCTGAAATGACAGCGGAGGTAGGAGCAAGAAAACAGGCAAACCAAAACAGAGTCCAGATGCTTAATGATTTTGAAAGTGTTCGATCTTCTCTGCCCTGCATGAGCTTTCTTTGTCCCCTTGACTTTTTCATGGACTCTTCTGCTGAGCCATGACATTTAGCGTACCAACATCTAAGGTTGAAGCCATTCTTGTCAGCACCCTCATCACGTCCAATCATCCTCCATACCCACCATCATCTTTTCCGTACAAGACATTCCTCTCATCACCAGTTACAAACCTTGGTGTGAGACTGGACCCTCACCTGACATTCAACAAACACATCAAACATCTGTGCAAGTCTTCATTTTTCCAACTCAAAAATAACGCCAAGCTCCATCCCACCCTCACCCTTTCTGAGGCAGAGAAACTCATCCATGCCTTTGTCTCTTCCAGGCTGGGCTACTGCAATGCACTTCTTATCGGGATGCCTATGAAGAGCCTGCAAAAGCTCCAATATATTCAAAATAGCGCTGCTAGAATCCTGATGGGAATGTGGAAGCAAAACCACATCACACCCATCCTCCGTTCACTCCGCTGGCTGTCCATATTCTTCAGAATCCAGGACAAAATCGCCCATCAGTGCATTCATGGCAATGCCCCGAAATATCTCAAAGGTCTCACTGCCACCAATCATCCAAAAGAAACCTCCGTGCTAATAATTGTCACCTCCTCCGCCTGCTCAGAACCAAGCTCTGGACCATGGGAGACCGAGCCTTCACCTCAGCCGCCCCTCACATCTGGAACTCCCTCCCTGACCACCTGAGAGCTCCCCAGACAGTGGATGTTCTTAAAAAAGGCCTAAAGACCTTTCTGTTTAACAAAGCTTTTAATTAAACATGTCCCTGAAATATTTGTTTATTTTTATTCTACCTGCTTGTTTTGTTTTTATCTTTTTATATCTTCAATGTAGCACTTTGAGTATGGAGGACTAAAAGTGCCAAAATTAAATAAATAAATACATCATTAAATAATTAATTAAATATGTCATTAATTAATTAAAATTGGAATTAAATACTTAAATGTGTTATTAAATAAATATATCATTAAATAATTAAATATGTCATTAATTAGTTAAAATTGGAATTAAATATGTCATTAATTAATTAAAATTGGAATTAAATACATAAATGTGTTATTAAATATGTCATTAATTTATTAAAATAACAATTATTTTAAGTAAAAAACATATTTCATTATTTCACGATTTAATTAATTATTTCATGGTCCTTGTGTTGCAGTGGATCATGAATTAATTTTATCTGTCAACCTCGCCCGTCAAAGTCGGTGGGCGGATCCTAACACCTGATTGGTTACCCTGCACATCAAGTCAAGGCAAATCGATTCCAGATAATGGATTGACGCAGAGCTTGTGAACACATTCCGATACACTGGGTGGCGCTATTCACCTCTAAGTTGGTTTGGATACTCAATAAAACAAAACTTTATTAGCAACCGCTAAAGACTCGGTCCTCTTTCCCAAATGTTGATACATGCGGTGCAAGACAAATTTTCCTTTAGCATTTCCTTTAGCATCTACTCGGCGCGCCACGGCTCGTCTCGGTTTAGTTGTTTTTCCATTACATTGAGAACCACCTCATCGTGGGTGGAGTCGTCATAGCACGGCGGTCCGAAAGTCCCTTACCGTCATTTCTGTGCGACACAAACGCAATGCAACAATGTACATGGAGGCGATAGTACACCTGCTGCTCGGTCTGTGGCTTTCTGTCAGATTCAGAGTAATAGAAGAGTCGGAGAAAGCTGAGAGCGGCGAGTCGAAACACTGAGGAGACACACAGGAGAGTTTGGGAGGCGATAAAGCAGTATCAAGCCGAAGACAAGAGGATATGAACTAGACGACATATGAGGGTAAGCTAATGCTAGTTCGCTAGCTATCGTGTATCAGTCCTGTGAACGACCCTGTAATGGCTGCAGTTTGTCGCTATTAGGTATTAAAATATGTATGCTGTGTATGTGTTTCAGATGCTCTCTGATGAGACTTAATGGGATTTACCTGAAGCAGCAGCACATGAGCCTGCAGTGGCACAAGGTGTAGAGGAGGAGGACAGAGATGTACAGGATGCACTGATGCACTACGTGTCATGCAAAGTTATTCTTCTTGTTATACTTCTGTTTTTCGGTCCCCGGACCGCTATTGTTTTCTTTAATGCAATTCTGACAATAAACTTTTGTAGATGTGTCTATACTATTGTTTGTTTGTGAAGGTTAGCAAGATTAAATAAAAAATTAAACGCCAAAACATTAAAACAGCTGTTTTAAGAAAATTCCAGTTTGATAAATCAGTATTGCTTTGGTGTAATTCAGTCACCAGAATTATGAACCATAAAGGAGTTTGTGTTAAAACATGTTAAATCCCATTAAACACAAATACATTATTAGGGAATATAGAATTGTTTGGTTCAGACTGTTGACTCTTTTTCTACCAGTGTCTTAACAGACAAAATGAGAAGTTATGATGCAGTCACATAAGTCACAAAATAGTTTATTAGCAGCAAAATCAAAACTATTTACAATGTGCAAAGTACAAACTGTGGTGGGCCTCTCCTACAGTGGAGGACTAAAAGTAAAACTATATACAACTACAGGTGCTGGTCATATAATTAGAATATCATGAAAAAAGTTGTTCATTATTTCAGTAATTCCATTCATAAAGTGAAACTTGTATATTATACTCATTCATTACACAGACTGATATATTTCAAATGTTTATTTCTCTTAACTTTGATGATTATACCTGAATACTAACAAAAATCTCAAATTTGGTATCTCTGAAAATTAGAATATTGTAGAAAGGTTCAATATTGAAGACACCTCTAATCAGCTAATTAACTCAAAACACCTGCAAAGGCCTTTAAATGGTCTCTCAGCCTAGTTCTGTAGGCTACACAATCATGGGGAAGACTGCTGACCTGACAGTTGTCCAAAAGACGAGCTTTTTCATGATATTCTAATTATATGACCAGCACTTGTAAATCTCAAGTCTATGGGAGGTGGACTCGCTCACACTCGCCGGCTGCCTACCCAGCTACCCCAGCACACCCAGGAATGACTGGTTGAAGGCAGTATTCTGGGCCATCTCCTCCCGCTGCAAGGCCGCTTCATTCTCTCTTGCCTCGCTGAGGAGCAACCAGATGTTCTCATCATGCTGGGCATGACTCCACTCCTCCTCAGCCTGCATCTCCACAAGTACGCTAGGAAGGTCCAGTTTTCTGTGGCCCCCTTTCCTCTTGCCTAGACCAAAGACAGAAAAGTGATCAGAGTCAGCTTTAATGGCCAAGTAAGTACACAATATACACGGAATTTGGTTTCGGCTGTTGGTGTCATCCTAGGAATATGGAAGAGAATAATAAAAAATAAACAATAGAAAGAGGAACAGGGAGGAAAAAGAAATAGTAAAATAGAACACAATATAAACAGAAATGTACAGCTAGACTGGAATGTATGAACACATTAGCAAAATGGTAATTGCTATAAACACAGTAGTGGTGATTTTTGTGTACAGGGCTCTGTAGTCCAAATGTCCAGGGTGAGTGGGGTCTCTGATGATGTTTTCTGCAGTCCGTACTATGGGCTGTAGTCTGTTTCTGTCCTGCTGTGTGGTTGATCCAGAGGTGCACAGGACAGATCGGATGACTGCAGTGTAGAACTGGATCAACAGCTCATGTGGCAGGCCATGTCTCCTCAGCTGTTGTAGGAAATACATCCTCTGCTGAGCCTTTTTCAGGAGGTCCTGAGAGATTGTAGTCCCCAGGAGCTGGAAGGACTCCACAGCTATGATGTGATGTGTTTAGCCACCCGTCCATCCATTTTCAATCATGATCATGTCTTTGATACTTTAATAAACTTCTGGCACTCTTCGCTTTAACCAAAGCACAAGCAGTAACTCCTCCACCACAAACAAAAACGACGTGGTGTGAACTTCATTTCATCCTGTGCACATTTTGGAGTTGCTAAGAAGAGCTGTGTTTTCTCATTTTTATGTATATTTTCATTCAGTTTCACAGCTACCTAGTGACTATAAGAAGAATGGTTGCAATACTACACTGCACCAGAACGTAAATTAATTAGAGTGACTTACTTGTTAAGTCAATGGAAAATAAATGCAGCTGCATGTGTTCTGTTTATGTGTCACTGCAGCTACATGTAGCTTTCATCAGGCGTTCCTGAGCTGGCTGCTGCACAGTTTGCATTTACACCTGCCTCAATTCTTGGTCGTTGGTCTCACTGTTCTGATCATGCTTGCAGGCATTTACACCTGTAGTAATAATAATAATGCGAAAATCAACCATGCTCTCTGTTTACCGTGTCTTACCGGTGATAAGACGTTGCTGTTGACAGGGTCGGTGTCGAAGCTGGTGCTGGAGAGGAGCTGCTGCTGGTGGTGGAGAGGAGACAGGGCAGCCGGGGGCTCCGCGACGGAGGTGGAGTAGGCTTCGCATGTGGAAAGGGATTCTTGAACAGAAATAAACACTCACTCTAAGTACAAGAAAAACACGGCATGCTGACTGAAGTATTAGCTTCTGAGAGCTAAACGTTAGAAACAGCAGCACGAAATACAAGCAGAGCACGGAGTTAGCGCCGATGGCTAACTAGCTATCTTATTGTCTGCTCCAGGAGACAACGACGTTACTTTCTAAAAATACTTGTTTGCTTAAAAGAAGCTTGCCACCAATGGAATAAATGATGTATAAGTTTCTTGAAGTCACAAAACACTCACCGTCCTCGAACGTCTCCAATAATGCAGCGGCTGAGTCTTCCTCCTGTTGCTCGCCGGTGCAGTGCCAGTAAATAGCTTCCATTAAACCTCTTCCAACACCTCCTGGTTGACCCACGCCGGCCGTTGTGGTCCTGGGTGGACCGATAGTCACTTTTGAGCTTTTTCAGCTTCTCCCTACACTGCTTCTGTCCTCTTTATATACAGTCTACTGTATATGTGAGCGGCCATCCGCTCAGAGACCTCCTGATAAACTTTCTCCGTCCAGCTCTCTCTGTATTCTTTGGTCCACCACCAAAGACAAAGTCTCGACCTCTTCATTCACCCACGGTACAGGTCTGGCTGTCACATTAAAATTATGAAGAACAGAGAGTTTCGTGAAGAGCAATGCACACCGTCGCTGTTTACAGTCATTTTTTAATGCACGATTTTGTTTTCGTGCTGAAGTTGCTCTGTGTCGTCACTCCCTGCCCAATCAGTGGCCTGCACTATGTAAACGCCACATTATCGGCTCATCTCAGCTCGCTGGGAACCTCAGCCGAGAAGGTGCTGAAAATTAGTCCGTATGGAAACGCTCGCTAACAAAGATGAGACGAGCCGTACCGTGCCGAGTAGATGCTTGTGGAATCGCGGCTAAACAAAGACGAGCGGAGCCGTGCCGCGCCGAGTAGGTCCTAAAGGAAAAGCGCTCGACACTCCGAGCATCGCTGCAATTTGACAGGCTGGTAATCCACAAAGAACGTGATGTTCCAGAACTTCCCTCGGTATGCCAAACGCCCTGGTCCCTGTGTGTGCTCCTGTTGCACCCTGGTACCAGAAAACCGGCGGAGTACTTCCTCTAAATTTGCAGTCACTCTACGGTCAACATCTTGGTCGGAAAGTGCGGAAATAACTTCAACAACTTCAATAAATTCCTCTGCTTTACACGCTACATGCTCGCGGTCAGCAGGTCCTGCTTCCACATACTCTGCAAGGTCTAAAATATCTCTCACCAACTCTCTAGAAAGTTCACAGCGACTCTCCCTCTACACAGCCACCATGTTTAGAAAGACTTCTACTTCCGGTTTCAAGGCAGACAAAAGCAGTGGATTAGACTAGATTCACGTTAGTCCCGCCCACGGACTTTGACGGGCGAGGTTGACAGATAAAATTAATTCATGATCCACTGCAACACAAGGACCATGAAATAATTAATTAAATCGTGAAATAATGAAATATGTTTTTTACTTAAAATAATTGTTATTTTAATAAATTAATGACATATTTAATAACACATTTATGTATTTAATTCCAATTTTAATTAATTAATGACATATTTAATTCCAATTTTAACTAATTAATGACATATTTAATTATTTAATGATATATTTATTTAATAACACATTTAAGTATTTAATTCCAATTTTAATTAATTAATGACATATTTAATTCCAATTTTAATTAATTAATGAAATATTTAATTCCAATTTTAATTAATTAATGACATATTTAATTAATTATTTAATGATGTATTTATTTATTTAATTTTGGCACTTTTAGTCCTCCATATTTGAGATGTAGTTTAAATGAAAAATGCATTACAAATAAAATGTATTGTTATTATTATTATTATTATTATTATTATTATTACTACTACTATCAAGACTGGGAAATAGTGTTAAAGGCCACAAAAACTTTAATTATGGAATAAACAATGATTTTACATCCTTATCCAGACATATGAGAAGAGCCATAATACACACAAAAATGTACCATTCCATGATGAGATTTCTAATTAATAGCATAGCTGTAAATGTCATTTGTATACTGAATAAACTTTTACCTGAACGGACAAAAGAAAATGTTGTTACGGCCCTGGGCCCTCAGCCAACTCCAGAAGGGACGAGCCTCTACTTGTTACAACCCGGCTGTCAAGGGTAGTTGGGTGGTAAAAAAAAAAGAAAAAAGAACATAACAGGAAACTGAATTATAGAGTGACGGGCTGTGATTTATTTTGAAAGAAAAAGGTGTACATGGAGATAACAAAAGGTGAGGGAGTTAAATGCAAAAGAAAATGGGTGCTACAGAAATAAAAGAACCAAACATAACCAAAAGCAAACTTGCCCGGAAGTTGCTGAACAAGTAAAAAGAAAAACATAAAGGAAACTAATGTACAGAAATTACATAATCCAAAAGTACAACGCTGTGGCACCCCTATCTATACTAACAGGGAATCTCTGATTGCCACTATACCGATTGCTGGCATTTACCTCCTCCATGGACACTATGAGCACAAATACCAATGTACAATACCAGGCAGCTCAGCTTCACCCATGAGCTGCCACCGACAAACTGAACGGATGAGCCTTTTGACAGTTCCCCCTGACAGCATGGACGTTGTTTGAGAAAAGTCATTGGGTTTTATGTTATTCTAAAAGAAAAAATAAACTTCCAGTGTTGCGTAAATCAATGCTAAATCCTCAGACATGGATGAATCAGGCCATTAGAAAGATTTAATAGATTCAGCCATGAAGCTATAGTGGTTCCAGGTGTATATATAATACAGGGTTTTCCAAGTACAGCAGGTTCAGCCTTGCTGTTTCTGTAAGTTTTAATTCATCTGGATACAAAACCTAAGATTCAGGGAATCCGTTGAATGTGTTTAAACAGTTACATCACCCTCTTATCCAAATTAATGAGGTTTTTGCCTTTATAAATTCTCTTAAAGCCGGTGGCAGCAAACAGGAAGAGACCAAATCATTCCCCACAACACTATTTAATGTTATCTCTATTGTGTGTTTGCACTACTCGTAAGTGTTTCGTTTATCAAAGGTTATCTTTTTCCTGTGACCACTGTAACAAGATAAATTTTTTTGAGGAGGAGAAATGAAGAAGCGAAATCCTATTACGGGAATTAATTGTGAGTTTTCTGGAGGAGGAAATCTGAGTGCTTGACACAAAAATGTGTGTCTATCGTTGTGTGTGTGTGTGTGTGTGACAGAGAGAGGCAGGTGACGGTGTGAATGCTGGCTGTCATTGTTCCTTAAGTGTCAATTTCCATATTTATTCTCGCTTGGTTCCCTTCCAGCGGGGTTATAATGTCTCTGTCAGGATGAAATGGACTGTCAGAAGCTGTTCATTGATACTGCACAGGTTAATTTGGGTCCGGGACAATGTCTTGGGCCATCGTACACGAGGATGCACAATTGGAGGTTGCATTTTTCTGCGTGTTGTCATTTTACCCCACTGCGCTTCATACTATTTAGTTTTCATTTTCACACGCAGACATGGTTGAACAAACTATTTTTCTTCATGTCAACAAAAGTAGTCCGCATACATTAAAATATACAGGCGCATCCCATCTTTTTGAATGCGCCACCAGTTATTGTGAATCATAGTGTTCATTTGTGTATTGATGTATTTCCAGAACATGTGACTCCTACATTAATTTTCTACTGTTGTCAATGAACAGGAACATTTGCTTTAGCATGCACTGAAACCGCCTCAGGGAAGCTGTGATTAATGCATCTCACTTAGCTCGGGCGCATCCACGGTCTTGCGACATGTTTTTGAGAGGCACAATTATAATCATTCAAATTCACGTCTTCTTTTACTAGCATATCACGTGAACATGATGCATTATAGCTGCTTTGGGACTGCAGCCATCCGTTTTGAGCCAAGGTTAAAAGATTTGATAATAAAATACGAACCCGTGAAAGTTGGCTGTCTAACAAACTGGGCGTGGTGGTGGTGGGGAGAACAATGGGGGTGTGAATGAAGCACTTTTCCTATGAGTTTGATGGCATGCATCATTGAAGATGACAAAATCTAAAAATTGTTTAGAGGATCTTATTAAATATGTATGAAACTGGATTTTCAAGGAGGGCATAGACAGGGAAATCCATCATCGCACTGTAAAATGCCGAAATGCCATTAAAGTATGAATATTTAGTGTAGTTTTCCCTGCTGCTGCTGTGCACAGTGCTACAGACAAGAGAACGCTGAAAACATGATTTTAATATTACATGTGACTTCCAAGCAAAGTTATTGTTCTCCCTTTGGTTTGAACGCATTAATTATAAGCAAAGTTCCCCTGATCCGGAGTATTTCGCATGGAAGCAGTGCATCTTGGGGGTGCCAAATAGCTTCTAGATAAACAGATTGTCATAATACCTCCACTTGTGGCGTGAACACTTTAAGATACTGTGCGAGGACTCGTCAACAAACATGAGCAAATTGACATTGGAACAGAGTCGGAACAATAGTGTTTACAACTACTCAATTAGAGAGATTAGTCAACCTCTCCAAGGTCACCAAAATAAAGGCGCGTTCATGTAGTATAATCCCTCTAAGTCAGCTATTAATTACTTTGTGAATGTCTGAGGACTAAAGGGCATTGTCATGGGCCAATGGCTTATGGAAATATCATCACGGTTGAGGAAAAATTTTGCCAAACCTTATTCTGAAATCCTTACCAAATGAAGAGTTTACTTGCACTGCTCTTTTCCTGTTTACTTCCCAATTAAGACCATTTTTATTCATTCTTTTGAACGCTTGTACATGGATACAACTGTAGAATTACACTGTGTACTTTAACTATCAAAGCTACGCCACAACCACCAGCATCAGGCCAAGCAATCGTAGCTGTACAGCAGCAAATATACATCACCTGGCACAATGATGCTGTTGTGAAGCACAGCTATAGTACCTCTCTGCTGTGAGCCTGCCAGCATGCTGTGTTGTTGTGAGTGGGGAGCCCACACTGCAGCGCAGCCTGGCTGTCTTTGGCTTATGTGAGTAGGTATGGGGGCGTATTTGCAGAGAAGAGAGAGAAAATGAGAGATAGGAGCCACAGCCAGAGAGCTGTCCCTGAATGATGCTGCTCTGCTCCCAGCAGCACCCTGTCAACTCCAAATGAGAAATTTCAGACATCCAGTGAGGTAGCTCTTGAAAGTGGAAATGTTTTCCCACCACTGCTGTGTCCTTTTTTGGACAATAACTTTAAAAGTTAGTTGGCTGACCTTCAAAGTGAAGGAAAGATAATGGATTCCATTCATCTCAAGGCATGTGTTAAGTTGATTGGTAGATGAAACAGTGTGAAAATGCATGCCGTTTCAAGATGAAATAAGCCACGCTGGCAACCTGTCGTTTGACTTCTTTTGCTTTGAACTGGTGGCCTGTTTCTCTTGAAAGGATTAATATGTAACATTTGTTAAAGTCGGAAGATACATGTAGATACATCATGGTCCAGGAATGTCACATTTACTGATATCATCACAACTCAACTAATGATGGTTTCTTGTCAAAGTCGACCTCTAAGTCGAACCCCTTTAGCGTCTCCTACATCTGTATGTGAATTTTCCTTAGTCATAGTTTATTATGAAAAAATTCCACAGCATCCATACTGTAGAAGAAAAAGTAAAACTTATAAAAACTTGTGGGGAAACGTGGCAGACACTAAAACAAGATTAAAAAATGTCTGTGTGGCATTAATCAGCCATGAGACTGAGAGGATACACACAAATACTTCTGAAGCAACAACAACTGAATAAACACAATGCTATGATCAAGGTGTGCACAAAGGAGCAACAATTGAAGGTCATTGTTGCCATCTTGGTTACCACATACTAGCTTGAAACCAATAGGGAAGAGTTCAGCAGCTGCAACCTTAGAATAATAAATAATAAATAAGTCAGAGCACAAAGACAAAAGCTTCCTCCCACTCAGTCAAAGCGACAGCCATCATCATGAATGAACATGCTGAGCAGGGAAAAAGAACACCAACAAGATAAATTCCCATCAGCAAGAAAATAAAAATGAAAAATAATTAGTCCGGTGTTGCTCCACAATTCTGACTCACCTCTGGTAATTGCTCAGAACGTAGGTAGATTAAAAGGTAGTTAAACTAAATATGGCAAAACTTGGATTTGATACTCAAATGAAAAAGAACAATAAACCCCACTGTTCTTTTCTGAGGTTGCTGGTTTGCTTTTTTCACATGGATGGAAGATTTTTTGGTGTTTTGTACCCATATGAAACCACAACACCTACATTACAATATAATAGGTTATAAGATAAATTCTATCATATAGATTAAACTTAACTTGCTGATGAAGTAAAAGTTTAATGGGGAAAAGTGGATAAACAAAGCCAGTGTTATTGGTCAGTTTTATCCAATTTTAACCAATTCCTGAAGGCATAAATCATATTACTGTACTGAATATCTGTAAAGACACAGGTCACGGGATGAGATTTACATAGATGAGGCTTTTTAAAGCTAAATTTTAACCTCAATGAATCCTTTTCACCCAAACTGCCCGTTAGTGTCACATTGCATGTTTTAGTACTATTTGAATATTGTTTTAAAGTCATTTTGAGAATAAGGAAAAGCCCCAAAAATGCCTTTACAGCTAGTTTTGGTTCGTGTTACTAAACTGTGGTGTGTTGGAATAAAACAATATTCTCAGCATCATTACTAAATTCAGCTGCCTGGACAGGTAGTCTGATATGATTTATACAGTGGGCCACTCTAAATGGCCACAGGGGACTCACAGATTTACCGTCTGCTGAAGTTGCTTTTGGCCTTAAATGGTTCTAAAGTGATTCCTAGCAAGTTAATACAACAAAAAACAAAAACCCAACAACACAAAATAAGTGAAATGATCTTGCTGTCTTTTAATTTTGCACACATTTTCCAATACGGATGAATTTCACAAATTAGAACCTGCTTTACATCACATCGTTACACATAAACAAACCAATCTTTAGAAAAAGTCCACCTATAACAAGAGAATCCTCCCGGCAATCATTGAATAGACACTGCACCAGCAGCTCCGAGCTTATTTTTTAAGTCTCCGGTGTGCATGTGTAATGTCTATTCTGAACTGCTGAGCAGACCGTTCTCCCCTAAAGGGTCAGCTGTCACATTAATCTGTGACCATTAAAATAAAGCAGTTTCTGAGCTGCTGAGTCGGCTTTTTTTTCAAATCCGACGTTCTTTCATGCCACCGGCTTACAGTTGAGAAGACAGGTGTTGAGTATGGAAATGATTCACTTAGGGGGCTTTGAACTTGAACATGTAGGGAGGGTCAGTGTGGTGTCCAGTAGGTCAGATCGGTGCCGAGAGCAGGTTCATACTCTCTAAAGCAGAGGTGTCAAATTCATTTTAGTTCAGGGGCCGTATTCAGCCCAATTTGATCTGAAGTGGGCCGGACCAGTAAAATCACAGCATAATAACCTATAAATACAGACAACTCCAAATTTTTACATTCTGAAAATGTTCACATTTAAGGAATTATCTTATTACGAAACATTATGAGCAACCTGAATATTAATTCAATTTCAACAGTGTTGTGCCTCAGTTTATCATTTACACATTGCAACTGACAGATCACAGTTTATCTACAAGAAGGCACAAAACTTTTAGTCACAGGTATCTGGAATTGAATGACATAGTATTTTACTTTATAATCAAAATAACAAGTCAGACAAAAAAGACAAAAAACAACAAATCCAAGACGAAATATTACAAAAATGAGACACAAAATGACAAAAATTAGACACAAAACGACAAAAGCGAGAAACAAAATGACAGAAAATGAGACAAACAACACAACACAAAACAAAGCAAAAAAGACCAAAAAATTAGACAAAAGTTACAATGCAACAAAAAATGGACAAACATGAGACAAAAAAATTACACAAATGACACAAATGAGACAAAAAATGCCAAAAAAGAAACAAAACGACAAACAGAAAACACAAGCGAGACAAAAAAACCCACACAATGACAAAAACAACACACAAAACAACAAATAAAGCAAAACACAAAATGACAAAAATAAGACAGAAAACACAAGCAAGATAAAAAGGAAGCACAAAAGTACAAAAATCTGAAACAAAATGACAAAAACATGAGACAAAAGTCAGACAAAAAAGAAATAAACAACAAAACCAAGACAAAATATTACAAAAATGACACAGAAATGACAAAAACGAGAAACAAAATGACTAAAAATGAGACAACACGAAACAAAACAAAAAAGAGACAAAAATTTTGTTGAAAAAGTTGGGGGAAAAAATGGACAAACATGAGACAAAAAATGCAGAAAAAGAAACAAAACGACAAAAAAACTGACAAAAAATACAAGAAAAAACCCACCATAAAATGACAAAAACAACACACAAAACAGCGAATAAAGCGAAACACAAAATGACAAAAATAAGACACAAATGAGACAAAAAGGAAATACAAAATGACTAAAACGAGAAACAAAACGACAAAAGTCTGCCAAAAAATTCAAAAAACAACAAAACAAGACAAAACATTACAAAAATGAGACACAAAATGACATAAGATCAATGAACATCAAACATGATTTTACTTTATGATCAAAACAACTTGTCATGGGCTAGAAATTATTTTAAATTTAGAAGTTTACAAATGTACAATTTGCAGTTAATGTCTTCTCTGTAATTTTTACGATGTGCAAAGTCGTCCTGCGGGCCGGATGGGACCCCCTGGAGGGCCGGTTTTGACCCACGGGCCGCATGTTTGACACTGCTGCTCTACAGGAACTATAGCAGTTCTAACAGCCATTAACAGTTGTCATCCTTAACCTTTTACTGCACCAGTGTTTGTAAATCATCTCTGATCAAGCTGAATGAAATATTGTGACTTTTTTCTCATCCTTTTTTGCACAAATCAAGAATTTAACTAATATAGTTTTAAAATTCTAAATGTAACACGTGTCGAGGGTTAAGCAATTTGTCGGAACTCACACATGCACGAAGCGCAAACTAAGAATTGTGATTTTCTGTTAATTATCCTTTAGCGTGTTTACTCATTGTTTGGCAAATACACCATTTCACAATTAGCTGTATGTGTGAGGCTCGTTATGCAGGCGCTGGAAATTAACAGCCTGTCTTCCAATTAGAGTGAGAAATTTGATAAAAAAAGGACTTCTTTTGGCGATGTGTTAATTACTCGATCCTACTCAGGAGACCCTTTACCCCAGGGTGACGTTACCATGTGCCATTAATTTACATGATTGAGATTAAACACATATTTTACCAAATTACAATACGGCAGATGCGCTTTCAAACGCTTGTGTATAAACATACATAAAGCCGCTCATTTTTCAGAGGAATGAGCACACATAGACCTTAAGCTTCCCGCTGTTTGCCTTCACTTTGTGTAATGCCTGCATTCATCTACCTGCTATAGTGCGAGCAAACAATGGAAAGCCTGGGAAGGATTTCGGATGCAACTGAAAAGGTACCTGAGAGGCATGCTTTTGTAGGACTTTAGGAAGTCTAGCCAGGCAATTCGCTGCCTCCGTGTGCTCTAAAATTGGATCAATAGCATTTAAACCTCACTTCTGGGATTGGAGGACTCCCACAGTTAAATGTCATGCATCTAGACTTTCTTTTGTTCAGACTTGTATTCATTTAGCATGTCTGTTCAGTGTTTTTCACAGAGATCTAAAAAGCACAACCCTCTGTTCACACAAAATGACATATTGTGAAAAGATGATATAAAATATGATCTTACCGGGTGGTTTTCTATTTGGGTACATGTAAACACACCAAAACAAAAAGGACAGGAAATGAGTCAGCCTACAATCATATAGCTCTGTGACGGCACAATTGGTGTGAGTCATACATGTGCAATTTCTGTCTAGTACAGAAATGTAAAAATAACTTTCACCTTGCAGACCTAATGCTGAAAAATCAGTTCTCGCCGCTGCCCCAGTTGAGAGGAGAGTTTGATTTCCAAGACCTTGTTTGGATAAATAGATTTGCCAGAGCATTACTTATAATTGCTAATTTAGTTACGCAACAGGCAGGGTCTGGATGGCTTAGAGCCTTTAGCTCGAGCATTTCCAACAAGCCACAGTTGAAGAGGACACTTTCTAATGCCCACAGAAACTCTGATCTATTGCTGTGTCTGTAGCTTATGCATTAATTCGAATAAATGGTGAGGCCAGTTCTCTATCTTTGCATACAGGCCTGTTGACCTCCAGACACAGCACTCTAAACTCCTCATTATCCCTCACATCCCTAAACATAATGGAGTTTATTTTCTCTCAATTTGACCTTAAAGACATTATTAGTTTGTTGTAGGATTTATGGTAATAAACAACAACATTTTGTGCCGTAACTTAGCATTTACAGATTATGGAAATGTGGATCCACTCATGAAACATTTTAAAATGGAAAAAACATTCCTGCAAATCTTTGTGCTACTTAAATTCCGTCTTATCTCCTTGGGATTTGTGGTCTTCCTGCTCTTTCTGCTCCTACAATGATCTCTGCAGCGCTTCAAGGGCAAAGAGAATTTTAAAACTTTTTTGTCCATTTGTCTGCATGACTTAACTAATGCACATCTTTGAACACAATTCCCTTAAAATGCTGTGTTTGATGGCAGGAGATTGCTGCTCATCATAAGCATAATTTCTATAGCTCTCTTTCAAGAAAGTCTGTGACAAATCAGTTTTTGACAGAGTACTTCAGAATCAGTCTATTACCTTTCATAAAAATCATGAGGCTGGAAGTTAATGTGGGATTTCTAGCCAAGACTGAATGGATTCATCGAAATTAAAAGAACACAAAACAAAACAACAAACAGCATTTCTTCTTTTAGTGTCATTTCTCCATGTTTCTCCATTATCATAATTTAAATCCAGTACCTGCATTCAGTGCTGATGCAGGAAGTAGTGAAGCTTTTGTAGCAGCATTTATGAAGGAGTGCAGAGTCCAAGTTTTATTCAGGGGGATACGAAACTCATAATAATATTTGCCTTTTTGCGTACTTTCAAAACCATAATCACAGTCTTTTCCTGACCTGACAGTTTTATTTGCTTACCCTGACCATATTGTATTTCAATCCTAGAATTGTTTGTTTGTGCTGCATAGAAAGTCACATAACAGAATTACAGGCAGGATGATAGAATTTATCTGCGTCTTCCAATACAGTCACAAATCAGCATTGGAAAAGTACAGTAAATTCGTTTTATGATATAACAATGTGATGAACAAATAGCTATGAAAGATCATAAGTCATAAATAGGTTACTTTGTTGGGGGACCCTCCTATGTGCAGAATATGCTTATTTAACTTGTAACAGTTTTAAATATTATTTTGTTCAATTATAGGGTCGTCAAGAAAATGATGACTGCCATCAATGTTTTAGAGCATCTCACCATAGAAAGTTTGAGGGTTAAACTTACTCATTAAAATGTACAAAAATACACAACAGTAAAGGTGTTCTTGGGGTTTCTTAAGAGGTATGCAAAGATAAGGCGGAAGCAAAATTAAAAGTGACAGACATTATTAGAAGCTTTGGGATTTCTTTTTATTTTGTGTGATTTATTTTATCTCTTTTTTGCCTTTTTGGTATTGTAGCATATTTGAAATAAATCAATAAATCAAAAAAATAAATCAAATCTTAAGGGATGGCTTTGAGACTTTGAGATTAATTTGAGCAGCCTAAGAGTCTGAGAAGTCCGTGTATTTATCTGGCAATTGGATATTCCGTTCTTAAACGGGTATTGAAAAACAAAAAACGAGTGGTTATTTGATCTTCGTTTTAAAATAAAAAAATTAAAATTGAAATACAATGTGTTTCTCCTTTTCATGATCAAAAAGGGATGTACGAAATTTTAAAAAATGCTTTGATTTTCATTTTATATTTAGAATAACAAAAAAATAAAATCAGTAAGAGACAGAAACGAAAAAGGGTCAGTTTTTTTCATTTTCTGAGACCGGAAGTGGTCATCAGCAAGTGTGAAGCCAAACGACAACAAGATTCTCAGAGGGCGGAGCCAGAGAGCAGCAATTGGTCAGACCATAGATAATATAGAAGACAGCGCGTTAGCGTATCTAGTCTCTGTATATCTATGGTCGGCACGTCTGGTAGCATCTCTGGCTGCTGTTGACCTTGTTTTTGGAGTAAAACACGGTAAGAAGATAAATACTTCTAACCAGCAGCATTGTCTTGTTGTACGTTCAGTCAGCGACTTGTGAAGAGTTGTGTTTTGTCGTGTTTGAGCAGTTGGTCCGGACGCGTTAGCTAGCTAAGCGGCTAAGTTAGCTAGCGGGCTAATAAACACAGGTGGCTAACTTACCGCTGAACACCTGTTAGTTGCTGCCATAGCTGTCCGTCATTATTAGAAGGAACTTCTCAACCTGTATTTCTCTGCTGTGTATTTTAGCTTTTAAAAACGTTATTTTACTTTAAGGTTAACTGACACCCGTTCAGCTGCACTGAAGTTTAACATTCAGCTGGTTTGAATTAAACTGCGCTTAACTTAACATTGCGCAACATTACCTCTCTGAATCTCCATAATTTCATTAAATTCCTTCTCTCTTCCACTGCTCAAGTTCAATCCAGTATATAAAATGACATTAATAGTGAATAAACTAAGAACCAGCCATTGCAGTTATTTATTATTGCATGTATTTGTAGTAAAACATGAGTTGAAACATCCTACTTTTGGATCTAGAACTGTACAAGCCGTTCATTTTCAGTCACCTGATGAGTTAAGCTCCCCTTTTTATGTGAGGTTGAAGCAGAAAGTCTGAGTTAACAAAGAAAGTTGTTTAGAATGTGCGATACCTGTTATCTGTGACTGAGGCTTTAGTTTTTGTTGAGCTGATTTACACGTAGAAACTTTGTTCAAGAAGATTTCTCAGTAACTCAGAGGACAGGCTGCTTTTTACACAACCTTGTAAGAGAATGTCTGTCAATGCTTTCAGCAGAATTTAGAAACACAACACTTCCTGAACAGATATTTTGAGGCTGTGAGGTTGAACGTTTGAGAGTATATCAGTGTGTTTGTTTGTGGTCTTTCTGTTTCTAGGTGGAAGCTGAATTACTCAGGATGACTCCTGCTCCTGTCATCTCTAAGCTCCTCACACATCTTTACCTGCACATGAGGAAAATCACTCCTGTAGAATGCAGGTATGTTTGTGATTTTTATAAGAAGCTGTTGCCTGGTGACCTGTCAGAAACCCATTATACAGAGTCAGCCAAAATAATGTTTACACACATCAGGAAAAGAAAAACTTGCATAAATATTTCAATACCAAATTAATTCAGACATCACGAGATTAATAAAAGTTATCTTTGGCCTCTACAATTACAAGAGGTGCTCAAAGTGGTGGCCACTGGCTTCCAGACATTTCTGTTGTGTTGTAGACGTCACTTGTTGATGCTCCATTCATGAGGGTAGCGCCATCTGTTGGGAAAACATCGTACAACAGGACACAGAATTACTGTGATTTGATCAAACTTAGAAAGAGGAATCTATATGTATAGAAGTACTTATACAAATGAAAAATATTTATAAGGTTTTTCTTTTCCTGATGTGTCTACATTATTTTGGCTGACTCTGAACTTAATGAGAACAAAACTGTCATTTAATTTTTGCTCTGAAAGCTTTAGTGAAAACCAGCTGGTGTTCTGCTTTGAAACAAACTGCTGTTGAGGTCTGTGTTTTTAGGTTTAACACCACAGTTTCTGAATGAACTGATAGTTTGTTTTTTTTTTCCCTGATCAATGTGGACATTATAATTGATGGTAACATTTACTGATCATATAATCAGCATGACAAAATAACAGTCTAACATTCTGACCACCTGACTAATACTGTGTTGGTCCCTTTACGCTGCTAAAACTCCTCTGACCCAGTGGTTCATCAGAATCTCTGGGGATGTCCTGTGGATTCTGTGGGTCCTGTGGGTTGCAGGGTGGGTCCTACCTAGACCAGGCTGATCCTGGATCATCCCACAGATGCTCAATCAGATCTGGATGTGGGGAGTGTGGAACCCAGGTGAACAGCTTAGCTCTGTCGTGTTCCTCGGACCACTCCTGAGCAGTTTGAGTTTGTCCTGCTGAGGGTGGCAGCTGGCATCAAGGACTGCTGTTGCCATGGAGACTAGGGGGTTGTTTGTCCTGCAGTGTTTAGGTGGTGGTACATGTCAATCATCCACATGGATGTCAAGGTTTCCCAGCAGAACGTTGCATTAGAACAAGATGATGGATGTTGTTCTCTTCAGCTGTCAGTGGTCAGAATGTTGTGGCTGATCGGTGGATCTGTCTGCCTTTACTCTGACATCCAGAGTTATACAAAAGTGGAGTATGTGTGCAGTGCTGAAGAGATTTACTTTATTGGATGCAGTTTTAGTGGTTCCATCAGAGAAAATCATATCCATATACAGATTTTTATTAATTCCAGAGCTGGTTCAGTAAAGATTGAAGACTACAATGAAAAAAACTATCAGACAGCAGACGGCTGCATTCAAGGTGAGCCCTGAACATTTGATCTGGAACAGGAATTCAATAACGGCAGCATGAGCTTAATTTCAGTCTGTAGCTGCTGAATTCATGGATGAATCATCTGGCACTAGAGAGGAAGACCATCAAACATCCACGTCAGCTGATGGAGGTCCAAGAGTCTCACCGAGCAACCAACCTACAGAGTGAAGACCTTGAATCTGATTGGACAGCCTCCTATTCAGCCACATGTGTGAACAAATGCCTCTAAGCTTATTTGTTTTCTAAAATAAATCTAGTTTGAGTCCTAATCTATGCCTGTGTGTTTGCTTCTTTACACCGCTGTTAACAGTTTAGGCTGTTGGATTATTCCAGATAAGACAAGTACAAGATACTTCAGAGCCGTTCTACCACGAGCCTGACAGGAAGAACTCCAACAGCTACTGAATGTTCCTGTGGTCCCCTCAAGGCTACAGGAGGAGTCCTACGAGGACGAGCCGGTCCACCTGATGGCGGCCAGTCGCTGCGGTTCAAAGCCAACACAGACTACGTGGACTTCTACTGGACCACACGGAGACCTTCAAACCGGACCAACAAGTTCAGCGACTCCCCGACTCGTGGGTCTGAGGACGCTGCCGAGCCTCGGTCCAGCCGGCCGCCTGTCTGTGGGTGTTTGAGTGCTGAGAGGTTTGTGGATGCATGTGAACGTATCTGTGTTGAAACAGCAGCTTTGGACTCAGTAACGCCGGGAAAAACCAAGAGCTCCTTTATTTGTGACTTCCACTAAAAAAACTGATGAAAATAAGTTTGCCAGGGTTCTGACTGATAACAGATTATTAAATAATGAAAATAATAGTTTAAATATTCCTTTAAACAGTCCTTTTAGGTCTACATTTCCTTTACACTGACTTCTTGGTATATGTACAAGTATTTTGGGTGGAATATACCAATAAGCCCAATGTTCAAGGGTTCTTCTGGGAATATACCATTAAACCAACCTTTCAGGTAAATGCTCCAGGATGTTAGGTAGAATATACCATCAGATCAACCTTTTAGGTCTACACCGGAAGATTTTAGAGTAGAATATTACTCCAAACCATCCTTTAGGTCTACATTTAAGGTGGAATACTCCTTTACACCAAGATTTTTTTGGTCTACATTGAAGGATTTTAGGTGGAATATTCCTTTGAACGAAATTTTTAAGTTTATGTTCGAGGATGTTGGGTGGAATATACCATCAGACCAACCTCCAAGGTCTACAGTAGTGAATTTTAGGTGGAATATACCATTAAACTCACCTTTTAGGTCTACATTGGAGGATTTTAGGTGGAATTTTCTTCCAAACCATCTTTTAGTCTGCATTTAAGGATGTTTAGGATGGTATATTCTTCCAAACCAACTTCTCAGGTCTACATTTCAGGTGGAATATTCCTCCACACTAACTTTTTTTGGTCTAGATTGAAGGATTTTTTCTAAACCACCCTTTCGGGTCTATATTTGGGGTTTTAGGTGGAATATTCCTTTTAACCAGCCCCTCAGGTCTCTTTGAGGATTTTGGATGGAATACTGGCTTAAACCAACATTTTAGGTGCATGTACAAGGATTTTTGGTGGAATGTTCCTTTAAGGTGGATGCGTGAGGACCGTGTAGGTGGAATACTTCCTGAAACCAACCTAAATTTCATGTTTTGATCATTATCAAGTGAGAAACCTCAATCCAGACTCCTCATAATGTCGTTTGAGATTTAAGCTGCTGTTATTTGTTTAGTCCAGACTAAATGACCGAAATCCACAACTGTAATTTTATTTCAGGACTTGGTTATTAAATATCAAAACAATCCATGTGACTCTAAAAACTCAACAGCTGTACAAACTCTAAGATTAAACTCTCCACAAGGATCCAAAATAAGTTGGACTTCTACATGAGAGCTGTAATTATTCTTCATCTACTTCCTGAAAAGTTTGGTCAATACAAAAGACAAAAACTAGTATTTTCAGCTGAACTAAAGACAGACTTTGTGATTTTTCTGCTCACGTGTTGTAAAGTTACTCTTTCAAATAAATACCCGCCTAACCCCCTGGAAACCAGCGTTTGTCCTGTTTTTGTGTTGCTCCTCGGCGACCCTAGACAGACGGGTCATAATGTTTTTTGAGCAACACACCATACTATGACATTTTTACAATGAGGGTTCTACTATGGAACCAGTTTGACATGTTCAGGTGTTCTTTGTGTGAAAACTCAGAGATTTCAGGTATCAGAAGGTGGTTTTCAACTTTCTTTGTTAACTTTCTGCTTCAACTTTAAATTAAATTTCCTTGACTAACTCAGCCCTCTGGACTTCCAGTAAGCTCTGTTCCTATTGGCTGTCCAGGTGGCTGCTTGGTGTTATCAGGAACACCTGAGCAGCTTGGTGTAATCAGGAACACCTGAGCAGCTCACTGTCTTCCTGCTTTATTTAGCTGCAGACAAACTTTTCCTCTGTTTCTCTTCACCACTGAACCGGGTTTGGCTCCATTGCTTTAGTTTGTTCTTTAGGCGTTGGCTTGCAGCTTCCAGCAGTAAAATCATCTTTAATGTGTTTCTTGTTGTGTTTTAGGGCTTTGTACTGGATAGTTGTCTTGGTAAAGGTGGTTCTTTAGCCACAGTTAGCACATGGTGCTAATGTGTGCAGTGATTAGTGAGTTTGGTGCAGCTGAGTTGTGTCTTTATCTTGGCTGTAGTGAGTCTTCAGAGGTTTTTGGTCAGACACATTCTGTATTCTTGTTTGTGAAGCAACGTTGGTTGTCCAGAAGGTAAGAGTTCCTGTCCTGATTCTCTGTTCTCAGAGGTTCTCTGGTAGGCTGCAGGAGACTTTAGCGTTTGGGTTGTACTAGTTTGGTTTTTGTACAGTTTCATTTGGATGACTATCTTGAGGCCCCTCCATGTGGTTTAGTGAGGTTTTCTGGAACAGTTCTACAAAGCAACCTGTAGCTTTAGAGACTTTGAGAGTTTTTAGGAAGCTCTGGAGACCAGACTTTAGAGCAGCAGAAACATTTGTCAGCAGTTTGAGCAGGAGAAGGTGAGCTTCAGAGTAGAAATGAGGCGGAAACCTTCTTGACCCGTGTGGTGAGGTCCTGTATCAAGAGTTTGAGCAGGTAGTGAAGAGTCTGTAGTTCTTTGGTCTGAAAGCACAAGAAGAGTCGACTCATTAAAGGAGAAAACAGGAGATATTGTTGGTTCTTCTGTTGCTCTGCAGTTTCCAGTTTCCTCAGACTGAATATCAAGTTTATATTTTAACTGATTTACCATGTGAGCCCAAGAAGACTTCAATAAACTCCCTCCATCCCCTGGACACAACATATTTTATTATGATGTTAAAGTTGTTTTTTTTTTTTTTAAATGTTATTGAGTTTTAATCATAGCTTCAGCATAGTTTTTTGTCTTTGCTCATTTAGTTTTGTCATCTGTGTGAAAGGTGCTAAACAAATAAAGCTGAATTGATAAACTGAATAATTGACTAACTCATGATTGTGACAACAGAAGTATTTTCATTGTGATTTAAGGGTTTGTTTCATTTTTAAGGTTGGAGTTAAAATCTTGACAGAGAAAGATTAAAGAAATAAACTACATTAAAAAAACAATTGAATCAAAGGAAAAAAAAACATTTAATACAATAAAACTTTTAAAAAGAAAATTAAACATTAAATACAATTATATTAAACAGACAAAATATTGAATTAAATAATTAAACAGAAGATACAAAACATAATTATGAAATTAAACAAATTTTTAAAAACAAAAATATTAAAGATTAAAGATGAAACATTTATTTAATTAAACATTTAAAAAATACATTTAAACAAGAATATTAAACATTTAAAAAAAACATTTAGATTATTAAACCTTTAAAAAGAAAAAAACATTTAATTTAATTAAATGTTTAATTACAAAATTAAATCTTAAAGACAATAAAACTTTAAATGGTAAACAGAAAATAGAATGAGCATTTAAAAAGAAAATTAAACATTAAAAGGTGGTAAAACATTTAAAAAGAAAAACCTTAAAGATTTAATCAAAAAATTAAACATTAGGAAAGAAAAGGAAATTTTTCAAACAAGCCAATAAAACATTTGAAAAAACAATTAAACATTAAAAAGAAAACATTTTGGAATCAAATCAGGCATTAGGAAAGAATAAAAGGTGAGAAAAGAGCAAATGTAAACATTTAAGAAGAATCAAACTAAAGACAAAAAATTTGAAAAGACAACAGTGAGACTTTAGAAGATCAAATTAAACAGAAGAGACAAAACGATCAAAAAGAGCTAAAACAGATAAAGTTCTTAAAGCGTTTTCTAGTCTGAAATGAAAACATCAAGTTGTTTCTTCAAACATTTCCTCTTTCTATGTTCTTGGTTTGATTGTGGACAGATTTACTAAGAACTCATTTCAGAAAACTGCTTTCCGGATAAAGTCTACTATTAGTTGAAGGCATTGATCAAACTAATGTTACCTTCTGATCTCCACAAACTTTACTGTTCAGCGAAGAGAATCAAAGTTTGTTGAGGATTTCTAAAAAACCCACAGGTGAAGGTCTGAGAAGAACTCAGATAGATGGTCTAAATGTGAAATCAAGACTCATGGTCACAAGTTTTAAGGCTTCTGTTAACCAGAAAGTTCAAACTAACAGAGAAGTCCTGAGAAACTTTCAAAATTTCAGTCCTCAGACTGTCTAAAGGTTCAAACTAACAGAGAAGTCCTGAGAAACTTTTAAGATTTCAGTCCTCAGACTGTCTGAAGGTTCAAACTAACAGAGAACTACTCAAGAACTTCGAGGTTTTCAGTCCTCAGACTGTCTGAAGGTTCAAACTAACAGAGAAGTACTGGGAAACTTTTAAAACTTCAGTCCTCAGACTGTCTGAAGGTTCAAACTAACAGAAAACTACTCAGGAACTTAGAAGATATCAGTCCTTGGACTGTCTGAAAGTTCAATCTAACAGAGAACTACTGTGGGACTTAGAAAATTTCAGCCCTCAGACTGTCTGAAAGCTCAGGTCCTGAAGACTTGGGAGGTCTCAAGGCTTTGGAAAGTCTTGGAACTGAGAGTTCCACCCTCCAGCACAAAGGCTGAAGTCCAACCTCCTGAGAAAAACGGTCGAGTCGAGACTCGAGTTAAAAAAAAAACTCGAAAACGACAAAAAATAGATGACAAATACGCAAAAAAAAGAAGAATTAGTATCTGAGCGAGTAGCTCAGGAGGATAAGAAGAGGACTACCAAGCGGAAGGTCGCAGGTTCAAGACCCACCACTGGCCTTTTTGTTTGTCTTTGTCAGAATTTTGATAAAACTTAGAAAGGGTCTGGTCTTGAACCAGCGACCTGCAGCTCCATAGGCAAATCCTTAACTCACTGAGCTACAGATCAGATACAAAGAAATAAATTCGTCGTCCCTTTGGCATCGTAGTTCCTGAAGTGACCACATGGGTGGAGCCAAGGCGGAGTCTGGGTGGAGTCAGGGCGGAGAGTAGGCGGGGAGGTGGGTGGCGGCCTCCCCCCTCTACTCCCCCACCTCCCCCCACCACACACCACACCTTCCCCCGCCCGACGAGTTTTTCGAGTCTCCACGAGTTCTTCGAGTCTCCACGGGTTTTCCCGAGTTTCTGGAGTTTCCACCAGGTCGGAGGCAGAACAGGTTGTCATGAAGAGGTGTTGAAGTCGGCCAGGATGGACTGACTTTTTACAGCGACTAGAAGGACGATGACTAGAAGAGCAGGTCTTTAACCACCATCCATAAAATCCATGGAGTCGACTCCAGAGAAATGAAGGAAGGTCAACTTTTATCAACCTCCATCCAGATGTTCAACTCGATATCTTTACTTTGAGATTTTTAGCACCACAAACCTTTAGTATCACACTTGATTATCCTTTATTAGGACTTTCATGGAATCCACCAGCAGATTTAGTTTTTGGTGACAAACTTTATTCTTGTCGTCGTGGGACTGCAGTATTTAAAACTCTTCCTTCTATTTGACCTCATGTTTATTAGTTTTAGCGGACAAAGTTTGAATTGTCAATTAGTCTCTTGAAAAATAAATAATAAATTGGATTAGTCAAGAGGTTTAAATTTCTTACTTTGTCATATTTCAAATATGACAAAAAAAATATAAAAATAAAGCATCTTGAGACAATTTGACCTGTAATTGGCATTATATAAATAAATTTGAAATAAAATTGTATGTATCTTGTAATGTTGGAGTAATTCAGCCATATATGTTAGAAAACACATTTTCTTTGTCTATTAATCTGTCGTTTTTTCCAGTAATTCATTTCTTGTTTTGGTTTATAAAATGTCAAGCCCAAATATATTCAGTTTACGGTCATAAAAACCAAAAAGATTTACATTCATGATGCAGGAATCAGGCAGTTTTTCACTTTTTATCTTAGTGTAGTCAGAAAGATAATTGATAATGTGTGAATTGTTGCAGCTTGTGAGCCGTAGAACGTTTTAATCTTTGGGGCCAAGTGTCCAAAAACATTTAAAACCAAACAAAACACTCAACAAAGGGAAATCTAACTTTTGCATGACAATGTCTAATTAAAGGACATTTATTTCCAACGTAAATGTGTGATATTCATCCTCTGGAGCTTTCTCTTCACATTGTCTTCCACCTGGACTGCTTTGGTCGGGAGCATGTGCAACAAACATTTGAAAAACTGCACTTTAACATCAATGAATGACACTGAAGTTTAATCTCTACATAAATGAGACTGAGTCTGCATGTGTGGCTCTTTCATTAACTCCTAAGTTTAGGGAAAGTTCAAACAAAAGAGGACAGTTCCGATACGACTTGAGAATGAGCTTATTTTGAACAAACATCTCAGACTTTCTGAGCTTCAGCACCTCTAGCAAGATAATTTAACAAGCAACTCAAGAGATCCAGAAGTTGGAGAGAGTTAGCTTTAGCTGAGCCAAAGAACATGTGGGATGCTAACCCAGCAAACATTTCAGACTTTTCTCTGTGAATTCTGAGAAATAATTTACTATTTAATGACAGAGCTACACATCTGAACTCATTAAAACAGACTCTAATTCAGTGCCATCCATCCATATTAAAGTGCAGTTACCCAAAATGTTTGTTGCATGAGCTCCAACAAAACCTGTCCAGGTAGAAGGCCACTTTGACAAACAGGAAGTGGACGATTCCAAGCAGATTTATAGAAGGGGGAACCGGACTGTACTAAGTGTGATCAAGTATAGAGGGGTGTTTTGTGTTTTTTTAAGGCTGATAATGATTATTAGTGAGACATTTGGAGTAGATATTCATTTGCAGTAAATGAAAGTATTTAAAATCTTGAGTTAAACTTAGAAGAACACAAACTCTAACAGAAAACTTTGTTGATAGGTTTTTGTTTACAGATGTTAAGTTAAAGGAGTTTTAATCGTGACGTATAACCAATCAACTCACTCCAGAAGACAGAGCGACCACAGATAGATAAAGGTTCAGAGCCAAAGTAGCGCCATTTTAAAATTTATTACCGTAAATTGGTAAAAAATAAAATACTGATAATCAGTAAATCAGTCAGCCCACAATTACTACAATTCTACAATGTATGTCTCTTTCCTTTGACTTGTTATTTGTACAATATACAATGTATATGATGGCATTTTTTCATCCCAAAGGCTATACTATGATGTTTTCTAAGAGACATACGATGCTACTCTGTTTTTTCTGGCCCTGCGCCGCTGCACTCCTCCTCTGTTGTTTTCTGGATTGTACTCAGCTGCATGCCTTCGTCCACCCGGCCTCCGTTGACTCGTCCCGCCTGCCGTCTCTGGAGCTGAAGCTGGATTGGAACAGACCAAAGTACAGTCCAATCACGATGCCAGCTGCCTCTCAAAAGGCTCCTTCATCTGGCAGGTGGTGGCACTTCTGAGGGGAAGCTGAGTTGGCCCAGCAGAACTTTGGAGATGTGTTCCAGTGGTTGGTGGATGTGTGGGGAGATAGAGAGGGACCTTTGAATTGTTCACAAAGGAAAACAGGGAAGCCATTGGTAGTTTTAGTTTAGGGTGCTACTGTGGTGTGTTTTGGGGTTTTAAGAGGTGAACAGGAAGAGTTTTTTTTTCCCGTATTGATTATCTTTTACTTTGTTCCTGGTTGGAATGTCCATCAATGTCAATGTGAAGTTCACTTTTAGTTCTGTTTATTTTTATTTTACTAACACCCATTTGCTTTTCACCCCCTCACATGTTGTGTTGTTGTAAACTTACTCTTTCAAATAAATTCTCGTCTAACCCTCTGGAAACCAGCGTTTGGACTGTTTTTATGTTGCTTCTCACCTACTTCAGACAGCCGGGACATAACAACGTTTTGTGGACTAAAGGCTTTACTATGACATTTTTAGAGCGACATGCTATACTATGACGTTTTTTGAGCAACATGTTATACTATGACGTTTTTTGGACCAAAGGCTATACAATGATGTTTTTAGAGCGACATGCTATACTATGATGTTTTTGGACGACATGCTAGATGACGTTTTTAGATGGACATGCTATACCATGACATTTTCTGAGCGACATGCTATACTATGACGTTTTTTGGACCAAAGGCTATACTCTGACGTTTATTGGACAACATGCTATATGATGACATTTTTAGACCAAAGGCTATATTCTGACGGTTTTTGAGTGACATGCTGTACTATGATGTTTTTAGAGCGACATGCTATACTATGATGTTTTTAGAGTGACATGCTATACTATGATGTTTTTAGAGTGACATGCTATACTATGATGTTTTTAGAGTGACATGCTATACTATGACGTTTTTTGGATGACATGGTAAACTATGACGTTTTTTGAGCGACATGCTAAACTATGACAATTGTTGAGCAACATGCTAAACTATGACAATTGTTGAGCGACATGATATATTAGGACATTTTTTGGACCAAAGGTGATATGATGACGTTTATTGGACGACATGCTATACGATGACATTTTTAGACCAAAGGTTATACTATGACATTTTTAGAGCGACATGCTATACTATGATGTTTTTTGGAGTGACATGCTATACTATGATGTTTTTTGGAGTGACATGCTATTCTATGATGTTTTTAGAGCGACATGCTATACGATGACGTTTTTTGGGTGACATGCTAGACTATGACAATTGTTGAGCAACATGCTAAACTATGACAATTGTTGAGCAACATGCTAAACTATGACAATTGTTGAGCAACATGCTAAACTATGACAATTGTTGAGCAACATGCTAAACTATGACAACTGTTGAGCGACATGATATATTATGACATTTTTTGGACCAAAGGTGATATGATGACTTTTATTGGACGACATGCTATACGATGACATTTTTAGACCAAAGGTTATACTATGATGTTTTTAGAGCGACATGCTATACTATGATGTTTTTAGAGTGACATGCTATACTATGACGTTTTTTGGACAACATGCTATGCTATGATGTTTTTAGGACGACATGGTAAACTATGACTTTATTTGGACGACATGCTATGCTATGACGTTATTTGGATCAAAGGCTATATTATGATGTTTTTTGAGCAACATGCTAAACTATGACAATTGTTGAGCAACATGCTAAACTATGACAATTGTTGAGCGACATGATATATTAGGACATTTTTTGGACCAAAGGTGATATGATGACGTTTATTGGACGACATGCTATACGATGACATTTTTCGACCAAAGGTTATACTATGACGTTTTTAGAACGACATGCTATACTATGATGTTTTTTGGAGTGATATGCTATACTATGATGTTTTTTGGAGTGACATGCTATTCTATGATGTTTTTTAGAGCGACATGCTATACGATGACGTTTTTTGGGTGACATGCTATACTATTATGTTTTTAGGGTGACATGCTATACTATGATGTTTTTTGGAGCGACATGCTATACTATGATGTTTTTAGAGCGACATGCTATACTATGATGTTTTTTGGATGACATGCTCTGCTATGATGTTTTTTGGACGACATGCTAAACTATGACGTTTTTTGGGCGACATGCTATGCTATGACGTTTGTTGGACCAAAGGCTATACTATGACGTTTTTTGAGCGACATGCTAGACTATGACAATTGTTGAGCAACATGCTAAACTATGACAATTGTTGAGCGACATGGTATACTATGACATTTTTTGGACCAAAGGTGATATGATGATGTTTTTAGAGCGACATGCTAAAGTATGACAATTTTAGAGCGACATGCTATACTATGACGTTTGGGCGACACGCTATCCTATAGGCTTTTTTAATTGACATATTACTATGACTTTTTTTTGTTTTAGTTTTGTTGTTTTTTTAGCAACATATTATAATAATTTGAACAGTTTTAAAAATTACTATACTTTTACTTGTGCAATGAAATATTATTCTATGGCATTTTTTTTAGACAACATATTATACTCTGATGTTTTCTTGAATAACATACTATTTTGACAATATACTGCACTATGACATTTTTTGAACCACATATCATACATGACAATTTTAGGCAACATCCTATCATTTTGTGCTTTTTGAACCACATAATAATCTATGTTTTTTTTTTTGCCGACATGCTATACTATGAACTACAGGCCACACTATGTTATTCTTGAAAAGTATACTGTATTATGACATTTCCTGAACTACATCCTATACTATGGCGTTATACACAGAGTGCTTTGGTTACATGTTGATTTATAATCTAGATTTGTTTCTGTTTTGTTTTTTGAAGGGGATTACCACAGATCTGACCGTGAACACCGTTGACACCCACCTGAGGGAGACGCTGCCTAAGATCTCAAGGCTGCTTGGTCGTGGTCTTTCTGGTCCTGCTCCAGAACGCCTTCATCAACTACGTCTTCTTTTGAAGAGGCCCTCAGATGCTGCAATCTCTGACCTTCAGGAGGAACTGCTACTTTCACTCTGTAACGAGACGGCGGTTATTTTAAAGACCCAGCGCCTGGCAGCTTTGAGTGAAAGTTTAACACCCATCAAAACGGAACTACAGACAGTTAAATCTGAGCTGTCGGTCAGTATTTCAAACATCAAGTCTGACCCGGCTGCCCTAAAGCATGCTGTGGGTTAAACGGAAACTTCACTCTCCACATCACCGACGACATCGTCACACTCCAAAGCAGAGCACCTGTCTGCTGAACTTTTAAAAGTGGACAATAAATGTGAAGAATGTGAGCAGCAGCAGACTGTGAGCAGCGGAACAGATGTGATCAGAAAGAAGTCATTTTCTTTTTTCTTTTCTTTCTGGTTGACTTGATGCTGTCAAATGCAGATGTTGGAGCTGATTCTGATCTTTCAGGATAAAAAGCTGCTTTTCCTTCACAGACTTTTCAGGAAATTATTCTCTCAAGTTTTCTCTGCTATTTATATTTTTATTATCTGTCATTATTTCATTATTTCTTTATTGTAAAAATAAAGTTTGAGGCATAAAGACTCATTTAGTTATTTTAATCCTGAAATCTTTGATGTAGCAGAACTACACTTCCATTTTCCTTCTTGTACTTCTGATACTAGAACTAAACATATCTTCAACACGGATCATCTGCTTTTAATGAATCAGCAGCAACATCACAACAACAAATGACAATTTTCAACAAATTCATGAAACTGATGTCATTTAAAACTATCAGTCTGTTTTAGTGTCAAATTAAAGTTGATTACTGACAACTAGAACATTAACGTTACTGTTTTAATCACATTTAAGTTTCCTGAACATTACATTAATGTCAACCAGCCACAGTTTTATGAACTTAATGAACCACATTACAGGAACACAACACACTTCAGCTGTTTACATGAAACTCAACACATTAGCTTGATGCTATGTTAGCTTTAATCAGGCTACGACTGCAGCTAGCTCGGTTAGCATCGCAAACATTAAAGCTAATATTTACTATGCTAGCTTTCTTGTCTAGTCAACACACACTGAAACAAACTCCACCAACATCTGGAGTGCATGGCACACATTACATCTGACACTAAAGCTGCATATAAAGTGCATTAAAAGCGGCACCGATACGAAAATAAACACTAACTTACCGAACTATCAGAGTCCTTTCAGTGTCTGCTGGTAGAATCAGCCGAAGGTAGAAAACTGGTTAAAACAAGCCAACGGGCAGGAAAACTGTCTGTGGAAAATGTTGTGCTGCTCCACCGATAAATAAACAAACAGTTATTATATCTGAATTAATCCAAACGAGGAGAGCAGAGTCTCTGCTGCCTCCTCCATAGGACCTGTCAATCATTCCAGACCAGACTGTTAGTCAAGTAGTCCCGCCCCCTGGCTTCGCAAAACTTTAATGCTCTATAAAAAAATCAGTATTGATTTATTTTAGGATCGGCCACCTGATCTCTCATTTTTACCATGAAAACTCACGAAAAAAAAATTTATATACAGTGTATGCACCGTACTCTGTTTGGCTCCACACTTGCTTGCTGATGACCACTTCCGGTCTCAGAAAATAAAAAAACTGACCTTTTTTCGTTTCTGTCTTACTGATTTTACTTTTTTTGTTATTCTAAATATAAAACGAAAATCAAAGCATTTTTTAGAAAAAATCGTACATCCCTTTTTGATCATGAAAAGGAAAAACGCCTTGTATTTCAATTTTAATTTTTGTATTTTAAAACGAAAATCAAATAACCACTCTTTTTTGTTTTTCAATACCCGTTTCAGAACGGAAAATCCAATTACCAGATCCGTACACGGACCGTGAGAGTGGGCATCTCATACTTTTAGCACAACACTGGCAACCTTAGCTTTGCTGAATCACAGCCTAAAGCTGACATTGAAATTGAAAACCGATTATCAGTGAATATAATATGAGAGTTCATCATCCAGTACTGACAGTATTGGATGCAAAATTTTGAAAACTTTATCTCAAACTGGACACTCCAAGTTTGGCACTGCTCAGCGAGACAATGATGGATCCAGTAATCACCACAGTAATCTTGACCTTTTACAAGATCACTCCTTCGTGGGACACAAATAAAACCACACACTGACATATGCTCGGCTTCTGTTAATTGTTAAAGCTGACTGATAGGTCGACTGATTAATATGCAGAGCGCTGTGCTAAAATTAGCGATTTAAACCTCAAGAAAGACTGATAATGCTGGTGTGTATGGTGAAAAAGCTAGAAAACAACCAAACATGCTCAGTGTGTGCACTGCCAAGACACCAAAGAGAGAAAAGAGAGCCAATGGTCTTTTCTGTGGGGTGACGCTGCAGATGACTCAAGAAAACAACCAATTTTAAAATGGACTGTTGCTATACTTTTTTCTCAGCCTTTCCTCTGCTTTCTACCTTTCATCACCCAAGGCTGAAGTAGTGGATTAATAGTTGCTGTATTTTCTCCCGCAGTACTTGTTTTTACACTAATTTTGGTCATGTTTATGTCCTCTCTGGTCGCGCCATGAAGGTGCAGTAGCTGGACACATACTAGCATCCCTCATTAACCTCAAGCTTCTCATGTGAGACATTCCTCTCTTGTGCACACATGCACACACACACACACACACACCCACACAAATGTGCACACCTCTTGTAAATTCCTGGGATAGTAAAAAGGGGAATGAGCAAAACAGAAAGAGAGTAAGAAGACTGAGTAGGCTATTACAGGGGAAAGAGTGTATCCCCTGGAGGAGGCATGGGCTGAGAAGGCGTAAATGAGGGAAGCGCGGCGGCCATTCCTGTAGCCTCATTAGTCATTAGCCACAGTAATGGAGACCCATCCGTTCTGTCAAGGCCTCCAGAAAATCTTCTTTGACACGAATGCCTTCCCTTTCATGCGATTCCACATCAGCGGTCCAAGCGAAGGCAGAAGAGTGGGAGAAAGATAAAACAGAGGCTCTTGCTGCTGGGTTCATGTTGCATGAGAGAATTTGTGTGTTTGGTAGAGTATTACGAGCCTCGATTAGGGTCTTGCGTTTGCTGTCAGAATCCATAACGCTCTTTGGTGGTCGACTTTGCGGCCTTGATGGGAGGATTCACATGCTCTATGCTTGTGGTAAAGATTGGTCTCACTGGTGAGGAGGCCGGAGCAGAAACTGTATTGAATATGCTGTTTTCAGTGGGAGCTGTAAAAGGTGAGAGAGAGAAGTCTGTGGGCTGATTTCACATTAGTGTCTTTATGAGTTGTTGTGCCTTGGGAGATGTGAGAATTGTAAAAAGGATAATGTATTCCAGTATTTCTATACTACAATATGCATTAAAGGATACAGAACTAAACAGTGCAGTGTCAGACTACTGTCTTTATCGATTTACGTATCTGTTTTATTCACAACAATCTCTTTATTTGAGTTTAATAAAAAAAAGTGATAGGAGTTGTTAGAAATTGTTTAAATGGCTTCATTTTTTATGAATATCTCAACTTTGCATTTAAATAAATCTAATTATATCATGACGTGTTTGAACAGGACAGCGAGCCAAATCTGAATATAAATAAAAGCTGGTCTGAAAGGAAACAAACTGTGAAAATAGAACAGGCCAAGAAGTCAAAACTGCTTTGTGTGATACTGTATGATATTTAATGATATTAACTAGAGGTTTGCATGTAATGAAAGAAAGTCCGGTTGAATATAATGTCACTTTTAAACATATAACATGCAGTAGAATGAGGGAGAAGAGGAAAAAAAACTGAAAAAGCAAACATTCTGGTAAATCTGCATGGTTACAATTGCAATCTTTATATGGTTTTATGAATCGTTCTCATTGGAGCATCTGTGCCAAGAGTCTACATGTGCACAAATTAGATTTCCACTTCTGCTGCTAGTCATAAATTGAGCTAGACCTACCCTTATCAGCTGTTTTGCATATGAATAATCCCGACAGCTCCATTAAACTGTCAGTGAAACACCAGAAAAGTAGAAGACTTTCACCAGCTGACATTAGAGTGAGCTCCTCAGAGCACCAGTCCCTGCGTTTGGCCACTACTCATGGCTCAAACTATTTTCTATCATTGTGTCATTTGTTCATTAATTATCACACACACCTGCCAACCATCAGCAGCCATTACACTGTATCTCAATCAGTGTCACTGCACTTAAACAAAAGTTAATCAGAAATGATGTAGGTTTAAATGTGATGTCATTACTTTTAAAACAGAATCTTCAAAGTGGATCACAAAAAAGGATAAAATTCCTATAATTCATACACAGGATGAGGGGAGGAAATGAGGAAAACAACAACACTTACAGGAAAACATAAATAATTACATACAACAGTAAATACGCTGAAATCACACACAGCAATTCTGTGCATTTACATCATTTATATATTGGCTCCTGCTGAGTGCTGAGACTAATTCAATCAAAAGAAAGCTACTAATCAGTGAACTCACATGGTGTGGTGTCTGCCTGGATTCCTGTGTGGTTTTGAAGCTCTGGACGAATTCTGTCTGTATTGTTAAGGAGCATCTCTTGTATTTTTCTCAAGACTTGTAAAATAATGATTCCTGTCCTGCGTGGTGAACTTTTCATAGAAGAAGCTGTATGAGGCTTGTCTGAGAGCATCTCACCAGTGCACATAGGACCCAGAAGCTTCTTGCAAAAGCTGCATCTTGACAAAGTGAACATAAAGAGGACTGTAGTTGCCACTTGTTCGGTGTCTTTGACAATAAATGCGGCTCTCTGCACTCAGCAACTCTGTTTTCAAGCTCACAGGAAGGTCAGAACTCTGAGTTACACACAGTAAAAGAACAAAATTGCATCTTACAACTCTTCCAAAATTAGCTATGAATATCAAACCAAAGCTTAAATGCATCTGAAATGTGCAAGTGCATGATTGCATGTCTTTCCCGCTCAACTTGGCCTCCGGGGATGTTCTTTTTCATTTCTGGACAAGGCAAGGACACAGATTCACTGTCTACCAATTTTTAAAGTCATTTTTAACGAGTGTGACGCCCGGACCCATTTATTTATTTCTTGATAAATAATACGCTATATCCCCTCCTTGGAAAAAACACGGACTGACAGGCTGCTTGCTTCATCCCCTCCCAGCCTAACCTCACCACTTCACCATACTCCACCTCACACCTCTTCCTCCCCCTCCGATTCTCGCCGTACTATTTCCATACTGTGTTCACATTCCTTACCGTGTGGCATCATCATCAATAGTCATTTAGGAGAGGGCCGCTTTCCACACCACTGGATGCAATGAAGATTCATCGCCGCCATTTCAGAAAGGGTTGGGTGAGACGTACAGAATGAGGGGGAGATGGAAATTGTGCACATACACCACTGGCTATTGGGTTACTACCGTTTGGCCTTGCAAGTCCAGTGAGGTGGACAGGAAAGGCAACGGAAGACAAATGCTCAGAACTGTAAATGAGCAGTATTTTTGGAAGACAAGGAAGATTGATTGAATACCGGAGTAACGCTGTGCATTACGATATCTGTTGTGAAATGGTGATGTAAGATTTATTTTTGTACACTAAAGATTCAACAGATGCAGAAGAGAAGCAAAGGTTTTATTATTCAAACCAATACTTGACTTGCAGCACATCCAGGATTCCAGTCAAGGTGACAACTGCAGTATGCATTTATCTATGCTTGTATTTGTCTGTTTACATGTACATATGTGGGTAGTGTTCCACTCAGCAAAGCTGTAATGATTGTTTTCATAAAGAAGAGCAGCATCTTTTATATATAAGATGACTTGATAGCTCAATAACCTCGTCCCTGGTTAACATTTGTATGCCTGTAGTTTACATAATTGTGGCAGATTTACCACTTCATCATGATTTCTAAAACACCGGATCCTTGATTTCAGACAGTAGTACACAAAATAAGAAGGCTTCTCAATTTTAGTCAGCAACAGTCACCAAAAATGAAACCTTATCTGCATCACGATCTTGTAATCATGGATGTTTAATTATAACCAATATTATCATAAGAGATTATTATTAAGATTTCTTCAGTATCAAAGTAATTCAGTGACCACTGTCAGTTCATTCAGTGGTCCTCACAGTGAAAAGAAACTTTTAACAGTTAATGGACTTCATTTTCCAAATAGAAATTAGTATATAATGGGGCTCATGCTGCAGCCCATGGTAACATTATACTTCAGAAGTTTACAGTTGTTCATGCAAATGAAGAATTTTAATGTGATGATAAAAACTTATATTTATGTTTGAGCTCATATTAATTTGATTAAATCACCCCCAGTGTATTTGCGTCAAGCTAGTCAAGTTCAACACTAAAAGCTAGCAACTTCTTACATTAGGACTGACTGAATACAAGAGTCATAGATGGACTATTTATTTCATTTCCTGGTATTGTTTTGAGTAATCCATTATTTGCTTTTGTGATGGATTCATAAATGAATGGCAGACAATTTTTTTATCATCTCATTTTAGATTCTTAATTGAATATGCAAAGAACACATGACAGAGCCTTGTTTATTTAAACTGGCCTTGTCCAACCTGCTATGCTTTAGGTTTTCAATCTGTATATTCTCTCATGATTATTTCTGACTAGTTATTTATTTATCTTTGAATCTATGGTTGCTCAGTTGTTTTCTTCTTTTCATAGTCTAATGCTGATTTTCTTTGTTGAGCATTTTGTGACTTTGTGTTGTCAACAGTGTTGAATAAATAAAATTCACTTACTTACCAAATGAATTTGTGTCTTTAAATTATGATGAGCCTAATAGTCTTCCATTATTTCCCACTCAACAGGTATACAAGTTCTGCGAATGAGTCAAGAGGTCACATTAACTCAGACTGCTGAGTGGATGTTGTGAAATTTTGTGATGACTCCATGGTTGTCAGCTGTATCAGAGGAGAACTTGAGGAATGCAGGGACATGATCATGGACTTTATTGACTGATGCAAATTCAACCACCTTATACTGAACACCTCTAAAACCAAGGAAGTGGTGATTGACTTCAGCAGGAAGAAGTCCACACCCGCACCAGTCACCATTCTCGGCACGGAAGTGGAGGTTGTCTCCAGCTAGAGGTACCTGGGAGTGCAGCTGGACGACAAGCTGGACTGATTCAGACTCATGCAGGAAGTGTGCAAGAAGGGCCAAAGCAGACTTTACTTGCGAAAGTTAGGGTCTTTTAGTGCTTTATTCTTTGGGGTTGTGTGTTGGGGGGAAGGAGCTCGCTCCAGGGACAGAAACCGGCTGAATAAGCTGATCCAAAAGGCGAGCTCCACAAATGGTGTTGAGCTGGAATCAGAGGAACAGGTGGCTAGGGTGAGAATGCTCAGGAAACTGAACTCTATTATGAACAATGCTTCTCACCCACTACACCGTCTGGAGGTGTTTAGGCAGAGCACCTTCAGCCACAGACTCATCCCCTCTCTGAGTGCAGCAGGAAGTCCTTCCTACCAGCTGCAGTCAGGCTTTTCAAATCACATGAATTCAGATTAATATTTCAACTTCAGATTAATATGCTGTGCATATGTTTTATCTTTTATATGTTTTTTCTAACTTATATACTATGTATATGGTGAAATGTGGCACATTATGAGAATGTTAAAAATCAGTTGGAGAGAAGGAGTGACAGACATGGAAGTGTTGGAGAGAGCTGATACAAAAAGGAGCCTAGTGTGTGATCTATTGCAAAGGAAAATGAGTAATGCTGGCCATGTTCTGTGTGACAGTGCTGGAAAGCTCCATAACATCATTCTTGAAGGCACCATCAAAGGAACACATGTAAGAGGAAGGCAGAGAGGTAAATGGAGTGATGACATCAAGGTGGAGTGCAACACAGTCCTACAATGAAGCAAAGAGAGCTGCGGAGAATAGACAGATATGGAGATCTATGATGATGATGATGCTGATGATATGGTCATACTGATGACTATTAGTGTTGGTGTTCTGTCGGGTTTGTGGGCTGTCTACATGTTAACATGCTACTGTAACAAAGTAATTTCCTGTAAAGGATCAATGAAGTATTATTCTATTCTATTCTATTCTATTCTATTCTATTCTATTCTATTTTATTCTATTCTATTCTATTCTATTCTATTCTATTCTATTCTATTCTATTCTATTCTATTCTATTCTATTCTATTCTATTCTATTCTATTCTATTCTATTCTATTCTATTCTATTTCACACACGTCTGCAGTAACAGCAGAACAAAGTGGAACCAATACTGTAAAAGCTATTACATTTTAGAGATCACAACCGGAATACAATCTGATGTGATGATACATGGTTCGAGTGCTGCAGACTTTCCACTAAAACCACTAAAATCACAAGGGTTTCAGTTTCTTGTAGAAAAAGTTGTAATGGGTGCCACTTCGTCTTAGAATATAGAATGAAATCCCAAGGAAGACTCTATTTTTTTTTAATATAAAGACTAAAATGCTAAATGTGAGATTGGATTGAGTAAAGCTGCTTGCAACAACTGCTTGCTGTCACGTCCAGCCTGTAGAGAATTGGTGAACTTTATTTTGAATCAGTGGCAGCAGGGTGTGCTTCCACCATGATAGTTTCATCTGCCTCTGATCACACCAGCCTGTTCACCACTGTACAAAACCCTGCTGTCTTATTTCAATTGTTGTAGTTCCTGTGTTTGCCATTGTCAAAAGAGAAGTTGAAAAATTTGTTTACAAGATCAGCAGCTGCCCCATGTCTCATTTCTGCTGCTCGCGACCTTGACGTCCTGTCTGTCGTCGAGTTTACATTGAAAAAAATCCGGGCTGAGGAATCAACTGCTTGCTGTCTGAAAAGCATCTTAACTGAAGCTACTGGAGCAGATGCCAACCTGGATGTGGTATCATGACTTTGGCTCTCTGCAGATGATGACACATCCACTGGTTGGTTTGTACACTTAATTTGAGATCCTAAAATCCAATATTTCATCACTGACCCGTCACCTTAACTGATAACATTTACAACCCCTGGTGACAACTGCCTGTCCAAGGTGATAAAGCCTTTTTATCTTACCATCAAGTTTAAGATTTACTGCTATATTTTGGACAGAACCATGCTCTTGGCAAATGTGAGGGAAAGTTCTTGGACAGATCTGTGTTGGAGAACCTGTGAGCAGGACAGAGTGAGAGACAGACACACATCTGCACACAGGTAAACGAGGAGAGTGTGTGTTTTATTAGCGTACATGTGTGAGTGTTTGAGGAATGAGTTATGGCCTGCTTTCATCAGGTGTTTTACAGTGTGTGCTGTGTAAGTGTGCTGGGCTGTCAGAGTGCTTTATCATCCTGTATTTTTCGTGAATGCAAATACACAGCTGGAAACTTCACCATTTTCAAACCACCCTATCTTTCCAGGATGTTTCTTTAGTCTTTAGTTGAGTGGAGGGAAAATGAAAATATGTCCAAAATCAACATAAAACTTTTCAAAGTAGAAATTCGTTTTGACTGAGATTACAACGTGTAGATCTGCAGTGAACTGCAGCGCGCTGCTTGAAAGTGCAGCACACACCGATCTGAAGTAAAAATGGCTTATGTGGGTGAGCTTGTGTAAATTGCTGCCTGCCTGATGCTTTCTTCCGATCAGGAGAGCCAAAGAAAGGAAGAAAAAAGAAGAAAAAAATGAATGATCAAATGCTAAAGAGGTAATTTACTTGGGTAATGACCTTTCCTTGCTTCTGATGATTAAGGATGAGGCATGGTGATGGGACCTGATAAGGGAAATGTGAGCCTGAATCTATGACTATGCATGTAGTAGGAGAAGGACACCACCCCAACCATCACCCCAGTTTGAGAACAGAGGACTTGATATCACTTTCACATTCTCACCCCTACGGCACTAATTTATGGTCCTTTTTTCAAGGCTGGCGTAGCATGCAGATGCAAAGATCACTCCCTTCGCTCTTTTCCCTCAGACTCACTGTAATAAGCCGGCTCCAGTCCTCTAATAAATCTATTAGTGCACTGAACACTGTATAATGGCTTCAATTGGTGCTTTGGCTCTATGAGGTGTTGCATATTAAAGTGTTAGCTGCTGAAATAGTGTGACAGCTGACTTCCAGCCGTGAGAAGGTAGATATGTCCAAATTGAAGGCCTGCACAATGTCATCTTCTCACCAGAGAAAATGAAGATAAGGACCCGTACAATCATGCCTCTTATCTGCCTGATAAAAATAATCAACTTTCATGGGCAGCCATGCTAATAGACATTAAACATTATAATTAAATCCCCAGTAGAATTTAAACAGCAAGTTCCATGATCTAATTAGGTCGAAACTGATTCAGCAGAGTGGAATTCTGAGATGCACAAAAGTGTGGATGTTATTGCAGCACGGAAGAGCATGAGCTTTGCAGTTTGGAGATTGGAGGGTGTATAGTGTTGCAACATTCTCATCTTGAGCCACACAGCATTCCAGTCATCTGTGCAGTGTTGATAGTATTCTCTGCTCCGCGGGGAGACTGGCAGGCTTCACCTTTGACCGACCTGATTTGATTTTGTCAAATGTGTTCCCTTCGCCCCGCTGAGACCAGGCCAGCTGCTCATCTCTCCCCTGCTTCTGTTCATCATGTCTGAGTCACCGACTACGAGAGGGAGACGAGCGTGAGAATAAAGGGTGGCGTTGAGTGGAGGCGGTGGACGGGTGGGTGCGAGTGGACCAAATCAAGTCTATCACAGCGGCCCGTCGCAGAGAGATGGCTTTATCATCCCTGGCATCTCGGCATGCGACTATAAATCTGGTGTAACTTTCCCTCTCTCTCGTCTCGCCCTCCCACTCATTCTCTGTCACTTTGTTGTGTCTGTCTCTTTCCTCTGCTGGTGCCTTTTCTGCCAAATCCCTGGGCAGTTTGGCTGGAATATCAATGAATCAGTCTCTATTAAGCGCTCATATATATGGAGCTGTAAGTGAAGCGAAACCGTAGCGCTTGATGAGACTGATGTGGGTGAGCAGCAATGCCTCTGGTAAAGGCACTAGCCTCTCTGGTGGAGATCAGCATGAGCTACTCTGGAGAGCTCAGACTTCCTTTTTTTTTTTTACCATGCAGTAATTAGGAACAACAAATTCTCAGCATGGTTCAGAGTTTTTTAGTCACAGGGAGGACTGCCAAAAGAAAGTGGATGTTGTGAAGATAAAAATGAAGAATGTCTCCAGATAGGGACAAATAAAAACTGGAGTGAGAGAAGGAGAAAATGCTGAGGGAAAGGAGGTGGTTGGGAGGTGGGCAGGAGTCAGTGAAGTCCAGTGGAGCTTTACAACACAGCCTGTGGGACTGAAACCCCTCTGTGCAGCATCACATCCCATTTCACACTGAATTCTTCTCACCAAGTCATTTAAACCTCTTGAGGCTGCCATATATAAAGCAGAATGCACAGTTTAATGTGGAGACACTCAAGACTATGACTATTAAGGCTGTCGGGCTAAAAGAGAAAAACAAATTCTAAGATTTCAAGAACAGATCTTTAGTAAATTTGAGAAAACGGCAGACTATATTTAAGAAAAGATTCAAGAACAGCAATATTTTAAAAAAGGTGAGTATATACAATGAAAATATGGCCTTAGTTTGTAACATGGATATGCATATAGAAATATTGAAGGCATAGTTTCATATTAGTGCGTCATTAGTCCTACAGCTCCCAAAGAAGAAATGGGTATAGGTAATAAAAGGATGGATCCAATATTACGGCTTATCATAATTATAACTGATTTCTCTTTCTTCCAGCCTATACAAACATTATTTCCCATCAGATCTAGACTTTTGCAAGCTAAATATAGTGGCTCAATATTTGCAAGTCCATGAACGAGTCAAGGGGTCGTATAGGTCACGCATGTCTGTAATAACACCGCAAATACTGTTGAAGCTGTTCAGAGATTAAAATCAGAATGTCGAAGATGAAATTACGGATATTGATAAAATTCTAGTTAGAGTCTATGTCTGATAAATAACAATTATTCAACTCTATTATTACATCTATCTATATTGTATATTATTTCATTCACTTATTGTTTGTATTGCTCTATTGCATTTTTATTCCTTTCGTCTGCGCAGTGCTTTGTGTAGCAATTCATCTGTATGAAAAGTGCTTTATGAATAAAGTCTGATTGATTTAGTAATATGCAAATCAAAGGGTTTCAGTTTCTCGAAGCAAATGTTGTAGTGTAATTTGTCTTAGAATATGGAAAGAAACCTGAAAAGAAAAACATAAAAACTGTCATTTTCAAAGACAAGAACAGTGTGTAACTTGAAAATGCATCAGGAGATTTGAAGCTACGCTTTGGTTTCTATAACTGCATAGTGAGTGTTGGTATAATGGGAAACTTTCTTAAAATTTGTATTTTGGAACAATTTACTGAATCACTTCAGTGCCTCAGCTCCCAACTTAATACGATTTCATAAACACTAACTCATTTACTAGAATATACAGAAGAAAAATGTAGGGAACGGTCAAACACAGAATTGATGACTCCATCTCAAACACAATATGTCCCGAGAACAGCTTTTTTTCAGATGCTACTGTCAAAATGGGAGTCTGTATATTTTGATATGAACAAAAAAATCTAACTATAGAAGGTAAGTATGTTAATGGTAATGTTTTAATGTCTTCAAATAACCACCTGTTATTTAATTTTAAAAAAGTGGTTCAAGCATTAATTGAGATTATTATGTATATGTTGAGAATAATTGCTACAAATTACTATAAATTCTTGGTAGGCATGCTAAAACATATGGTAGCTTTTCTCAGTTTAATTCCAGATATCTATCTGATAACATAAGGAAGAGAGATTCAATTTGATCCAATGTAGAAAATCTTTTTCTTTTAGTGCAGCATGTATTTTGTAATCCTTCAAAACATTTCCATTTACATGACTAAGCGCAGTATCCCATTTGGACAGTTTTAGCATGTCTCATTTTAACAATATGCAAATGGAAAAATGTAAACTTTTTTTCTAATAAAATTCCTTTTCAGCAAAGCTTAAACACTGGCTTTGTGTTATTTTCTGTATTCCTTGAAAACACAGTCATTGCAAAGCTGAACTTTCAAAGTCATATAACATGTAATCAGGTAATGTAAGCTTATATAAAAATCACAATAGAACACGACTCCAGTCACAATGTACATCAACCTTCCTACTGTATTCCTGAAATATAACAGTCTTGAACTTAAGGGTCATTTTACAATTGGGAGACTTTTTGTATCATAGTTGACATTTTTGCTGTTTCCAGGCCTAAAATCAACATGGCCATCTATAACCAAACACCACATGGTATTTTTACAAAAAGATTCTTCTAAATATTATATATACAGTTGAGTGAAACTGAAATTGAAAGTTATTTATAAAGATATTGTAGTAAACCTGTTTACATGACATAAATCCACATTTGACTCACACACTACTTTATATTAAATAACTCAGAAAGCCTTCGAGTCTGGCCAGTCTTTTCTTCAGGAGGAAATGACATCATGTGGAGCAGGTCATGTGATTTGAAATTAACAAACTTACTTGAGAGGTATTTTTGTAATGGGTAATTCAGTAGAAAATAATTTCTCGGACACACAGTTTGTCATTTTCCATGTAAAATTTGATATATTGCCAAAAAAGAAATATCTGTCACGATTGTCTGAACTTAATAAAAAGATCACAATCAAAACAATTTGTGAATGAGCTCATTTTTAAAAATTGTTTAGATAATTAGAAGGTGGTTGTGATTAAATTTGGACGGTTATTTAGTTGACATTTCAATGACATCAAGCCTTTTTTTTTTTATTAACAAATGATTATTTCCATAATAAATAATTATTAAATTAAAGACATGATCATAATGAACACAAAAAAGTTTAGTTTCACAATTTTACAATTACAATTTAATTCTTATTATAGACTCATATCACTTTTGTTTCCAATTAAGAAAAATGTTCTTATTTAGAAACATATCGTTGTTAAACACAAAGTGACGTCAGCCTGCTCCAGGTGCACCGGAACAATCACGTGACTCTCTGTTCTCGCTAACGTGAATCCAGCGCACCGTCAGATGACGGCGTGTTGAAAATGTTTGCGCTGAACGTGCTGTTTTGCGACGTTTTTGCTAATTCTGTTCCCGGTGCTGGACTGCCCTAAACTTGCTGTGTGAAAACGTCGCCTTAGGACGCTTTTGTGGACGAATAAATGTGTTTTGTTGCTGTTTTTGCGGACACCTGTCAGTCAGGTGTACTAAGGATCCGTCCTGCGTGCAGCTGATGGCGTCTTCACTCAAAGGCTCTATTTACCGCCGGAGAAGTTAAGAAAAACAGCTTCACTTCTACAAGGTGAGTTGAATAAGCAGCTGACTTGCTGGTGGATTAATGTCATGGCTTGTAGGTGGGTCAGTATATGGTTGAGGGGCTTTTGAAGTCCGTGGGATATATCTCACATACATTTTTTAAAAAAGTAAAACAAAAAACCCTAAAGTTTATTATTTTCATCATCTCTTTACAAATTCCATAATTATTTATTATGGAAACAATCACTTATTAATAAAAAATGACTGGATATCACTAAAATGTCAACTAAACAACCGTCCAAATATAACCTCTCAAGGAAGTGTGTTAATTGCAAGTCACAACACTTGCTCCACATGATGTAATTTCCTTCCGAAGAAAAGACTGGCAAGACTCCAAGGCTTTCGGAGTTCTTTAATATACAGTAGTGTGTGAGTCAAGTGTGTTTTTAGAAATAACTTTCAATTTCACACAATTGTATTTATAATATTTAGAAGAATCTTTCTGTAAAAATGCCATGTGGTGTTTTGTTATAGGCGGCCATGTTGATTTTAAGCCTGAAAACAGCAAAAATGTCAACTATGTTACAAAAAGTCCCGCAATTATATATTGACCCAGGTGGTGTGTTTGTATATGTATTGTAAACAAACATCATGAGGTTGGACACAGCTGGAGTTGCCTTTTTGCTGGGGCCTGTCATGGCATCTAGTGGCTGTTACTCTCTGCACAGTATTTGCATTGCTATAAACTGTAAATTCAGAGCTTGTTGTGTAGCTTATTTAATTTTATTTTTCTGGTTCATGTGCTCAGGGACCACCAAATACTGCAAACTGGCATTCGCTGTCAAATGGACTTGTCACAAATTCAGTTAAGGCCTGACCAGAGGCCAGGATGGTATTTACATAATTGTGTTTTAAGATCACATTGCACATCTAAGGTGTTCCATCTAAAGTGTGTATGCAGCGTTCAAAGACCACGGCAGTTTTGTAACTCTTTTGCAGTGCACATCAATAACAGCATCTGTGGAAGATTACTGTACATCCAGGTTATTTAGTCCCTCACAAAGCAGTCCAAGCAAGTAAGATGCTAGCCCAAAGTGCAGGAAATCTATCATTTTTCTACTCTTAAACTAGTTATCATTGTGCCTAGAAGTTGTGAAGCAGCATATTGCATATCTCCTAACAGGGACAGCAGCTACTGGGGCTCAGGGAATCATCTAGTTTTGTGTGGAAAACATTTTGTGACCAGTATGCTGCCTTAAATCAAACTTCTCAGTCCTTAGAACTAAATTCATTTTACCTGCCTCTCTATTTGTATATGATGATTTAATATGCCTGCAGTGTTGCCAATCTGTGCCACATTCTAGCATTCTAGCATAGTCTATGCAGGTATTCTGGCCTAACACTAACACCAACCCTTTTTGCTTTTAGACCTTCCCATTACATATTATGATGGTTGTAAACATCATCAATTTAATAATTTCTATGCAATTGCAAATTTGACAGCCCATATATGCAATTTTACTTTCACCAGCATGCAGCCTTGCATTTTAAAAAAAATTCTAACCATTCTTTTAACATAGGGGAATGATGTTTGTTATTCTAACACAGATTTCTACAACAGAATGGATGTCATGAAACAACCAAGTACACACTAAATTGGAAATGATAATAGGCAGATGGTGAGTGGGATCATAGACCAGAAATCACAAGTCAGTGACGAGTGTGTCCAGTATTTGCGTTGTGTAAAGCCACACGTCGACAATGCATAGAGTTGTTGATGCTGTTTGTAGAACGTTGTCTTCCTAAAGGGCTCGGTGTAGTTGGTGGACATTTTGGGGGACAGGATTACTTTGTGAGACACATCAATCCAGAGAATTGTGGCTGCTTGTCCCATGTTGTCTGAAATGATTCATAGATGGCAAATGGTTGCATTGTGGACATTTAAGTGCCTTGCTGTGGCATTAACATGCTAACATCCAGCATGCCAACAGTCTGTTTGCATCTTTCCCTTGTCATCTGTGGCATCGTGCCATTTGAATGAAGCTGACATTTTAAGTTGCCCTTTTGTAGTCACTGAGCAAAGAAGTAGCTGTGTACTAGTCACACTGTCACTTTAAGCTTAACTTGGTGGTTAAAACTGAGCAGATCAAAAACTTTTTGTGCACAGTTGGCTTAATTGAACCCTTTTCTATTGAGGAAAATAGAAGTGACATTCTTTTACTTTTTCTCTAGGTCAGAAAAGAAAGCCATTTGCATGCTGCATTTATGTTTTAGTTCCGTGTTCTATCAGCCTCACACACAGCAGTCAGCCCTGCTTTTTTAAAATTGTACATTATAATATATGTTTTCCATCACTTGAAAACATGATATACATCATGTACTTGTGACTCCCTGTGAGAAACAGCTAACAGCCTGCCAGCGTGGACGCATTAATACCTAAGGTATTTTTAGACTAGGTTAGAGCACATCTAAGAATATTTTTATTAATCTGCATAAGACTTACTGTATGGGGATTCAATGCTGCTCATGTGGCCTCTAAATCTCTTGGCGTGCTGAGGGTGGGTGGTTGAAGGATCACAGATTTATCGATTGGCTGCTGTAGAGATGCACCTTCCCATATCCATATAAGCTGTAATATTACTGAGAACCATTAATCACCCTGACAGAAACAAAATGCAGCCAGGCATCCTTTCCTCACAACTGAAAAAGAGGAAAAATGGAACGAGTGGGGGTCTGGGCGGACTGTTTCATGTGCTAACATCCAAGCAGTAGTGTGTGGTGAGGACAGTGCGGCACAACGTGGTTTTTCCTTCCTGTATCTAAAGTGAGTGATTTATCAGCTCTCTTTCATATCTCTGTTGCCTCCAGCCTAATCGGTTTCCCACCCCTCCGACTGCTGTCAGCTGTTTAGTTGATGAGATCAAACAAATTTATAATAAATACATCGCAGTCATCATTATTTGCTCAGAATAATCCTGTGTTTATTTTGGGGAAAACATCCCGAAAACATTACTTTGCAACTCCTTTAAGAAATGCGTTTAAACAAAACTTTTGGGCATATTTATTCATGGGTTTGAGCAGTGAAATCTTTGAGGTGTTGTTGCAGTATTGCTAAGCTGAAAAGCTCTGAACTTTTTTTTTTTTTTTTTTTACTCTCTGTAGAACACATAACTGATGATTTGTGTTGTTTTGCCAGCAGCACACTCTGCTCTAGATTTGTGTTGCTTGCACAGTCATAGAAACTACACCGTATTACATTGATTGTTGTGTTATACGTTATATTGAATTTTTTTTTTCACTTGTTCAGTTCAGTCTTTTGACAGTCAGCATTTGTTTTGATCTCACAGCAGAGTCACACTGTTGCTTATGCTGCTGCTTGGTGATTTCTCAGAGAGATATGGATCGTGGAATCTGTCTTGTTGGCGTGTGAGAGCCTTCTCAGACTCATTCTTCAAGCCACTTTACTCCTCACATTTCCAAAATGCTTCTCGCTGAAGGCCCTATTTGTAATTTCTGGATATCAGCCCAGAGCGCTGGAGATACTGTCCAGTGTGTTAATTTTATGCAGCGTAAACATAGAGATTGGGCTATATATGTGAGGAAATTGGTGTGAAATCAACATATCCGTGAAGACGACTGCCCTGGAGCCTTTCTGTGATCAATTATTTATGTACTGAAGAGAGCTACGAAACCATATTTAAAGATCAACTTCTTTGCATTTTTTTTTAATCTTTAAAGGAAATGTGTGTATTGAGTATTTATGTTGATGCTTGTGATGAATGTCAAATGAGAGAAGCGGTGTGGTTCAGGAAAGAGGAGGGCGGGAGGAGATCAAAAGTAAAAGGAGAAAAGCCTCAGAGAGTTGCCGGGATGGCGAGGTTAAGGTGGTACCATGCTGATGGAGCATGTTGAGGGCGCACGCTTCCGTTCTCAAACTCATCGTCCGCCTGCTGTCGTTCACTTGCTGCCGCTGGACCACAGTGATCTAAGGGGAGGGAGGAACTATCGTCCTGCCACGGCACTGGAAGCCAGTCGGGGATCTTTGTAACTCGATTAGAGCAACCTTGCAACAAACAGAAATAAATTACAGAACGTGCAGATGCAGCACTTCAGCAGCTGTACACGGTAAATGAGACAGATAACACCCCGTAGCAGAAGATAGAAGTTTAAGTCTGGGCTTTCTTTCTCTTTCTGTAGGTCGTCTTTATTTTTTAGTTTAACTGCTTTCATGATGTGGCAAGCGCTCATATATTGGATTTTTCATGTATTAAGCACTCAAACCAAAATATAGATTTATTAACATTACAAAGAATTCTGTTAATAGCACATAAAACCTTGTATCCACTGAACCACCTGCTCTGTCTTGTTAGTTTAATCCATGGGCTCTCATTTCTACCATTTGTCTAATATTATAAAACAAATAATGGGCAACTTGGGTGCCATATTTTTAATTCTTATTTTTGGCTTGTGGTTCTTGGCAAATATTCACTGGCATATTTTCTCACTGTCTCCTGAAACTTCTCCCTTTGCTCTTACATAAGCCTGCAGTGTGTGCCTCTTTCTATGACAGCATGAAGGACAATACAGGCAAACTGAAAAGACGAAGTTGGACAGGAACTATGTAAAGGGTGACAGCTGTGTTGCTAACATCTGTGTGTGTATGTGTGTGTGTATGTGTGGACCAGTCCAAGTATAGGAGTTCAAATAATGTGCAAATTCCACCAGAAAAATGCTTCAAAGATAATGCGTCTTGTCTCTAAAGAAACTGTCTCCACTATTATAAGACATGAATTGATATACATTGAAAAATAAAATGTAGAAGGATGACAGTCTGGCAAGTACATTTGTAGAAAGTCCTGTCTGTTAGTATTAGCTGATCACAGATTGGTGCACAGATTGGTGCTTTAACCATTAAGTAACAATAAAGTGCTGTATAGGAATAACAAACATTATATATATATATATATATATATATATATATATATATATATATATATATATATATATATATATATATATATATATATATATATATATATATATATACACACAGTAGCATGCTAGCATGGTAAAATAAAATTACAAACAAGGTAAACGATAAATATCATACCAATTACTGATGAAAGTCATCCCCCTCAGTAGTAAAGTGTTGAAATTTCCAAAATTAAACTCAAAGCCTAGCTTTTTAGTATGACTTTTGAGTGATAATATTTATTTAATCAATTAATGATTTAATTATTATGACTCTCTTTTAAACTGATCATATTTCTCTATTCAATAATAAATTTTTGTCATCTTTTATCATTTCATCTTTCAATACTGTCTTATTTTGCATTTATGAATTCTGAACGATCCTGCTTCTGGTGTTTCCTCATTGCATTCATTTATAATAGTGTTTCCTCAGTCCCTGTTTTTATTGGATCCTGCCGATCAGCAACCTTACTGCCTCTTCTGATCACATGCTGTCTACTCTGGATGAAACAGAATAATGACCCACACTCTCATGTATGTTGTTTTAAATTTCCATTTCATACTTGCCTCTGTCCACACCGTTGATCTCTCTGTGTCTCTTTGATGCTGTTTGTTGGTAGTGGTTCTTACACATTCATCATGATGGGTTAAGTTGCAAAAACCCTGACATAACAAAACAGTCTTACTTTTGAAGTAGAAACAAATGAATTAATATATTTTTAACTTGCTGCCTTGATTGATTTTATTTTGACATGCATTCGAATGCAATTGTTTCCTCCTGAGTCAGAAATGTGTTTTTGATATTGTAGCTATGATATTTTTCACTTCGCTGTGCAAAATGTTGTATGTGCAGAGATTGTTTCCACATTTGTCTGTTGAAGGGGGAAGTTTCTGTTTGCCCAACTTAAATCTCTACAGTTTACACAAGTGTGATGTGGAAACTTGAAGCCCCAAGTGCACCTAGACAAGAATAAACTTCTCATTGTTGCCAGTCCCCACATGTGAAGAGGCTTTGAATCACCGGTACAGGGTACAAAAATGCATTTTATAATATAGGTGGCTGAAAATTTTGATTTAAAAGAGATTTCTGAAACAATTCACACTTTCCAAAAATCAATTTTCTAATGAAAATAAGTCTGTAGTTTTGTTTCCAAAGTTCTGTGCCTGTATAGTGTTTCTGATATCGGTGGCTTTCCCCAGCTCAGTAGCGTTGGAACAGACGTTGTGATCCACCTCACATCACTGTGCAGTTCAGCTTTTTTGTTTTCTTCCCTGAATACAGTACACATGCACTAAATTATATTTTGAATTTATATTGCGTTATATATATTATATAGTCATGTCCTAATTTTCATATGAAGCCTACAAAATTCTTTCAAATTGACACAGTTAACTTTAAAATGTAACTTCAATAAAGAGCTTCATACACATCTTTTCCTTCTTCTTAGTTGGACAAAACCCTGATGAAAACTACTATAGTTAACTGTCAGTTATGTTTCATTTGTGCCTCAGTGAGCAAAGGACAGGTGTCAGTGACTTGGCACGCATTGAGCTGGAGTATGAACCAAAATATAGTGAGTCCCCCTTTTCTTTATTGAATCAGGAATTGTGACTCCAAGAACTGAAATGGAATTGTGAGACTGTCTAAGAGTCCCACCCTTATTTTGCAATGCAGTAAGTCATACACTCTGGAAAAAAAAACACTTTAGGACAAATTAAGAAATATATGTAAGTGTATATAATAAAAGATATTTATATACATTTCATTGATATAATAACACTAAATATTGTTAGATCTGCTTTTAATGAAAATGCATGTTTGCTGCATGTGGGCATTTACAAACACTATTAGACACATTTGTCATTGATTAGGGGCCAGCTTACTCCCCGCAGTTCTACTGGCCTTAAAAAATGGCAAGTGTCCACAAGGACATCGACATCCATTGCAGAAAATTATGAGCCAGTAGGGCGTCTTGTTCTTCGAGGACGTCAGTTCATGATGCCTTGATTTCCCCACATACAACCAATGAGGAAATGCATTTGCATTTCTATCCCATTTGAATAATTGCATTTCCTTAAACTCACAGTGAAGTTTGTTTTTAATTGATAGCTTTAGATTAACCTCATTCAATGATAATTATTCCCTTTGGTTAGGTGTGTCTCATTTGGGCTTTCTTGTTGTGATAAGATGTTCCTTTTTTTCTGTGACCCTAATATAGGGTGACCAAACGTCCTGTTTTCACGTCCTGTCCTGGTTGTTTTTTGTAAAGTAATGAAAATGTCGTGGTTTTAATTGTTTTACATTGGGCCACTAAATTGACTGGCACTTATTTCATTCGTTATTTTTGAAACTTGTCATAATAAAACATGTTGAGTAACCTCTGAGAAGCCTATCTGAATTTGTGTCTTTGGTTGTAGTTAGTATTTGAGAGTATAACAATTTTCTATCCATATAGAGGAGGCATACTTTGAATGTATTGAAATTATAAGGCACCTTTGAGTAAACTTTGAGTATCATTTGAGTACGTCATTGCTGAGCTGAGTGTCCTGGTTTTCGGTAATCAGACTATGGTGACCCCACCTAATGTAACACTCCTTCACCGTCCGTTTTCTTTTCTTTCTCTGACTCTGAATTTTTCTGAGTGTGGTACCTGCCCATCCCAGGCAGAAACAGTGACGACTCTGAAAACGCCAAAGAAAGTTAAAAAAAAAAAAAAAAGCAGAGGTGGTGTCAGCAGAGAGACAGCACTGACACTCTAAGGAAAGAGTGAATAATTGAAACAGCCTCCAAAGAAAAGATGGCTGGCCTGTCAGCATACAGTGAAGTATAAGGACATGATGCCAAGCAACTTTACAAGCTGTTGAGGGGTCCCTCTTCAATGAGATGGTAATAACCAGTTCTCCGAAGCCCTGCTTGCAGACTCTACATGAGAAAGATAGTTTGGAAGAGAATGTCTTTGTTCCCGGGGCTTTATTAAACTACACAAGGCTCTGTCACCATGATGTGCCTGTGATTAAAGGGCATGCAACATAGGCCCATCAGCTTCTGACAGTCTCTCACAGCTGAACTAGCTGGGTTAGCTGATATTTGTTTGCACTTCAGTACGGTGTGTGCAGTGTGCTATATATTCACAGTGGCGAGTGCAATAACAGTTCTGTGTAATGAATCAAAAAGCACTCTGGTAAACGGCGTCTAATGGCTTCAGGGTATTGTCAACAACACTAGACATGTCGAGTACCCACATGAAGTGCAGATATGATTGTATGACCAGTTTTGTGTTGTTAAAGGGGCAGCACACTTGATTATTACAAAAAAAATCCTTCTGGATAAGGTAATATATGTTAGTTTTTTGAAAACATTATTTCGAAAATTCCCATATTTTTAAAGCATTATAGAAGTTCAGTTTGGTCATAATTAAAACACAGCTGATTAACTTGCACTATGTGAACTTGTAAAATCTTTTAAGAGATCATTAAAAAGAGAAGGTAGCAATTGAGAAATACAGCAAATTGTACCCAAGATGAAAAATAGATGTTCAGCTGCTTTTAAGGAATGCAAAATGACTATGCATTACAACGTATTTAAAAGTTTAACACCATCTCTGACAATAATCTGACTTCTTCCACAGAAATGAGATGGATCCATTTTAAGGAATATGCATGTGATCCATAGTAGAGTACTGCCTCTCATTAATTACATTCCTTTATATCTAAACTGCCTCCTCAGTTCCTCTATGATAAAAATGCACTTTCTCCAGGATTAAATTACTTTATTTAGTCAACATTAGTTTTTATTTTCTTGCTTTCCAACTGCAGCTCCTTTTCAGCCAGTCAATTACATATTAAATGAGCGAGACTTATCACCCTGGTACCCAAGAAAGTGGAGGAAAAGCTTCAAACATGTTGTAAAAGCCTGTATTTTAACCCCCATCATGATATTTATAAGTAGTTACTCGTTCTCAATCCTAACCAATCTTCAAATGTCACCAATCTTGTGAAAGGGTCAATTTGAACTCGAAGTATGATATTTTTGGAAGCATAACCAGGTACTTTTGGTGCCCAAATCTATGCAAACAGTGAGTGGAGATGAAACGGAAATTTAAACCTCACCTTCAACCTACTAACACAAACTTTGTGGCTCTTTTGTAGAAATGTTTCCTACTTTGTCAAACTGGAAGAGTACTGGGAGAAAATATGTTTCTTTCACAATATAATTAAGAAATCGGTTTGGTTGGCTGCGATTCTTCTGGGTTGTGTGTTACAGAACTCTGAAACTCTGCCTGGAGCACTGGTTTTGGTTATCAGATATTTGAGAAGACGTACTCACCAAGCATCACTTTAAAACTAGCTGAATAGATAAATCCATAAGCTGCATATTATCAGGGAAAAGCTTTGTTCCATTTCTTCAACTTTGCCATCAGTCAACTGGCCTTGACTGATGAATTTTGAACCTTTCTACATAACACATTTTGTTTTTATTGCTGTTGAGTCCTCAGTCAATAAAATCCACTGCCCTTTTGAATTTTGGCAAAAACACCTCTTTGACTTTTTGATATATGGAAATGATCTTTATGATATTGAAGGGCCTTTGGTGTGTTAGAGGACTTGTTTATTGACCTGAGATCACAGCCTTTAATAAGAATCTATGCATAAGCAAGGGAAACATTTTTCACAACAACCAAAATACAAACCTAAAAAAAAAAAAAGAAAATTAAAATAAAGTGGAAAGCAGTGTTGCTCATAATAATATACGTACTCTGCCCTCCTGGTCAAAATGTCCCAGACAACACCCCTGCTTGCATTGCTGCTTGCAGTTTTATTCATTGTCTCAGGTCACCTGTGGAGTGGCTGGAGTGGATGAGGTATTGCTGTCATCAGGTAGTCATATTAATGTGTGCAACTAGAAGCAGAGGTCATTTTCAGCTCAGGAATTCAGGAGCGCAGAGTCGGCTGAAGGGAAGGTACAAGTTCTCCCAGCATGGCACCACATTAACCTCACATCCTTCGAGCATTAACATCTACCTCTAATGTTCTCTCTTCCTTTCTTCAACACCCTTTAAGCGATTGAGCCCTTAATCATCGACACTGCTGTACAAAGTGATGAATCCCCCACAGGCAGATCAAGCTGAGCAGTGAGAGAACATATTCTTGAGCAGTTTGAAAACAAGGAACGGAGCATATTCAAACCTGTCTGCTATGACTTATTTAGACCATTGCAACAGATTGATGTTGTCCAGAGGTTACATATTTGTGTTCAGATTAGTACATCTCAACATAACACTCCTGCAGACAGTAACTAACAGAAGGTTTATGCAAGCCAGACCTTAATTTTGGTCCCGCTCTTTTGTATTTTAGTGAAAACTAAAGACATAATGTTTTTGTTATGTCAAACAAAAAGCATAATGTTTCACTCCTATTATTCTTCTCATTCCTTCAAACAAGACCACACATTATGCAAGTACTATCAGGATTTGCTTGAGATATACACAACACCATCATTAAGCCGCATAATACAAGAGCAGTGGTCTTAAAACTAAATTTATGAAGCTTATACTCGAGACTTTCACATACACCCAGCCAAAACTAATGTTGTCATGTTGTTGTGATGTTGTCTAATGCAGGATTTCTGCCACAGTTCTACCATCATAAAGTTTATAATGCCTGGTTTTGGTAAAGTTGTGTTAAATAAAGTTTATGGCCATTTTAGAGTTTTTTATTGTAAACACCAGAAACACCTCAGCATAGTTAAGTATAATGTAGTACAACGCAGCATCACTACGACCTACAACCTCTAAAATTACCATATATTTTAATCAACAACATCCACTAAAATGGCTTTGATAACAACTCAATATTACAGCCTTCTTGTAGGTCGTATTTATTGCAGAGCTGTTGGATTAGGTGATTAGATTGGGTTAATTTAGATTTATAAACTAGTTACCAAGTATATAATGTTTAACTTTCTGTAGTGCTGTAAAATGTAAGGAACAGACTACTAGAATAGCACAGGAGTGTTTTGAGCTAAATGCCAACATCAGTCTTGTCATTTCAGCTCAATGACAATGCTAACATGCTAATGATTAGCAGGCATAATGTTTATTATTTTAGTCATACAGTTGAGACCAGCAATAGAGTCATTAGTATTCATTTTGACTAGACTGTGGAAAGGTATGGGGTCGCCAAAATTATTAATAATCTTGAGAATGAGATCTTTGGAGGACACTGAAGGAAAAGTCAGGGGATCACTAAATTTTTAGAAACCACTATGAATTTAAAGTCCCTGTCAGGTCGCTGATTTAACACCTAAAAATACTCTACTAAAAATCCAATAATTATAAAAATAATTGCTGCTGCACCAGAGTTATATGTTTAGACGTTTTCTTCTTTTTTTTAATGAAAATAATCCTTTCCTGCCTGATAAGAGCTTAAATGTCACTCTGCATTGTTGTTTTCTCTGGAGCGTGTCAATCTATGAGGTCCCCAGTTCTTTTCTTATCACTCCTTCCTGTTCGTTGCAGCTAGAGCACACCAGCTCACCTTCAATTCTGCATAAAAACTGTAACTGCTCTACTTTACACATTGGCAAGTTGTAATATTGTCATAATTAATATGGCATGTGTTTGTCCTGGAGACTGATTCTGAAGCAAGATATTTATATGCAAGGCCCAAGCCCATTTCTTAGAGTGGTGCTCATGAAACCCTGAAAGTCTGAATTTGCATTTTTCAACTTTCATTGGTACGCTGCAATTTCAAGATGGAAGCACTCCAGCATTGCACTGACTGCTTCTTTGGCTCATGACATGAAATATCTTCTAGTGTCTTCATGACATCGAAACAAGATAAAATAAAACTTTCATCAAAGGGGATTTTAGTCAAATGTATAATTCAGTGCGTCCTGGGGTTGTAGAATTTACATGTCAGAATAAATCCACTACTGAACTATAAATACTAAATTATAATGCAGTGCATCCAATAATTGTTTTAGATATTTCAGTCAGGAAATGGTGTCCTAACTGATGGATAAACTCATAAATGAATCTCATCACTGGAGCCGTGCTGCTAAAAGTGCATACCATTTGTTATTTACATGTTAATGGTGTTAGATTAAATTATATTTGATAGTAGTTGCATATCACTGTACCATCTTCTTGTGTCTCCTATGGCTCAGCAGTGTGGTTAGATGGTGCATTACGCCGCTTGTCAAGCTATCAAGTGGAATCTGCCCTTCCTGTAAGTGGTGGATCACAGAGGGTGCAGCTACTACTCGTGTGTGCTCACATTCTTGTGCGAGTCTGCTCAGGTAATTACAGCATCTGTTAAGAGCTTTGCTGATTGTTTTTCATCTCCACATGGTCACCACTCCAGAAAACCAATTACCCAGGGGAATACTAAATCACCAAGACCGATTTGTTATTCTATTGCGAAAAGCAGAAAACCCCGGATAAGAGTGGGAATGTGTTCCTATTTGTTCACATGCAGGTAAAAACACATTAACAGGGAATAATACAAGCAGGAGCTTATTGTAATAAAATGGAATGTGAATAAAGAGAACCTTTTAATAACTCCAGCTGGACTTACACTATCAGGTAGTTAGCAGTGCAGCAGCAACAACCTGCTTAATCATGTGTACTTAGAGCTGTTTTTCCTGTGACAAAAACAGATTTTTAGAGAGGACCACCAGCTTTAAAACATTTTCCTATGAATTCTCCCACATTTGGGGTCATCAGTAAGAACTGAATGTTTGTTTTTTTCCATCACATGTCTGTCAAATGAGGCAGTGCAGCTATGCCACAGTAGCAGACCTAGTTTTTGTTTTCACAATACATGCTTTTGCTATTTCCAGGTTCAGGACTTGCATGACTCAGATGCAGAAAAGAGCACGGCTGTTACTCATGTTTCACATGCTGCTACTGGCTGTTGTCCTTCTCTGAAGTATTTCAAATGTCAGAGTTAGACAGATTCATTACTTCGGTAATGTGACTTGGTGAAACCAGATTGTTTAGATGGATAAATGGTGTGATTCACATTAACTGTTGATTAATTGTTCTCATTTATTGTGCCGACAGAATAGTTTTCCCCCTCCCCTGACCTCAATCTTCGACGTCCTTTGTAACCACTGTGATGACTTTGAGTTCTATTTTCTCCTCTCTGCCTCCTCTTTTGCTCCTACTGCAGTGCTTTTGCGAAAAACCTATAAGCCGATTTAAGTTTCCGTTTTAAAAATAATAATAAAAAAAAAAAAAAAATCCCCACATTCACAATGAGAAAAGTGAAAAGCTTTATTCTCCTGGAACTGCGCCGGATTGCCTTTATAGCATGCCTGAACTCTTTTTATTTCGGCACTTCTTTAAACTACCGTGTCTAATTGCGATGGCATTTTTAATTAAAAGTCAAGGATATGTGGTTGTTTGTGAAGGGAGACTAATCTGTTCTTGCCTCCACCTCTTCCAGTGCTAGCTATCTTCCATCTATCTGCCTAATGAGAAAATAGAGAAGCCAGTGCAGGACTTTTTGATATTTGCCGTTCTCTGAATAGATTTCTGTGAATTTACGATTAGCAGCCAAGCCTCAGACCATGCTATGTTGTAGCTCAGCGACCTTATGGATTAGTAAAGATAACAATGAGAAATTTTCCGCACACTCCACATAAATAAATTCACTGGATCTCTTTGGCATTGTTGCACAGTGAACTCAGTAGTGTGTGCATTAGTTTCATGAGAAATAAAACACATTTGTTTGTTCTGTATTATTTCATTGATGTTTCATACTTAAAGATTTATAAAATATGTAAAATACAAATTATGAAATGCAAATATCAAAACCATGAGCTATTAAAGGAAGCATTTTTTGTTGAAACTTTTTTTCTCCCTTCATCTGCTGCCTGCTGAGTACTATTATTTGGAGGAGGAAGGTGGCATTGTGAATAGGGAGACAATTATTCAAACAGAGGACAAGGGATCAAGCCCTTGAGTTGGCAAGCATCTGTCTTGCTGAAGTGTCTGTGAGCATAAAATACAGAATCCCAGCCAGCTCCAGGTAACTGACTCTCAGCTCTGACCTCCCTGTGAGAGGACAAGCAGAGTACAAGCACAATGATCAATGGAAGATTCAATTACTATTTCATTTCTGCCATTGAAGTCAGCTGTCAGCCTCTGCCATCTTGAGTTTATGTTTGCTTAAGTTTGTTTTTTAGCCCCTTTGGGAATTTGCCTCACAAACTTTTCTTTATTGCACTGGTTGCACAGTAAAGTAGAAATAAATGTTAGCTGTTAAAAATGTAAATCATTGAACTGAGTAAATATGAATATTTCTGAAAAAGACTGAAGACCATTACAAGAAACTACAAACCACTGGATAAAAAATAAATGAATGGTGAAGATTTTATCAAGTCTGTTTTAAATATTTATGAAACCTTTATTTCTATATACAGAAACTATTAATACTTTGAAGGAACTGAAAAACACATAAAAAGTCCCCGGTTCACTCTTGTGTGAACCACATCTATGAATTACAGCTAAAACTTATATTGCACAATAAGCTTTGATTTATTAACATACGAGCAGACATAATTTCTGAATGATGTGCCACTGTGTTTGTATGGCTGTCGTGAAAGCAGAGGTCCGTGCGGCTCCCCTCCACATTAAAAGGCCCAGTGGGGATGCAGGGCCACAGCTGGAACTCAGCAGAGAGGAGAGATTAACATTGTGCTCCACTATTCTGCTTCATGGAGGGCCCAATGCCCAACCTTACAGCTGTGGAGGCAAAGCCATGCCTGTAGGCAAGCTAACCCCAGAGGTGGCCCACAACCACAGCAAAAATCCAATTGATTCCAGCTCGCACAATCATCAGCCAGATACAGACTCCGGTGGGTTTTACAATGGCAGCTTTCTTGGCACCTAAGGAAAAATGTCACCTGAAGTTCTGTGGAGCACAGAGGAGACAGCAGGTTCAGAAAAAAAAACCTCCAAGAAAAGTGATGCTTTCCTCTCATCAGGTTATAATATGACAAAAACTATTCTTGTGCTGATATAATTTCACGGACAATTCACATCATTGTTGATTTTAACTAAATTAAACCAAAGACAGAGCGCTACCGCCTCTGCCAACACATGCTGCACCTCGCTGCTCATATACAGCATTGCCTGGAACGCACCACAACATCTCTGACATAAAAATGCCAAACACAGGGGAGACCTGTAAAGTGGAGTTATGTGTAGTGAAGAGATGGTAGGTTGGCAGATACTGACTCTGGGGGAGGCTGTACATCAGCTACACGAGCAGCAGCTCCAGGGATGCAGATTATCGTAGCCCATCAGCCAGCTGAGCATATACACGCATACAGATGACATATGAAGCTTCTATACATGTGTATTACGAGAAAATTATATAATGTGCTGTGTTTCCGCCGCACCTGTTTTTGCAAGAAACCCGTATCTGTTGCAATGAACGTTGTTTGATTATGAGACAACGGGTCCCCAGGAACAGAATTGTAAAGTCCCTCATGCCTCCTACGTAGAAGCAAGACTGTCAAAGACTACAAACAACACTGATATATTTATTCGTGGTCATTGCATGTCTCTTTGTGGATACTTTTAGCCTATTTTTTAAAATTTCTTTTTAGTAGGTTCTGTCTTTCTGTGATCATTTTGCATCTCTTTCTATTTGTTTTACATCTCATAGTGTCTTTTTTTGCATTCCAATGAAGTCACATGCCTCTGTGTATGGGACTCTTGCCTGAATTTGTGTTCATTTATTTCTTTCCCTCTTTTTTTGGCAATTTTGAGTCTCTTTGTAGTAGTTTGCATCATTTTGTAGTCATTCTCCGTCATTTTCTACCGAGTTTATAGATTAGATGAGGAATGACCTGATTTCTGGGTTCATGCTTTTACCTCGAGACGCACTGAGAGACTGTAGACTAAATTAAAGTTTCATTTTAGTGTCTGCAGTGGAGTGAATCTACAGCTCACACCAGAAAAAGTACACTTATGTCTCACTCATCACCCAGAGAGATCCAAATCTTTAAGTTAATCTCTAAATTTCTGGGTGTGGGGCCAGTGAAGTCTTGGGCAATGTCTTAGGCTAAAATCCCACCTGCATTAAGACAAGGGTGAAGGTAGGACTTGTGACAGACTAACAATTCTTAAGATAAAAGATAGAAGTACAATACATCAACCCTTCCAAACTTACAAAATATTAAGAAACTGTGTGGCTTAAAAATGTCCTACTTTTCTCTTTGTATACAAAATATGACATCAAAATAAGTGACATTGCAGGAATCATTTGCTAACTTAAATAGACAGCCTAAGGTTAGGATCAAATCTTGTGTGTAGAATATTGCTTGGTGCATCAAGGCGGAAAATGGTTGAAATTTTCTGCCAAAACCCCTCAAGTGGCAAAAAACTAGTTCATATCCAAAACTGATTACGCTCTCTCTTTGACCTCTATAACTTTCATTTAGCGCCATTAGATACACCATGCTATCGCAGCAGTGTACTGTGTTCTGTCTGGCACTCGCACCAACATGCATGAATCAGTCGCAAACACGTTCAGTACAGTGTGTGTCTTTATGCGTGCGTGTGCTTGTGCGTCTGCGCTTGTAGGGGTATAGGGTAGGATTCTGCGGGGCAACTTAGGGCAGCAAAGTCTGTCCTTTTCCTGGACTTCCAATAGCCTGTACATGATTGTGTGTTGAGCAGGAGGTGGGTGGTGTAAATTCTCCCAGCTCTTCCAGGCATCTGAGCCCACTCGCTAGGCCTCTTTGGCAAGGAGAGAGGGACCAGGTGTCGGCTCTCGTACAAAGGGCTTTGATGCCAGGGAGCAGTGAGATGTCGGATTTGGAAAGAACCCCTTCTGCATAGTGTGTGCATGTGTGTGTGACAGAGAGGGAAATAGGGCCAGAGAATGAGACGGTTAACTTCAAGTAGCTACTACAGTTGAAGTACAACTTAAGTCGAATGGCTTAATATTTGGTAACACCTTGTTAAGCTTATCTTCAAGATGTTAATCTAAATTACACTTAAAACTGGAGTGTTATCTGAAATCACATCATGTCAAAAGGCCACTTTAATACACTTCTGATATATACTTCTTCCTCTGATGATATTCATGATCATATCCATTGAAAAAAAAATCGTTTTTTTCTTTTGCTTTGCATATTTGGCTTGGCACTCTGTGTACCAGCCGCGACATTGCATATGTAATCTTACATAATTTACAGACTTGTGACTCTTGATTCAACCCTGCATTGATTTGTTTTTCAAACTTGTAGGTTACTGAAAAAAAAGACAAGCAATTTAAAATGTCTTAAGTTTGCTGCGATTATGCATGTATTTTTTGTTTTCCACTGTACTAATAATTTTACATTTTATGGCTGTGAAGTCTTTCATTATGTGGTAACTCAAATAGCTGTACTATAGGTCAACAGAGGTTGCCTGCTTATTGTTATTAAATGACCCTGAAATTTGTGAATCTCAAGGGATGGAAATCATTTTAAAATGCAACCTTAACAGCATAAATTCACACAGTTAACTGACAAGTGTAGTGCCAAGTGGTTATGACAGCATTTGGCAGGCTTTAGACCATATTTATCTCCACTACTGTCAATTTTGTCGAACCATCAATAATGGACCCATCCATCACTCTGCATTTGAATGTCTTCAAGGTGATCTTTAACAGTCCACTTAATGCATTTGAAAAGGTTGTGGTTTCTGCTTGTTCTATAGGCTGTAAGATCATCCCTTTTTCCTCATTTGCTGGCTGACGGCAGTAACATTTATTTTTTTCTTAACATACCAAAGCCAAGCGCCATTAGGGATGTGCGCACTTAGTAGTACATCAAAGCTCAGATAGCAGTATTTGACGGGCACTCCCTCATTGCCCTAACATGGTTGACAGACTCACTCCCTAGAAGGTGAGAGAACGCTTAGCATCTCAATGAGGCTGGTTCTGTCGCAGGTCAACACGACGCTGCTGAGTTCATAATGAGGAGGAAAGGTGGATCCCTTATTTGGGGATTCTGGTTTGTGCTGTCGGCACCTATACCACGCTGCCCTTGAAAGAGGCATTCTCATTATGGATAGTCAGGATGCTGGAGAATCACATTGAAAATTAAATATGCTTATTAAAGGTGATGGATAAATGGATTATGTTTTAATTGGTCTGCTATTATGAGTGGTTGATTGGATTGTCCTTCGCAGGCTATTGATCTTGGTGCTGAGGTTGATTAAGAAGTGGACTGAGCTGAGGATGAGTGAGTTTCAATGCATATGGAGAATACTCTGAGTGTTTTCAGGGCCTGTGAATTGCAAGATCTGGCAGCCTGCTGGGCCTCAGTTAAGCAGGCCGAAACTCTGGGAAATTTTTTCAAAATGTCTTAAGTTGTTGTAGTTAAAGTGAGGCGGCTTGATTGGAAATGGTTTGGGAAAAGAGAAAAATGAATATAAAATAACTAGGTGTCAAATGATATTGCCTTTTGGGCTGAGGCTGAATAGTCAAGAAGTCCAGTAACCAGTATTTGAAACTGATATACATTTGCTATAAAAAGGAAAGTCATTGTGTCAAAATTTAGAAAAACACAAAGTCCACCACAAAGATATGTTGAAATATCATGTTTGTTTATGTTGTTGCAAATGTGTACTTGAAGACCACTTTTTAACACTTATTTTCAGTGTTTAATGGCTATTACTTATGACCTTTGTCCAATCAGGTAGTGCTGTGGATGGGACATCAGAGCCAAAGTAGAGATTTTTTAAAATGATTTCATTGAAATTAGTTAAATTAATTGAAATTGGTTAAAGGCATAATTACACTGATAATCACAACAATACTAATTATATATAAATATGGATCAAGTAATCAACCCGGTCAGTTATCAGTCTCAACCTACACATGACAATCGGTAACCTAACGTACTACATTGTTAGCATGCACATCGCCCTACCATTCATATTTATAAAAAAGAGAAAATTTTAGTAGTTGTAGGACACACAAGCTGCGACTCGCAGTTTTCGTGTGATTTTCTGAAGTCATTGTTGATTTGTGATATGCCACTTTCCTTTGGAATATCTGGCATTCGACTTTTTGTGCATTATTTTCGCTAGCATATATGTAACCTTTAAACCAATTATGTGGTCAGGTCAGTGTCTCAGTATCGGTGCTGGTAATGGAAGCTCTCGGCTGCGATGCATAAAACTTTTAATTAAGATGCATATTCTTATTTCATTGGCTATTTGGGATTTTCCTGATGACGCAAATAAGCGCTGCTGCATTCAAATACTGTTTTAAATGTTGGGAATCATGGCAAAGATCGAAGCCACAAAGTGTCAAATGATCGAGGCAATAATATCAGCTGTTAGAATAATGTAAGGGAGCAAAGGAAAAAGCAAAAAAAAAAAAACCAATGTAGACTTTCTGTGGTGCACACGATGAAGGAGAGACTGCTAACATTTGTGGCTCTATTGAGTCAGCAATGTTAGCCCAGCCTTAGGGTAATGAAGCGCAACCAGCGAACTCCTCATCCTCAGTACTGCCAATGTTTCAGTAAGTGTCACAGAAACTATTGGACCCTACCTTAATGCTGCCATCAGTCTGTTGCTGGCCCCCATCAAAAAAAGCACTTGTCCACCGGGCCTAACAACTTTTCTGGTGGAGACACTGTGTTATATATTCAGGACAAGATGCCCCGCAGAGCAGCTGTGGAAAACTATTTAAATTCCACTTGTGAAGTAAAGATAAAGTGTCAAAACTAAGAGTGCTCTTTCAGAGAATGGCCTTCTCCAGAGTTGTGGATATTTTTGAATTAATATGCATTTTTTTAAATGTTGTATGTCACCAGGGGGAGATGTTTGAAAACCCGCATTGCAAAGCAATGAGCTTATTTTACATTTTAAATAGGAAACCATATACTGCAAAGTAACTACTGACAACAGTCAACAAATTATGTGGTGAATATTTATGATATTTCCATTCAAATGCATATTAATAAAAGTATTTAGTCTTACAAAATAGAAATTTTTAAAATTATACATTGGTGCATTACCTAAATACATTAACTTTTTCCTAAAATTTACATTGGTGTACTTTAGTAGTTTATAATAAAACAGGAAAAACTAAAACAATAAAAACTCACTTTAGAAGGTCAAAAATGTTTCGCACACAAAATATCTTTCAGTCAGTCTGGTCCAGTGTTATTCTCTCTGGTAAATGGAGAATGAACAGTATGTTATTCTGTGCAATTGTTGGTCCATGTGGCTTTGAAGACAAAGGTGACATCTCACTATGACTTGGGGGTAAAGGTGTTTATATACACACTGCCAGCATGACTAACATTTCCTGCCTCCCTGAGCACAGTCTGTTCAGGTCACACACCCAGAGACAACCCCTCATTGAAGCTAACCTAAAAACAATGACCTGTGAGATGCTGAAACACACTCAAATAACTGCAAGAGGGGGCTTTTCTCAGTTTTGTGTTCTGAGATTCTACATTGTATTTCCCAGCAAAATGGACTTTGTTCTGACCACTGAATTATACTGCACACGGAGCTCAGTCTGTATTAAATCTCTTTGCTGTTATAAAATTTCACTTTCCCGAAGTCACTAAAAATTACTATCCATAGAGTAACGTTGTGTCCATAAACTACATTGTTTAGCTACTGTACAAAAACAATACAATAATGTCTTCATAGATCAGAATAGAATAGAATATAAAATAAATAGTATTGAATGTTACAATGAGATATTTACTGGACATTTCAAAGATCACTTTAATGCACTAGTTTCAATCCTACCACTTTATCCAGCAAAAGCCACTTCTTGTTTCTCTATGCATTGTACCAAACAATGCCTCGTAGCTATTCTCAAATCACCCTCAGATAGACACAATCACTGTGTTGCTGCCCAAAGGTGGGCTGCAGGATACATGTAGCTTAACCTAAAAACAGAAATATTCATTTTAAATTCCCTACTGCTAGTCTCTTTCACTGGATCCCAAGCTTCAGTGGAGCTCTTACAATGCTAAAAAGCATTTTACAGTGTCTCAACTAAGATGAGGGCACAGAGTTAGTTATATCAAGTAATGCTTTTTTAGAAATCAGTAGTTGTTTCAGATTATGTGAGACATCTGTGCATCATGTCAAAAATGTCCCCAAATGACTGAGGAAGGCAAGTCAGAGAAACTACAATAGTGGTTGCCATCATTAAAAAGTAAGATAAGCTAAGGCATATAACAAAGTCTAAGCAGCAAGAAGAAAAACTAGAACCAAAAGGATTATGTTTTATGCTTTTCCTGCTCAGGGTAATATCAACCAAAGCTCACATTCAGAAAACTGAAAAAAGGAAAAATTTTATTGACAAATACATTGAATAAATGTTGACTTAATAAAATGCAATCCTGTCAGCTTGTACTGGGGTGAGTTTTTAATTTGTTATATACTTTTTAAAAGCAGATTCACAATACTTTACATAGCAGTGAATTAAAATCAAACAAACTAAAGGTACATGTTTCTACATATCCATAATATGTTGATATAAAAATAGGAGGCTAGTAAATTTAGGGTCACACTCATAATTATATTAGTAAAATATTGTTGTAAAAATATTGTATATACAAATAATTTGTCATTGTCAAGGCAAATAATACAGGGCCAAGAAGTCAACCATGTGCAGCTCCATGTAAGAATTTGTACTGTTTTGACACTGATCCCTAAAGAGACAAAAAGTCGTTGTCCAGTTCGACTTCCGTCCCCATAGTCCAACCCAATTTTCCGGTTGATCCAGCAGTTTTGCCAGTGTGAGTCAGTGTTTCAAATACAGCACTTAGATCAACAACAGCCGGCTGCCTGCTGCATGTTTGCTTCTGTGAAGGTATTTTAAACTTAGTAGGAGTTTTCAGATGTAAGGCATTATACATGAAGGCTATTGTTGCTAATAATACAGGCATCCAGGTAATTCTTTTCTTTGACAATTATTTGTTTAGCAGTGTTTGATTTAATTAGATATTGATAAAAGAAAAGAAAACAAGAAAAAGATAAAGGATCTATGTGGGATCAGTGATGAGTAGCATTCCTAATGACTAGGCGGATGAAGTCTTTGACTTCCACTTTATGCCTAACTCCGTATCCAACTTGCTGAGTGACCAAGTTTCAATTCCCTGAGTGACGTGAATTGCTTTGGGCTGTCTCTTCAATCAGTCAGGCGAGAAATATTAATGGGACTGCCAAATCTTTTAAAAAAACACCAATAACAAAGTGAGCTGTGGGCAGCAAACACAGCACAGCAGTCCCTGGAATCGTCTGCTCTGTTTGTACAAGACTTGAAATTTTACCAGGCACTTTTCAAAGAAAATGGTTTACAGCGATGTTCCTGCCAAGGTGAAGGACACACAAAGAAGCTCGAGCACAGCGAGATGACAAAAAAAAGAGGATGGAGAGCATGAAGGAAGCAATAAAACAAATCTTGCTCATTACATTGTTGCTCCCCCTCACTATAAACACAGGATCGCCATTGGGGGAACTGTTGTCATTTTATTTGAAGAAGAAGAAGAAGAGGAGCAATGGATGTGGGGGGAAAACAGCAGCAGAAATAATTAAAAGTGCCCTTATCATTCCTGTTTTCTCCAAGCCGCATGGGAAAGGCGGCATTAAATGTCACTGCAGAGAAGTTCACTTTGAATTGTATGTGTCAGTCTGCTTATGAATCAATTTATTGGTCTCAATCCCACCTCAATTTACAAGCTAACATTTCTATAAAATAAATAAATAACTCCCAGACTCCATTTTCTCCAAATTATAGTCAAGCGGACTCTGAAGTACACAGACCGAAATGAAATGATCAGAGGATCTTCAAATTTGCAGATGAATATCTTAATAAGCTGTTTGTAGTTTGCTCCTCAGGAAGTTTGGTGCAGGTCATATGCACTGATGCCAGTTTATTTTTTTTTGCCAAATGAGGAAACGACTGTCCTGAATACCAACTGCAGTTTAAACAGCATGCATTATAATACAGTCACAGTTATGACTCATGGGTAACTATCCTTATCACTATATGAAAATTAAAGAGCATTTGATAATCTTTGAAAAACTATAAGTACATAATTCAAAAAACTAGGTAATGCAGTTTCTAAAATAGATTATACTTCAATTTCTCCCCTGTTCCGCTCCTTATCTGTCAACCCACACACTCTCTCATTCTGTATCTAAATTGCTCTTTCTTTGTGTATTTGTTACTCTTCTCGTTCGCTGTCACGAGGACTTGGTGTCACTGTAGTCAGACTGTTGAGTAAACTGTTGTATTCATTAGCTGACGGGCAACTACTGCATTGCAGAGCTGTGGAGCTGATTGCCATTTGTTACATGAAAACTGTTTTAACACAGTGCATTGACGCACACGTGCACGCACACACACACACACACACACACACACACACACACACACACACACACACACACACACACAGAGGAAGTGAAGGAGTAAAAAAAAGGCTACAAAACAAGTCCTGAACTATGTTGTTGTACAAACTGAAAATCCTGCCAAATGTCTTTTCTGTTGCCAAGGGGCCACAGTTCCTGACTTGTATTCAGCGGTGGTTTCTGAATGAATCATCTGAGTTCTAAAATATGGGTTCACTCCAGGCCAGTGTAATAAGTTGGCTCCAGATTCACCTTTGGTGTCCTGACTGTCATTTGCCTGCTCTGCCTGAGCTGAATTTAGACAATGGTAATTTATGATGAAAGGTCTTAAGATACACGAGTAACTATTAATTTTGCCCTCCGGTGGAACAGAGGACTGCCTTGTATCACTGGATTAGAATTCAGCTTTTTATCCTTTATTTTGCCATACATACATGGAGAATGCTTTCATGTATTATTAATCGAAGGCACACAATTACAAACATCCACTGATTTTTTATGTTCATTTTACATCTGGTGGTAAATATGCTAAGAAGTTAGCCATAATATGTGAAACATAATGCCAAAGTTGTGTTTTTGCCCTAAAGTGTCCTTGTCGTGTAGACTGCTTTTCATTTAAACACCATTCATGCTGCGGGAGATTAAGTTACAATTTAGGAATGAATATCTAAAAGAACATAGCAGTACGGTTCAGTGGAAGGTTCGGTTTGCTTTTTGCTTTAAATTATGGAAATTTAATGAGAACCTTATTGGTTTGCCGCATCTTCTTCAAGCCATGCTATCTCTCTGAAACAGCCAATCTACTGTATACGATGAGGAAAGGCACTCAGTTGAATGTTAAGAACCGAGTAAAAATCTGAATGTTAACAGTTCGCTGAGAATGGAGTTTTTATTATACCGTCTCTTTCAAGGCATCTCTCAGGGCTATAGGAGACTTGGAAGTCAGTGTTGCTGGGGGATCAACAACCCTTTAAATTCCCCTTAAGCAAATCGAGGCTGATTGCTTTGACAAGGTGATGTCACACAACCACTCACCGCCGCTGCTCTCCTCCGCTCACAGCTTTCAATTCCACTGGAGGGAAACAGTGCCGGCTTAACAGCTTGATTGGTCAAGTAGCACATCAGAGACACTAGACAACAGTCAGTCTCTGAGCTCAACGCAGCTATGCTTTGTTTTCTTTTGTTTGCTCACATGGAATAAAACACAAAAGATAATGGGTATTGACATCCTTGGTGGATTGTCTCACAATTTCATTGCCAAGAAAAATAAGAACAAATTGAGCTGGATTCTAAAACTTGTTAGGGGAAAAAAACAGAGAAAAAACAAAGGTTGCGTAGTTCCATTTAGAGATGATGGAGAGGAGATTCTCCCTGAATTCTCCCTGCAGAGCAGCAGTGTATCTCACAATGACCTCCTGCCTGGTGCTCTGCTGACTATTTCATTTATAGACAGGAGGTCATAAGGGGGGCGTAGTTTGGACTCTGCAAGAATTCATTACTCCAACCCTATTACCTTGAATAGGAAATGCAGTGCCTGGAAATGGTAGAATTAAAAGAGCCGAGGGAAATACGCTAGCTTCAAAAACATACCCACATCTCGACTGCCAAAGGTTAACTCTTAACATTTTACCAGTGGTGGCTGCAGCGTCGAGGCGTGCTTGATGCCAATCTGTTAGGAGACACAATGTGTTCCTTATTATGTCAGTGACGGGGGAAATTGGAATCTTTATCTCTCAGTCTCGCTCGCCTCTGCCTTTCTCTCTCTGTGTGTCTCAGTCTTTTGCTCACTAACTGCCAGATTCCCGGGATTCTAGATATGTCTGAGTTTGTTAATTAAACACAGAGAATGAGAGAAGGACACCGTTTCCTCATAGTAAGAATTCCATCTTTGGGAGTCTGGCCAGGAGTTTAAACAGTTATCTGATTTTATGAAGTCAGATATCATCAGCTAATGATCTTAGGATTCTGGTGTTGACAGAATTATATTGGTAGGCTGAAAACACCCCCTCTAGTTTAGTCATTCCACTATTTCAAAGCCTGCTGTACAGTTTAATTTTTAGTTCCATGAAATTTCTAGATGAAATAAGTAATTCATGGGGAATTTTTGGAAGTGTTTGCCACAGTTTCTTTGGGGTCTGTCTGAGTACCCGCACTGAGGCCTTAAGTATAGCCTCTCTGATGCCAAGTCAGGGCTCCAGACCATTTTGGTTGCACACTGGTTTCCTATTTCGTTTACCACACATCTGTCTGTGAAGAGTAGCTGCAGGAACTTAGTGGAGACTGGAGGCTTCTCTGTGTCTAGTTGTTTTGTCTTGTCTACTGATGCATGACATGTAGTAGAACTGTAGTGTCTGCTGATGACTTGAACCTTGGGAAGCTGTACTGTCTGGCGATATATCCATCCATCCATTATCTATACACTGCTTAATCCTCATTAGGGTCACCGGGGGGCTGGGGCCTATCCCAGCTGACTTAAGGCAAACAATCACACTCACATTCATGTCTACGGACAATTTAGAGCATGTTTTTGGACTGTGGGAGGAAACCGGAGTACCCGGAGAAAACCCACCAAGCCACTGGACAGTCCCTGATGAAACATGTGAAGCATTTAGGGGACAATAATAATTGTAGCGTCTACTTATACATACGGGGCATTGCAACCTCAGAAAACACTCCCTCCATTTAAACTGCGTTAATCTCCTCATGCACATTGGTTTCGCCATGCCACCCAACACCATCACAAATAAATTGACAACCTGTGGCTACTGCAAAATAATAGTAATGATACATTTTATTTGTAAGTGCCTTTCTGGACTCCCAAGGTCACTTTACAGTAAAAATAAATACAACAAAACAGATTTAAAAAAAACATACAAAAAATAAAAGCCATACATAAAGATAAAAAGCATACATAAAAAAGAGGCAGCTAGAGAGAATAAATAGTTCTGAACAGATGAGTTTTGAGTTTAGATTTAAAGAGAGACATAGAGTCAATAATAATACTGCAATGCATTTATTAACAAGAGCGTAGTTGAGAACAGATCTTTTGCCGTCAGAACATTGATGTTCCAAACTGAGATATTAAAAAAAACTGCATGGCCAACAGAGCACTCCGCCATTCCACAGTGCTCAGCATCAAACAGCGGCAAACCGAAGGACTGAGGAGTCAGAAATGAAATAAAATGTATCACTGCATATAATATAGCCAAGAAGAACTACTTTTCACTCATTCTAAGTCTCAAGTCGGTCTTATGAAAAAGAATGGGTTAAATATGCAAAGCATTTCTTTAACCTTTTATTCCTGTTTACAGATATTTACATAATGTGCTAGAAAATTACTAATATGTATGGGAGCTGACAAAAACAAGGTAAAGCTTATAATGTATTATTTAGCACCAACAAGCGTGGTGAAAAATGTTGAGTGCAGCAGTCTGACTGTTGGCAGTAGTCCACCTGTAAGCTGAGTCAATAGCTCAACCTAATGATCTGAACTTTTTGAAAAAGCTGATAAAAAAGTATCCCATTTTGGCACTATTATGATGGATATTAATCATTTCACTAAAGATTTTATGAAATATGTTACATCTTCTGACAGAAAACATTCCAAACAACATGTCTTTTCTGCACAGTAAAACTATATGACTGAACTGCTTACACTGTGCGGCTATCTGCATTTTAGATACTAGGGACAGAAGTTGACAAACGCAAAAGAAATCTTTGGTCATCAAATTAAATGGTGGTCCTAGATTGCACTGTCTTCACAAATAGATGATTTGGAGCTTTGTTGACCAGTGACAACCTGTGGCAAAATGACTGTAACTGATACTGTATGGTTGAAATTATGCCATTTGTACTAGCTGTTGGTATTTACATGGGTCCACATACATCCACATACTTGCACTTGTACTGGGTACTTGGGCTCTGTGGTCTTCACTGAAAATACGTCACACTTGTAGCCACTTGACGACTAATTTGTAGTTGTGGACAGTGGGACGAACGCTTTATGCAAAGCCAAGCTAGTTACCTACTGGCTCTAGCTGTATATTTAACACCAAACAGTGTATTACCACAGTTCAAACACCCTGTTGTTGGTCCTTAACATGATCTATTGACAGTAAGAAAAAATGAAGAATAATGCCAGCGTTATCCTCAAAGTCAATAAATGTTTTGCATGTTCGAGCAGTACAGTGCATATACTTCAAAAAACTCTGAAGTGCCTCTAATTCTGTACATTTTCATATCAAACAGCACTGTAAGTGGGCTGTGCTAATTAGCAACCTTTGCATATAACTTTACTCTCTTTCTTTTAAACCCCACCCCAACTTGTTCTCTCCCCTTTCCTCTGTCCTCACCCTACTCTCTGTGCTCTGGGGGTGGGAGGATGGGGGAGATGAGTGCATTAATAATGCAGTGCTGCCTGGAAACCAAACACGCTGCAGCAGAGTGCTGTGTAGAATTCTAAAGAGGTATTTGTTTGTACGCGGATGCCATCCTCCTCCCCCACTCCTCCTCGCAGCTCTCTCATCTCATCGCTACCCCCGATACCCGCCTCAGCAACCACCCAGCATCAGCGCACAGATCTGCTGCGTCCTGTTGAGAGACGTCTACCGTACGGATGAAGAGAGGTCTCAAGAATAGCCCCCCTCTTGAATTGCTGTCATAATCAAGACGATGCTTCAAGTGCATGCCGCGAAATTGGCTCCTTTACTACACGTATTTTTCTTCCAGGGAACAGCTTTGCAATGCAGGGAGGGAGATGTTGTGGCTCTGAAGCTGAACTGCAGTGAAAGACATCTGTTGTGCATTCTCTGTACAGCAATAGGATGGAGACAGCTCAAAACTTTCCACGCGCAAGATGGAGATTGAATAAAAAACGGTCAAAAATGCAATACTTCACTGTACTGAGTCAAACTGTCAGTTTGAGTTAACTGGGACTGTGCTTACACTGTACGGCATATTTGTGTCTTTTTATAGTACTCTGTTGAAAAAAACACTGTAATCCTCAACTAATGAAGGGATATCAATGATTGATTGTTAAACAAGTAATTAATAGGAAAAAATATTAACTAACAATGCAGAAGACAAGGGACATGCGATTTAACTGTTAGAAACAGTATTGGAAATTGTCTGTAGTACCCCTGGAGTTACAGGTGTACTTGCTGACCACCCAATAAGGCCTGCACAAATGAAGGAAAATAAAAATCTAAATTTGCCTCACACTGCTAGTTTTTAAAGTCATTAATTTGTGTAACACTACGTTTACTTAATTTGTTCTTTATGTTCCTAATGTGGCCTGATAATGTGGCAAATACACATCAATTACTGGTTAAAATTGGCTCTACAGTGAGTGGCTATCTATTGATCACACTCTCTGTGGGTGCTCATCTGCCATAACTACTTGCAAGGTTATGGAACAGTAAACATTTCAGAAAAAATAGCCTGAGTACACATTTGAAAACTTTGCAGCTGTTATTATATAGAGCAGCATATTTTTTCATCCTGCAGTTATGTAAATATAATCCTTAATTAGCCCTAATTGAACCAAAACTGTGAATTATCAGCATTGTGCCTTTGGCAAGCAGTGGCACAGATGGTTATTCCCTGATTGCACAAAATACAGAAACTTTAAAGCAAGAGTTTACATCAAAATTGATCAAAATTACATATTTGTGGTGCCTTTACAGATCCAGTCAGAATACAGCGTTTGTTAGCTGAGCAATTTCTATGTAAAACTGCAGTGCTCCAGCATATGACTCACTTGTTCTACCTGTCATCACAGTCTACAGTAGACTCAAATGAAATGCTGTTTGCTTTACCTTCTCTTGAAACTTCTGCCTTCACTTTCACTTCTTAGTGTCTCTCTGTTGCAGACTGGGAATAATGTTTAAACACATTTTCATTATTTCTCTCCTATTGCCTTTGCTAAGCGAATAGTAGGTTTCAGACTGGGATTTGGACAGTCAACTACCCGTTGCAGTTAATTATAGATTAACCATTCTGGACGCTATTATTTTTGTGATGTTTTTGTTACTGGACTCCCTTTGCCCCTCAGCTTAAGTTCTTTCACATTCACTGTTAATTTACATATTCATTAGTTTGAGCTCTGCACCTGCTGCCACCCACAGATGAAGCTGAACAGATTAGCAGTGCATGACACCCAAATTTCTGAAGTGGATTTGGACTGACTTTTACTGTGGGAATCGTTGGAATTGACTGCTGGAAAACTAAGAATTAACCACTGGAACCTGCTGTATTAGCAGTACTCAAGAGTCTAATGCATAAAGACGTGTTGAAATGTTCAAGGAGCATTTATCATTTTGCACAAATCTTTGTTAAATGCAGAAAATAATATTCTAATAAGATTTATTTCTTATACTTTACTGGCACAATATCCTGCGTTTAAATATGGTCACCTGTGCTCTAGAGATGTTACATTGGAAACAGCATCATCATGTTGTTCAAGAGAAAAAAAAAAAGCAGAAAAATAAAAGGGTAACAGTGGCGGTGTGTGGGGCTTGTTGAACCACCTTCACTAACTGTTTACCATTAAAACCCACACAGGCAAGGAGCAGACAGGAAAGTCAGATTAACCACCATCCTATTTGTGTCACTGCTTGTCAGCTCTGCAGAGAAAAAACAGTAGGTTTGTGGAATTCACCGTTCCAGCTCCTATTCCCTGACATTTTCATGTGTCTGTATTAGGGTCCAGTGTGTTCTATGGGAGTTAAATGATGTAAAACTTGCAGCTAAAAAATGGACGATTCACATACCCCAGTAAAATCACCATGCCTACCATCATACCATCTTTGCAGGTCTTCCATTATTCACCGTCTATAGACTAATCCGCTGGTTGATTTATGTGTTGTGCTCTCTAGTGACGGCAGCATTACTGCAGAGTCATACTCGAACTGAACACAGTTTTACTGACACTGAGAGCATGGTTGGATTGATCACAGTTGGAATCGTCCCCACTGATGGATGAAGGCAGGCTATGTGAATGTGGATGTTTATCAGTCTGAAGTGGCTCCCAAAGTGGGTGTCGCTGCACCACAGGGTGCCTTGAGGACCGAGCTGTGGGTACTGCAAGATTAATCATACCAGTGTCCATTTATTGTATGCTTAACCACAGTAAAAATGAAACATTAACTACGCTTTGTATTACATTTTCAAACACTTCATATGAGAAGAAAACAGTACACATCACATACTACAGTTATGTTGCAGGCAATGACACTGCAACATACAGTTATCGGTCGTCTCAGTAACAAAACACACTTTCCAGCATTTGGTTCAGTGGACAGAAAACTACCGATCATTAGAGCAAGCGGTGGTACGGTTTGACATGATAAGCAGAGCACAATCTGACAGGACTGATTTTAGGCTGACTAACGAAACTAAAACTGCGCATCTCTCGAAACTTGGTTAAAAAAGCTTGCAAGACCAGGAACCACCGTTTGTGGTTTTCTGTAATCATTTTTGTACACCTTGAAAATAAAGAAATCCTAATTTTAAAGAAAATCAGAGGAATATATTCAACATATTGCCATGTTCAATTATACTCATTGTTTTTTTTTGTTTTTTTTTTTAAGTTAATGTTTATCTGTATATCTAAATACCTGCTGGCTGTAAGGGGTGCCACGGTCTGAAACTGTGTGGGAGCCATTAGTCCAATGTAATATTTGAGGGTGTAATTATAATAACAGCATGCTTCAATGAGGCAACCTTCATGAAAGACACCCTGACACGAAACTTCTGTGGTGAAGTATTCTTCATGTTGGGCAAAAACTGTCCTGTGTTGGTCAGCGAGATGCGGCCATAAATATCTCATAATGAGCCAGCAGGCTCTGGCAGCTCTGCAGACCTACACAGTAGGAATGAACTCACCTGCCTTTCATCAGGGAAGAGAGTGTTCACTGGGATCCTGAAGGACTTCAGCTGAGCTCAGAGATGTCCTGGCAGAAAGTTCAGACTGAGCTGACCGCCTCTGTAAGGAAGACTGATCACCTGCTCTAAAGTACAGGGCAGATGTGCAGTGTTTGCCTCCATTCATGCCTGTTCCCAAGACAGCACCAAATCCAAACTCAACAGGGTTGCATGACCTGTGCAGTCTTAAATCTGTGAAAGATCTACTACTCACTGTACTGTTCAGGTTTGGCTCTTGGGTTACCTTTGACTGACATGTATTTTCCTAGCTTTTTTTTTTTCAAGCTGCATGTTGTTTTCAAGCAGTAGTTTACTGTGAAGTTAAAGTTGAGTTTATAATTTCATTACCCCATAAGGGGTACTGTCCACTGTTTGGACAGTGGAGACTGTGCAGTCACACAAATGATAAACACAACTGTACAAAGCTGTGCTTTCCTCATGATGAATCTAATATACCCTCAACTTGAAGTGCCAAATGATTGAAATTATTACTTTTGAATGCATCTGACTGGCAGAAACATATCAGAGCCAAGGACTCATCAACTACTATAGCTTTAGCCAAGTACTATAAAATATATTAGCCAACTAAAATCCATATATTGTTTTTGGTCATTGCTCAAGGACTTATTGCTATTTAATAAAGCAGTGTGAAACCAGCTAATGTGTCTCTAAGGTATAATTTAGAGGGATTTTTTTTGTAATAAAGACAAATGTTGGTTCCATTTGTAAGCTCATTCAGGGTCTTGGGATTAATTAATTCATTACTCAAGACTGCATGGGATTCCATTAATGAGTATGTGTTGCCACACTTGTTTTAATGTACCAGAAAGATATGGCACCGCAGAAAACCACTTTAAAGCAAAAGTGTGTCTGGATGATGCATTGAAGACTTCTTCTAATTCATGTGTTTGTTGAAAGCAGACAGTAAACGTGTGGTCACATTTACTAAATCAGCTCTCCCCCCGGGACAGCCATAAAGCCTGCCATTGCTTAGTTTCTTATTCAATTTAAATATCCCACCATTTACACTTAATGTCATCTAAGAGTAATGTTCTTTTAAGTGTTTGTAAATTATATATTTGAATGAATTCATTTTGCATAAACACTTGCATAAAATTAAATGCACAGACACAGTTGGGGAGAAGAAAAATACATTGATACTATTATCTATAATAAATTAAGGTATCTCAGTGCCTCAGCTTGCCACTGGGCCTGTTTCACAGAGAGGGCTGGGTTAGCACAGGGTGTTATTTTGTCTAAGTCACATTTGCAACAAAGCATGTAATATAAGACAAAAGGAAAGAAAAGAAAAACTTATTGAACCATTTGTAATTAGTCAATGTGGAATTTCAACATTTAACAACTATTCATAGTCTTTTTTTTCTGTGTATTTTGCCTTTATTTAATAATTAGGAGTACCATGTGCACCACTTCTTAGAATAACTGTCAAACAAGGAAATTTGCAACAAATTTTAGAAATATTACTTTTCTCTGGTGGTAAAATGTACAGTGGTGGTGAGGTATGTATTGATTGGGAGTGTGCTCACTGTGTCAAACTGTGCAGAAATTATGTATTTGCACTCTCATGTGACCATGGGTAAACAATTAAATGGGCCAGCAAGCTTTAAATGTATTCTTCTCCAAATGGCTTTTGATGCAAACCTATGTATTTTCATGCGTATGTGCACAAAGTCGATGTTTCTGTCCATGAACCACAGTGTTTGGAACAGCAGGACATTAGAAATAGTTTGCTGTGTCTGCACCAAACAATCTGTGCATACAGGTTGAGTGGGCAGTATTTTCGCCATTAAATTATATTCATTTTACAGTCCTCGTTGAGAATTGTAGTAATAGCTACATGGATTTACTAATTTTTTCCAAATAATCAGTACATTCATGGTTCGCATGTTCCTTGTTTAGGTGTCATGCATATTCCTTTATGCGTCTCCCTCAGGAAGGAATCACACACATGGTTAAATGAATCTATTCATCTGCACAAGAAAAAAATGAAGCAATTTCATGTTCTTGTAGCTGCTTTTTCATTTTATGTATTTCCATTAAATTGGCTTTCTGTATATAAAGGCAAATTAGAGGGGAAAAAAATTGACAGTTTGGTTTGATTTTGATAGATATTTCATGAACACATGCTGCGGTTTGGCCTTAACCCCATAAAACATCAGAGCCGTCATAAGCTATCTACTGACCCAGATGTAATTCATTGATGAGATTTTGACGTTGGAGAAATAACCAAAACTGTGCAAATAGCTTGGTTTAAACGAGAGCCAAAGATGTGAAAAGTTGAGAGATCATCCCTCCACTTGACTGTTCTGTATTCATGGGGTAGCACTGGCCATCCCAAAATAAATGTCAGACCAGTGTGAGGAATTCTTAAGTGCTGTCACATATTGATCTCTGTCTAACAGAGTTTTTAAACAGAACTCCATGGCTTCAAGTGATGCCCTTGCCATCAGAATTGTTACCTCAGTTCTAAGGACATTGACCATCAGACTTTCTTGTTATGTCATTTTTATTTAACAACCTGTATTTCTTTGCACTGTGGATTTCTGTAGTATGATTAGACTGTCAACTGCTGGAAGTGATTGCAGATATCAGCTTTACTGACACACTGTTAACAGCTGTAATATTTATCTGGTGAGGGTTTACAGTGTTTGGGTGAAATATATTTTCACTTTTCAATTTCCAGTTCAGAACTGTGTTGACTCAGACCTGACTGGACTGTTTAGGACCGTAATGGATGAATGTCGCTGGCTGTTGATTTGAGTTATCCATCCATTTCATGCGCATTCTACTATGTGATGTGTTTGTGTAATATCTTCCTCCAAGGCAGGATGACATTATCACACATCTGCTAATCTGAGTGTGGCCATGAAATGAAGCTGCATGAAGTCTTGTAAGCAATTACTGGTTCTCCTTGTCCTCCAAGCACCCTATACAAACACTGTACTGGAAAACTTCACAGCTTTTATATCAACGTGCATGCTAGAAAATCAGACATCTTTTTTGTTCATGCCAACAACATTACAAATGTCAACTGTACTGAATAGTGTCTCTCCCTCTCTCTTGCTGTTTTTGCCTATCTGTCTCTTCCTCATTATTACTGTCCTGTAATCAGGTTGTTATTGCACATCTTTTGTGATTTTATTTCCACAGAATTCCCCTGTGGAGTCCTAACCTTTAGTAGTCTTTTAATATGCCAGCTCTGCTCCCACTCTTGGCAAGCAGAATGGCAGTTTCATTTCTGTTGGTGAGACTCTGTAATATGACAAAATACCCTTTCCCTCCAGCCAAATCCACCAGGGGCCAAAATGAGTCAACAATAATGTCTGTGTCACATAAAAGGCAAATGAAATGTAAAGAAGTGTCGGCACATATCAAAATTGCATCATAAACCATTCTTAGAACTTTCTCCTGATACACTGTGTATAACAGGTAATGCTAGTGTTTGCACAGGGTTGATAATGGCTTCCTTTATATCCGATTTTTGTCAACAATGATTCTTGCTAAATATCTCAACCTCCACTAATCAGCTGTTGGATTATTCTAAATCCAGCTCTAATATTACAGATTTATTCTTCACAGTAGTGGACCTACAGAGAATTTTCACTCAATACTGCAGCTATATGCATTTTTTGTTTATTTTTTGCCATGTTAGCTTGTGGTTTTGATTTAATGCCTCAAATATTTACTTTTATGGTCCAGTCGCACTGCTGTCATCAGTCTGTTTCTCAGCAGTAGGCAGCTAAATAGCACAAGATGAACATCCAGCAGCTAAAAACACCATTATTTTTCTTAATTATGTGGAAACCAAAGGAGTTAAAGGACAGTTACTTAGTTACCAGCTAGTTGTGGATACCAGCAGTCAGCATTAGGTGGTTGTTGCTGTCTGCCGCCTAAATTATGTACATCACACACTATGCCTACATCTGTTGTTGCCAGTGGTGACTCCATGTTCCCTGTTTAGACTCTGTCTGGCCCAGCCTCATGAGATGTAAACCATTGGGTTGCTTCCTCTTGGTTGGTGTTGAGTTGCTGCTCCAAGCAAAGGAGTCTAAATATCTCTTGATCTTGGTCGCGAGTGTTGGGAAAATGGATTGTAAGATGGACAGGTGGCATGGGGCTACATCTGCAGTAATGCGGGCCATGGCCACCTTTGGTCATGAGCTCTGCGTCGTGACCAAAGGACTGGACTTCCCCTGTAGGGTGACTGAGCTCAGAGATAGAGTAGGAAGCTCGGAGTAGAGTCAAAGCTGAAACAAGCCAGCTGAGGTGGTTCATTCATCTGATTAAGATGCTTCCTGGGTGCCTTCCTTTGGAGGATTTCTGGGCACGTCCAACTGGGAGGAGACACTGGGGTAGACCCGGAACTTACTGGAGGGATTATGTATCTCATCTGCCCTGAAAATGCCCTCAAATCTCCCAAGATGAGATGGAGAACATTGCTGGGGAGAGGGACATATGGAATGCCCCGCTTAGCCTGCTGTCACTGCGACCCAATGTCTGGCTTAGTGTGGTAGAAAATAGATGAAGGGATGGATGGATACAGACTTGTATTTGCTGCATTGCAAATAATACATTTGCTAACACATTAGCCTTAACAGCTTCATTAGGTATAATTCTTAGGTTATATATTTTTCTTCTGTTTCCATGTAGCCAGAGGAGAGAAAAAAGTCTGATGGTGTTTGATTTAAATGTACTTATTTGGGATAATATGCTGTTTGCTGTCCTCAAAGGTAGTTATTTAAGAAGACTGACTAGAACTTTTGTGATTTTATTTATTTATTTTTTGTGGTCTGAAGTATCAAGATTGAATTTTAGACCATGCGTCAATACTACCTACCTGCTACTTACAATATAATACTATACAATACTACAATATCCAGCTGTGTGTGATATCCTTTCCAATTACAGTGATTTTTCCATATTGTGTGTTCACATACTGAGCAGTGTATTTTGTTGACAGCTTTTTTTCTCTGATGTATACCAGACCACCACAAGTTGATTCCTGTTCATAATTTTTAGACACAGCATGGTACTGTGTACAGTACTGTGTATTAGACTCTCCAGATGTTTAAATTTAAAGGCATTATGTGCAAGAGCACTTGTGAATGTGTCACTGTGCATTGTTTGGAAAATGAAGAAAATTTTAGAAAAAGCACAGCTGTTAAGCAATACTTGGAGAAAAACATTTCACATAAAAATACGAGACAATTAAATTACAATAGAGAAATAGGTTTTCTGTTTTGAGCCAGAAACTTCTACACTTCTTTTACCACTTCTTCTTCCTGAAGTGGTAAAAATTAAAATTAATGCAGTACCTGTGCTCTACAATCATGTTCACACATCTGTTATTGACAAGAGTTTAGAAGGGTCTAGGAAGCTGCAAATCGCTGGCAAATCTCGAGTACAGACAGGATCAGAGAAATATTACTCAAAGCGACCTCATCTGGAGGAGGTGAGAAGGATGACAGGTGTGCATAAGTATGTCAACTTGGAGCCAAAGCCTCTAGCTGACATCTATAACGTTTGTCTACTTTTTGAAGGGCTACATTTAAGAAAATACTTTACCCTCGTGAAAATACAGTGGCAGTAATATTTTTATGAGCAAGATGTGTCTTAGATAGTGTTCCTACTTCATCACGAGCCCTTGCCAGCCGGACAGATTCAGAATAGAGGATTGTGGGAGGTCACTTAGACAAATTGCAAAGAACTTCCACAAGGTGTCCTTTAGCAGCTGATAGAGTTGAGCTTAGGAGCTGAGTTAGGATGCAACTGATAAATAACTGCTTCCTAATTAAGAAACAATCTTTATTCTTAATTCTGAAAGCAGAGTTGTTTAACAGTTTAATAGAAACCTTCTCTGCGTGAAACTACTGCCCTCTTGCAATTATGTGTGCTGCTTAGCTGTATGTCAGAACTAGTCATCTGTTTTGACAGTCATTTTTTCTTCACAGATATACAACCTATTCATGATATGCTCAGTTTTTGCAATACAATACAGTATTTTTTTTAAAATGCAGGCTGGTGTTTCCTCTTTTTTCTTAAATGAAAATTATATAGTTGTGAGTCCAGTGTAGTGTTTATTTAAAAAAATGTATTTTCCCCATAAGCTCTTTCCACATGTTATACTTAATGTATTATTTTCCTTATGTGTAAGAATTTTGTCTTGTGATATTTCAATGACTGTATTTCTGAAAACCAGAACTCACCTTCACTAGTTCTGTGAGTGTTGTGCCAGTCCTTTGCACAGTACACATACTGTTGTGCAAATCCTCAGCTCTTTCCTCGTTTTAAAAACGCAGTGCTTACCAAGACATGATTAGATATTGTCTGCAGTGTAGAGTACGCACAAGGTTTCAATCACTGTGACCACATGTCCTTTTTTTGACAGGAGACCAGCAACACACTGATGGCAGCATTATAGTTTCTGTGGAAAAACTTGACAGGATGCTTGCTGGTTGTGCTTCGCTGGCTCGTTGCTGGGCTCAAATTGTTGACTTGGTAGAGCTGTGAATGTTGAATGTTGCAGTTTCTTTCTCATCCCATCTCCTCCAGTGTCTGGCTGATTGAAAAACCTGTCTAAGGTTGGTTGGCTTTTATGTTTCTCCTTGACATCATCGCTGAATGACACAAATGGGAAGAATCTGTGCTGCTGACTTGGAAAGGTGGCTAGATAATAGTAGTTTGTGATTACTGGATGGGTCAAGTGTTGAATGTCACTCTATGCACAATCGGGGTTAAGTATGCTGACATGTTTTTGTATTGCTGGTGAACTTTCCAACCTTTTAATCTGTTTCCACTGAAGCTGCTTCACTGCACCTATCGTACAATCTCATGAAATACCATTAGAAAACCCCCAATGCTTAGATCCAGTGGGGGGATAAACTTGAGCCTGATAGGCCATCAGGGTTGCAACACGCTGGAGGAATCCCTGACATGATACCAAAGAAAACAGATGCTATGGGAAAAATCGTGGGAGTACTTTATAAGCAATAGATGTATGTTGCTTTAAAATGCCTTTGCCGGATGCATAGATATGAAATGTGAATATAAACAAAGCAGCAAACAAACAAACAAAAAAGCAAATACTTTGTATTAAATAATACTTTGGTTTTTGGGGATTATAAATCACTATTTGAAACAAAACGTTAGTGATATTTTGAGTGTTGTTTTTATGTTTTCCATTTCTTGTATTTCGCTATTTTTTATGTTGTCATGTAATTACCAGAGTGTGTGAAAAACACTGCAATAGATTGGCATTTCAGATCCAACGCTAAACTCGTGCAGCTCTTATCTCTTCTATAGTTTATTCACTGTCTCAGCAGGTGAAACCTCCTCCTCCTGTGTAACCTGAAAGATGTGACAAAGTTTTTAAACTACTCTCCCTAGACAGTCCTGCATGTGCTTCACTTCATATCATTTCCAAGCCAAATATGTTCTTGCACGATTAGAAAGATGCCTTCCAAATACATTTAGCTTTCTAGACAGGTTGCTCCAACTGTCTTTAGATTATGTAGAAGCAGCTAGTTAGACTGGAAAAAAATACTTCACTGGTTCCTTGAAATCAGAGATGTTGGTGAGTCTTGACATATCCACTGTTTTACTCCAACAAGCAGTTTTCTTCATCAGCAGCAACTACAATGGCCGATGTAACCACAACACATTTGTTCAATGAATGAAGGACAATCGGTTGTTTATTGAACCCCTATTCCATCCTCACCATCTCATCTCTTCTGAGTAGAGCTGTGGTGTCTGACGACTAACTGATTGTCTTTCATCACAAGAGGAACGCTACGTTATTAACCTTCCAGGATTAGTCCATTATTTTTGGCAGCTGGAGGAACAGACTACTTGTGAAAAACATCCTTTTTCACTATTGTGAACTTGTCTGATCTAATGGAGACTCCCGACTTATTATATCAGTGAACAGATGTCCAAAACGTGCAAACTTAACAAGCAGCACTTTGCATATTATAGCTTAACTACTAACATTACATATCATCTCAAATGGTAGGCAGACATGTCTGTGTTGCATTCCTTGGTAGTTTTTGAGCTGGGATCAAGAGTTGAAAGAGTTGAGTTTTTAGAATTCATTTGAATATGGGAAAGCTGTCACTAATGACTATTTTTCTATCATTTAATATACTTTTTTTATTGATTAATGCAAGTGATTCATTTCCTCCAAAAAGTCAAAAGGACCATTTAATTTAAGTTATTTTGTTTTGAACAAGGCTGCACAGTGGTGTAGTGTTTAGCACTTTCGCCTTGCAGCTAGAAGATCCCTGGTTCGCGTCCCGGCTTTCCCGGGATCTTTCTGCATGGAGTTTGCATGTTCTCCCTGTGCATGTGTGGGTTTTCTCCGGGTACTCCGGCTTCCTCCCACAGTCCAAAAATATGCTGAGGTTAATTGATTATTCTAAATTGCCTGTAGGTGTGAATGTGAGAGTGATTGTTTGTCTTTGTATGTAGCCCTGCGACAGACTGGCGACCTGTCTAGGGTGTCCCCTGCCTTCACCTGAGTCAGCTGGGATAGGCTCCAGCCCCCCCCATGACCCTAATGAGGATTAAGCGGTGTATAGATAATGGATGGATGTTTTGAACAACCTACGGCATTGTGTATTGCAGCTCAATAGGAAATGTAGCAGCTCTTCTTCTCCCTTTTGGTTAACAGTTCTCTGATTTTGATAGTAGCATGCAATTCTAAGACAATATAGCTACATTCACAGCAATAGATATTATCTTAAACTCTTGTGTTTGATGAGTTTGTCAGAATGGTGTGTTTATAAAATCAAGGATTTAGTGGGGCAAAGCTACAGCTTGGAAACTGCTACTAAGTGAATGCTGGTTATGATGTAGTCTGAATGGGCTTCATTTCACTCAGTATTTGATACTTGTTCCACGGTCTGGACTCCACCTAAGCTGTAGGGATGACTGCAGCTGACCAGAGACTGGAGCCAAAAGCGACTGACGTTATGACACAGCAAATACGTTGATGCTGAAGAAAAACAAAGATTAGATAATTGAAGCATTTTATAAAACAGTTTTAAAAACAAGCATGCGCATAAAATATTGATGTTGATGCATTTTCCGCATCAAAGTCATCAATTATGCTGACTAACTGTTGCTGCCTTAAGTATAGGCAGGTGTACGCTGGTTGGCTCCAAGTGTGTTGTTGTCATTTTAGCATGAAATGACTGCGTTTTAGGAATTTATGCTGAAAACACCAGCGTTTTATGTTTATTCATGATTAATTTAGGTTAATAAGGTTAGCAGGCGAAGTGCACTCTGTGCAGTGTAGCTGATTAAGTTAATCTAGAGATAACATGCAGATTTATTTTTCTCAAAGACCAATCAATTGGATGACGAGTAGGTATAATTATAGTTGACCAAGATTCTCTTTGGTTGACTACAGGCTTGGCTCTCAGCAGTGGTTTCTGGAAAGGAAAGGGCAAGGAGAGAAGGTGAATGAACAAGTACAAGCTGGAAGTTGTGGGAGAACCCCTCCAGAAACAACAGGGTTCCAGCACTTAATTCAAGAAAACCATTTTGAGGATTGCTTCCTCATTTGCAGTTAGCGGCATGCACTTGCTTCATTAAAGCCTCATTATGTAATACACAAGTAAGACACTTGAAATAATAAGAACTAGTGGTGAATTAGATGAAATGTCAACAACAACCCACCCTCACCCCGACCCCCATTCCATCTCCACCAACCATTTTAATATCCTCAAGAAAAGACATAACATTCTGCCCTTTGTAGTCCAAATACATTTGCTGTTTCCCTCTCTCCTTTCACATTTTTAATTCTCCTGTCAATTTCGTTCACTTTGCCTCGCAACTCCTTGCCACTCCCCACCAAGCTTATCTTCATTCTCCTCTCCTTCAAGCCTCATTCTTTATAATCGTGGTTTTCCCTTCATTGTATGCCTACAAACGTGCTTCACTCCCCTTTCTTCCCTCATTTCCCACTTCAACTCTTCACTCGGCGCTGCAGATCGGCATCCCTCCTCTTGATCTCGCTGCTCCCTCTCCGTTCCCCTGCCCTCTTTGGGGTCTTTGCAGGCCCTCCTTCAGTGGCTCTGTCTGGTGTGTCAGCCTGTGAAGCTTCTGCGCTACAGTACATCCTGTTGATAGGAAGCATCCTGTGCATCATCACTCCCAGCTGCCTGTGGGTTCAGCTGGCTCAGTCTGGCCCATCTGTGTGATCTTCTGCCAGATAACTGGGGTTTGGCTCCACATGATCCATCCCTCTCCAAATCATTTGCCAGGAGAAAGAGGTAGGGAGGCGGGAGAAAGAAAGGTGCAGGTTCGACAGCGAGCTCTGCATTGACTGCTCTGCCTTAGGGGGCTCTCTGGTGCTCCTGCCGGCTCCCCTCTGCTCTCCTGAGATCACTATAGATTGCTGTTGTATAACAAAGAACAGAGAGCCCTCTGCTTATAGAGGGATGTGTAAGGACGTGCTCCAGGCGTGGTGGTGACACAAGTATCTAATCCTGCATGACATTTAAATGCCAGGACTACTATTGATATATGGTTGAAGTGCCTCTGGGGCATTGTTCCTATTTCCAAATGTCTTTGATATATTTTGGGGAAAAAATCTAATAAAAGAAATGTGAACTAAGCAGCAAGCTCTACGCCGCTGCTCTTCTGCCCCACGTTCTTTGACTCTGACACAGTAACTAGAAGCAAAGGTGTGAATGTGGCTTTGAGGAGCTCTGTGAAGGTCAGGGCTGGGAGAGCGTTCAGAAGTTGAGTGGTAGCTGGAGGTGCTGTGCCACTGTAGCCACATTCATGATTTATGTGAGTTTTGTTTAAAGTAAAAAAAATAAACCAAAAAACATCAGGGAGACAGCATGCAGACATTTATCTGAATGCGCTCAGCCAAACTGTGAATGTGTACATAAAGCCTAAAGTGTAAACAGGAAAATATTCCACTTGTATGAGCACACATAAACAGCCTTTATCTGAAACAAGTCCTGCAAAGTAAACAACAAAATACGTGTTTGGCATTGCTTTCCAAAACTACCTAAAATCTGATCTGATTGCCGTATTGGCAGGGAGACATTGCCAGTACTTCCAAAAACATTGTAATAGTTACAGAGATTATTCATGACCACTTTCTGGTCTGCCACTCATACAGTTAAGATTTGGATAGGATTGGCTACTTGATTAGCATTAGGACTATTTTTATTTTAATTTTTATTTTTATTTCACATGACTTTGTAAAATCCTAATAATATCATTGTAACTCCTGCAGAGTTGTGCAATTGGTTCACAGCACAGGGTCTAAACATTCATACAGCTAACATTCTATGAACCTAAAATAACAGGATATATTTATTCGCATTTCAATGAAGTTAAATGCAAATGTGTATATATATATATATATATATATATATATATATATATATATATATATATATATATATATATATAAAAATAAAATGCTATTTAATAGAATATTTTTTTAACATAAAATATTGATTTCCTAAAGTTTGCCCCCCTCTCAATATGATTTGACTTATGTGAATTATGGAATCCATGCAACAAATGCACTCAGATATTAGCCATATTAGCAAATAAAGTCAAACTCCATCGCACCCACTCTTCTACTCTGAGAGTTTGTGACAACATCATGCTGTCAAATTTTCTCTTGACAGAATACAGTAATAATTCACTCAGCTATTAAGGATTCTCGTCAGATAAATTCACTGTAAACAAACTGTGCTTCTGGCCATTTCAAGCATTTCAACAAAATAATAATGACTAATTTTTCCTGTGAGACTAGTTCCTTTAACTAAAAACTAAAAAGCACTAAATTATTAAACTGAAATTAGTGAAGTGGTAAATGTATTCTGAGTCCTGCCTTTCGGTGATCAGACATTATTTCATTATTTTCAGCCATTGCCATGCATGAAAAAGAAGTGAAGGCCAACAGAGATGGCAATTCAGAAAATAAATAAAGAATTTCTCCTATTACTGTGAGAACTTAATGTAGACAATAAATGAGAGAAGTTTGCCTATGATGATCCAGACAGCGTATTCCAGAGGTCACCCATCGTGATCCTTAAGAGGATTTTAATTAAGCTGCATTAGCTGTAACACACCAGAAATGATTGGGTCAAGAGACTTTGATATTTATGGTTAATGATCATGTGGGAAGCACACTTACTATAAGACTCTCCCTCTAGGGAAGTATTCAGTGGTATGCTTTTCACAATCACCATGAGCTGCTCTAATTTTCTAAATGAAGCTTTAGAAATAGTGAAAAAAAGAAAAAACTAAGGAGAAGAAAACATCCAATAGGTTTCACCCACTTTTGTGTCAAGTGCTTTCCTCACCATTGCGTTTTAATAGCTTCTACAACTTTGTACAAGATGTCACAGTTTAATGGAACACGTTTGATGTCATGTAAGAGGTTTGGAGCTGGACTTTAATAAGGCCGTTAAGTGGTAATGAGACTGAACATTGCTTTTGAGAGGCCATGATGACTGCTTAAACAGTTTGGTTGTGAAGGCCCCCTGTTCCCCAAGGGCGGAGACACCAAAATGTTAACTGGATTACACTACCACTTCTTTGAAATAAATATAATCCTCTACTGCAGCTGCTAAATGGCCTTGCCTTTTTTCTTTTCTTCTCCTTTTTTGTGTGCTTTTGCCTTGGTTCTCACCTCTATGTCAATGGAGTAACACGTTCAGGCATCCACTGTGAGATTAATTTATTATTGAATCCCTCCTGGGATTTTGAAACTGCCCTGGACATGTGAATGATAACATTTATTCTCCAAGTCAAGTGGAGAGGTATTGATCGCCATTTAGGACAGAGTGGATGCAAAGTAAATGTAAATTTGTGATGGTTTTAGTGACACTTTAGACAAAGCATTGCCTTAAATCTGGTGATTAATACTATGACAGGCCTTTCAGAATGTAAGGTGAACCTGTTACAGAAGGTGCTGTTATACAGAGAACAGATGGTACGGCCCTGAAAGCAAATTAATTACACACTGGCCAAGGTAGGTGTCTAGGCCCCTGCATTATGTGTGCCTCCCTCAACCCGAACTTTAATTATATTTATAAAATGTCTACTCTGTGTAAAAACTCAAATAAAACAGCTGGACAGCCGAACCAAACCTAGCTCTTGCAAGTGATGCGTGATAGCAAATATGTCATGCAAAGAAAATAAATATACATTGTGTATGGTTAGGGAAAGGGTTTAGGAATGTTTTGCTTTCAAACAGAAAAAAAACCTCACTGTGACTTAAGGCATAATTCTTTATTTAAAAATTCAGACCCAACACGCAAACCTTCCTTTAAACACAGTCTCAGTTGCTAGAGTCTAATGCTTTACATACCCTCCATCTGCCCCACCACCTCTTTCAACCATTCATTCTTTTAAAAAAAGTTGCCTTTTGAACATAATCCAGCCCTGTTACGCTGCACCCAAATGGAATTGAGAAAACACTTTAGTTGTGTAGTGTAGAGCTGTAATTTCTAGCAGAGAGGTTTGGCTGAAATTGCACTGGGCAGGTGGATTGTCCATCGAGCAATCAGTGACCGACTGCAGTATATACTCGACAAACCATGGTAAGCCCATTAGGACTTGCTATGGAACAGATGAGAAAAAAGAACTGAAACCAATCAGTTACGTTTCACAGATGGCAGTTCAGTTTCAGACTTACAGACATCTTCTATAAGGAACCTAAACCCTCTGTAACCGTAATATTCAGCTGAGATGATTCAGTGTGCACTGACTGAACACCATGTATTGCAGTCCAGTATTTTCAGCCTGTTCATTATTTTCATTGTGTGCTACTACTTCTGTTGCTTGCACACACATATGAACATGTATGAGCTCATGACACAAGCAAATAAAATGATTTATGCAAAATTTTAGCATATTAAGAAAGCTTTCAATGGTCCCTTGTCTGGAATGTCTACAATCGTATTGAGCCTACTGACTCTGGAAGTGACTTTCTCTAACAGTTCTATTTGTGAGTTTTGTGAGTGAATTTTGCTTTACAGTCAGAGGTTGAATAGATGCAGAGAATTCTTCAAAAGCAGTCAATAGTAGCGCACAGCATGTAGTAATCAATGTCTTATTATGTATGTAATAGGGCTGTCAATATTAACGCGTTAATGTGCATTAATCCATCATCATGATTAATCTGATTAAAAATTTCAACGCTATTAACCCATCTGCAGTGCAGAATGACTCAAAATCCCTGAAACGTCTCTTGAAATGCATTTTGGGCAGTTTGTCCAAGTAGACTTACTGTCGCCCATGTGCAAATGGGCAGTTGATCCAGTAGTGGCAGAACCAACCAACTCAAAATGGAAAATGATAAACAGCACATTGGCTCTCTCGGTGGGAAATGTCAGTGCTGTCTGTCTGTCTGTCTGTCTGTCTACAGACACACACATATATATTTCTCTCTTTCTTGAGTCTGTTTGCTCATGCAAAATGAAACACGATTAATATAGATTAAAAACAAATATCTAATCGGAATTAATCGGAATTAATCCACAGTAACCATGTGATTAATCTGATTAGACATTTTAATCGTTTGACAGCATTAGTATATAATTTCTCATATTCAATTAACTACCAACAGGAAAACTGAGCATGACTAAAAAATACAACAAAAACTCAACTATCATACATTGTGCACTTGTGCAACACAATATCTATTAAAATTTGAGCCACATATCAATAATTTCAAATTGAGAGTCCAGACTGTTCAGTGATAGCAAAGTACAATAGAATTAATATACATATCATAATTTGATTAACTTGTAATTACATAGAATAACAATATGAATGTAGACGAAAAGATAAATTGTCTTTTCCAGGAGGCTGACTGACAAAATGTATGAAAATAAAAACAATCTAAAGGTAATCTATCAAACAGTTTTCCACAGACAATTCCTGAGCGCCTCGAGTTGAGGGCAGGTGATTTCATAACCTAGTTTCCCTCCATGTTCCTGTGTGCTGCGAGTGTTCACTCACCTGTCACTCCAGCCAACCATTTGCACTGAGGCTGGTTTTTTTTCTCACTATAGTATTATTATTATATGTTTTCCCCTCTCACTCCTGATTGATAGCATCCCCCCTAGACACAGAAAACAAATATAACAGGAACAGTCTCATGTCGACCTCTCTGCACCTACGGGCAAAAGCTGCTCTGAGGCTTGACCACATTATTCCTTCCGTTTTAAACAAAAACTAGCTTGACAAGTAGAGAGGCATGATGCAGATAACTGATTTGGAAGAAATACACTTGCAGAATAATGGATATTTCAGAGCGGTTCTTTGTCACCGGCCTTGCAAATGAGGCACACATTTAACATTTTAAACCTAAAGAATATTGGCTTGCATCCATTAAAAATACAATTAAACATCTTGTAGACACAATAGAAGAGGTTCTCAAGACCTCTGGCACTGCGACAGCATCTAAATAAATGCATCTGACTAAAGGTGAGACACTCAAAATGGAGTGGATTCTCAATACGACGTAACTAAAGGAAGACTTGAGAGTTGATGCATCTTTTCTCATACAGTGAATACATGAACGGCTAATAAATGAACATATCAGAGGCAGCAGTGAAGGACTGGATGCAGCGTTGTTCCTTAGTATAGTCTTCAGCCCCTCTTGAGTTCTGATTTAAAGCCTGTTGTTTTTATTCCCATAAATACTTGGATCTGGGGAGGGTAGCGTGTTTTATAGGCTAGCTATCTCTGTTGCCGCTTACCAGAGTTTACAGGAGGACGGGTGTCATATAAACATGGTAATATACCAGCCTCACTCATAACCATTCGGAAGAAATACTTGAAGCTTTAATTCATTTTATCGCAGTATTTTATCACGAGCAGACAGGGGCAATAATCTGCTGTGTAAATGATTGCAGGAATGTGTGCAAAATGGATGGGTTGATAAGCAGATGAAGTGGAGGTGAAATTAGAAATAAAAAATACTCAAACGTCTGCTTTGTCTTCATGTGTGAGGATTATTTAGACACATGTAGCTCCAGCGGTAAGAACATGTATACATTTTCAGTTTTTGCACAATTTAAATACAACAGTGCTATGAGATACGGATGGTGCACTCAGTTGAAATATAAGAAGCACTGGTGGAGATGATATCTTAACAGGTGCTTTGAGATATCAAAGTCAACATCTATAGCGTGTCTGCATGTGACACCCGCTTGCAAGTTGAATCTTTGAAGCTTACGAGGTTTGAAATGAAATCTGTTCCTGTGGTTGCCCAACAGCTTCAACACAGAATTACAATATGAAATGTTATGACAGCGACTCCCAACCTGGGGGACCCATGAGGTTGCAAGATGAATCTGAGGGTTTGCAGAAGGATTTAAGCAGCACTAATACATGTTTTATACAGCAAATGGAGCATTGCGCTTGACATGTTAAGTCCTTATAGAGTTGCTAATGGCATTTAGTTTGCTTAATAGTTGCCTTTTTACCCACGTGGCATAAATGGAGCAACATTAGGAACCATTTGGAGCCATATTTCAGGGGATTTAATTAATTCCACAATTTCATTTAGCAGACGCTTTTACCCAAAGCGACTAGTTAATGTCAGTCCAATATCCACTTTCCCTTTAGCTCTGGTTTAGCCTTCACCAAGTTTGAAGAAAAATATTTGGATCTTCATCATGCTAGATGCTCCATTATGTTCAGCAGCTAGGTGCTAATTTAGTCAGTGTGCAAGTAGGGTGCAGTTTTTTTTCCTGTTTAGTTTTTTTCTGAAAAAGCGTCATTTCATCTTATATCATAATTTTTTTTAGAACAGTTTCCACATCCCTGATTTGCCTGAAAATTTTATAGCATGACATATGAATATTTACCAAGATAATTGTGTTTTTTTAATCTTCATAGATCAAATATTTTTTGAGATTAAAATTCACATGTTTTTGCAGTCTTTATGCTGTGTTTGAATGACAGTATCTCAGGAACTGTTAAAGGTAAAAGCCTCAAATTTTCACCGTTGTTTCTCATCATATCACTGATTGTACATCACACAATACTGGTCCAGTAGATCAGTTTTTGCTGTGGGTAAGTTACAATATAAAAACTAAATTGTCGCATTTGTTAGAAATCCCATTCTGAGCACACATTAACAAAAAAAAGTCAACTATTTTCTGAACCACATGTTGTTGCTAGTCATAATACTACAAAACAAAACATACAGAATAATTTTTAATATGAAATACCTCAACACAAAAATGAAAAGTCATTTTCGCTGACCTTTTTCAGGTGATTTAGCAGGCATGTCAGACTGTGATCATAAAAACAAAAGTAATGATAGATAGAATAACCCTAGTCAATGGGAGGTCTGGAGTTTCAAAATGGTGTCAAGTGTTTAAAAGAGGTTACAAGCATATTTATGCATTATTTCAAGGAACAGTAGGTGAAAATATATCATATCACTATCCCTATGTCTACTTTTAAAGAACTAGAGTGGGCCTGTGCTTTTTCCTATTAATTCAACTGCTTTTCAATAAATGGGTTGCTTAATCAAATGCTCTGTTTCTTGAATATAAAAAGTATCTCTGCCTTGCCTGGACAACAGCAGCTGGTGCATTCTAATAAGATAAAAAAAAATATGTAATGCCACAGTGAAGAATATTTTTTTCGATAAAGATGGATGAGCAAGCATCTCATTGCTCACGTTTAGGATGTGCCGAGACAAGACTGTCCAATAAATACGGTCCGAGGGTGTGAATTACATCTGTCCTCATTGTAAGTGTCTCATTAAGCCATGCTATCTTGATTGAGGGATACATGGTGGCAAATTACAGGGTAGAACTGTTTGATGAAAATGTAGTGTTCGGGACAAAAAGATAAATAATGCTACCAACTTGAAGGTGAGCACAATCCATCAGTCCCTTGTGGAAATGAAGGTGTTTTTTTTCTTCCCCTCACCTCACAGGAAGAGTAAGACAACCAAAGACTAGACAAATCACACACTCCCCGGTGACAAGAGGAATAACTCAAATGTTCAATCACAGCAAAAATGAGGCATTGCCTGTAAGTAAGAGTTTCAAACTCTGTGTAATGATAAATCAAATACAGTACAGTAGCAGACAGCAAAGAATATGTTAGCTTTGGCGTCACTTAAAATGTCAAATACAGTATATATGCACATATAGCTGTATGTTTTTCAAAATGGTTTAGTCTTTATAAAAAGTGAGGCCCTGAATGAAAGTTGAAGTATCTGACACGCTCCTTTTCAGTGAAGTTGGTGATAACTAGCTTCACTGCGTGATTTCTTACTCAAAAAATCTCTGTCAGAATTAATGAAAATTATTCATGCCAGCGATTCTTTCAAGACAGCAGTGTCACATGTTGGAGATGTTGTAGATTTTAAATTTAGATCATGCTGAATAATGGCACGCAGACCCTATCCAGGCGGCGACATAATTGAAGTGCCGCTCAAGAGCGAAAAGATAAGTAGATGGTGTTTTTTAAATGACGCTCGGCTTCCCAGAGTTCACCAGTGCAGCCGTTTTAGGAAAAAGCAAACGACCTGCACATCAGAGACGTCGCTGCTCAAAGACAAACAGGCTGCGTTTCGGCTTGTTCAGTTTCTCGGCAGGAGGTGTAAAAGAAGCAGCGCTCTGTGGGGTCAAACAACAACAACATCAGGCGTAAAGACCGACTCGTTGAAGAATGCATTTGATTTTCACTCTTGTCATCCACACTGTTTTCTTCTCGTTCCGTGTTTGTCATGTTGTCGGATGTTTCAGAAAGCCATTATTTGGAGATATTATCTAAAAGTGCGCCAACACAAATTAGTGTGCTTTTGGAGAATTCTGTTTAAAGGAATGTTAGCGGCTACTCGCCAAATGACCTTTTGGAGGCCCTGCAGGGAGAATAATGTAGTCAATATCCAATGGCACATTGCTTGTGAATGTGAGATAATGAGTATTTGGTGGGTTCTCGTGTGTGCCTATTTATTTTGTGTTGGTTTGAAAGGCCTGTGGCTCAAAGTAAGACGATAAGCGTGTTAGCTTAGTAATGGGCAGCAGTCCTGCCCCCATAATTGATCCTCATCTAAAGTCATGTGAAAATTACAGTAATGAGCTGAGTGATCTGAATGTTAATTTGATTCCAGCTGGTGAACTGGCTCACCTGACAACTCCTCTTAGAGTTTAATCGACAGTGCATGATGTTCAGCTAGTGTATATACATGTAGCCGTCACTATATTCAACTTGTGAACTGACATGCAGCTGATGTTAGGAAGTGGGAGGTCATAATTTGAAATGTATTCATCTCACCATCAGCCTTATCTGCGCGCTGCAATGCAATGTTATCAGGATGAAGTGAGAAAATACTGTTGCATAGTTTCCTCTGCCTAAGAGAAATAGAGCACTTGCTATGACTAAATTAAAAAATAAAACTGTCAAACATGACTTTAAAAGTAAGTTAACCCATTAGAAGCATTTAGAGAAATCTGAACAGAGCCAAAAGGCAAACAGATTTGTCTCATTTCATGCATGACTGCCAAACCTGAGCTTCCGCTTGCAGAATAAATGAGAAAAATACGTATTTGAAAAAACATGATGTAAGGTCTGTAAAATCTACCAGGCAGTACTGTAAATCCATTAGCCCTCCCATGGGGGAGACATGCAGTGACAGTTTCCTCTTCCTCGCCCTGATAGATGCCACAATTACACATTTAGCGACAAGTCAGATCACATTTGATCAAGCTCCTCTTTGCTGTCAATTTTTTAGGCCCTGTCAGTCATTTGAATAATGTTAGGGGAGTTTGGGGTGACAGCGATAGGATATGTTGCTCCTTTTCACACTTTTGCTCATGTATTAATCCTCACTTTAAGGAAATATGTGGGTTATTTTCTTTACATCATCATAATCATTTTTATGCTTTTCTTTCTCATTTGAATGGAGGGCAAAGTGATATTTCTATTCCAGTTGGATTTGTTTTCCCTTTTGAGATCGATGGCGTGCATTGTGAACAAACAGTCCTATTACAGAGCTTAAGTTAAGATTGATGGTTAATATTGTACTATATTAATGCATTGCTGCTTGGCATGATTTTCTCTCTTCGTTTTGTCCATTCTGCTTGGTGTATGTAGAAAAGACATGAATATGAGCAACATTATCATTAAATATAATCAAAATAATGTGAATCATTTGCTATGTTTGCCATGCTTCCCCTTCCTCCTTCTTTTCTCTCCAAGCGCCCTGAAGTAAAGTCTTTCCCTCCCCCTCACTCAAACACACGACGACACACCAAATGTCATCGGTGAATATATTAATTACATTCTCACAATCAATAGAACACATTAAGGGCAGTTTACCACATTTTAATGAAGTATGTTTGACCTTGCCGACCCTCTCCAAGATAATTCACTTTCCCAGACCAAACATCCAGATTATTCCCTCTGTTTGCTTCTCTCTTTCAATTTTTTTTCAAAACTTAAAGTTCATTTGCTGCCCAGCAGTTTGACCGGTCCAGCAGGGGTCACTGTGGTCTTTAGAGTAGTCCATCAAGTCACATTCTCCTGGTGCTGCACTTCCTGTAGTCCTCTGCTGATGGACTACAAAACACAGATCTTTGGGACTGTGGCCGCACTACAGATTTTCCTGTAAAAGGGTTAGGGGTGCTTACATGCTGAGGAGGGGTAAAAGGGTCCTTAATGGTGTTGCCTGGAGTCATGATGATGGTGGTAGTGACTTGGATGTATGTGTATGATGCTTTAGGCTGATCCAGATTCAATAATGAGCTAATGTGCTCCTAATATGAACATAACAGCTCTCCCTTTGTTTTAAAATAGCACTGAAAAGTGGAAAACGCCTTCATCATTAGCTCTTTTGATATTTTCCAGGATACAGTGTTCATTTATTCACTGTTTTTCAGCCTTCAGAGCATGCCCTTTTGTCATCTGGAGAAAATTTAATTCAAGGTAATTTTACTTGGAGCTTGTGAGACAAAGAAACCATTTTGGTGAGATTCTGGTTGTGGCAAGACACCTGAATTAAACCCTGTCATTACTGCGAGATTCAGAGAGATTGTTCTCTTAATAGTGTCAGATGAATGCCGTTGTGCCACCTTTTCGTGGCTGGGAGTGTTATATTATTCGATGTGTATTGATTTGTGTGTGTGTGTGTGTCATATTCACACCAGCTTCAACAGACTAATACGTAGAGAGTATAGGGTGCTTTGGCTTGAGCAACAGCAGATTTCCGAGTATTTGTGATGGGGTGGGTTTTTTTTTTTGTTTTGATTTCCAACTGGTTGCATTTTATGTTCTGCCCAAGGAGTCCCACAAAGAGAGAGACTAGAAACCACAGAGTAGGATTTTTTGTGTGCCTCTTTGGACAGCTGAATGCTTCACTGATAGCATTTAGAAAAACCACACAAGAACAAAAGCCGGGTGGCGTAGCAGCTGGGGCATGTGCGTAGACGTTTAGGTGTTAAATATGTGCATTTGTGTCTATGCATGCTCATGTGTCTGGGTGCTCAGAAACATTTATGTAACAATGAGCATTTGTGTGCATTCGTGTGTGTTTGCTGCACCTAATAAACCAGCGAATTTTCTCATCACACATACACACACAAGTACTGGCGCATCAACGGAAGAGACAAGGTCAGTCTGTCCTGTGCCCAAATATCTCCAGCAACACAGACATAATCTGTGCAATTAGCGCTAACTGCCAGTCTTGTACTGCTGCAGATAACACTGAAATGGGCTTTGGCTTTTGTTTTTATCCACAGTAGGTTTATTTTCCAGCTGTCTGGGTCTTTGAGTTCTGGAGCGGTTTTCGAAAAACGGCGATGAGGACAACATAAGGTGGTGTCTTCGCTGTGTAGAAACCTTGCCTGAAAGCCTTTTACACCTCTGTCAGCTGCTGCTATCAGGTAGCCCTGTCAATGACAGAAAGAGGTACAGGACATAGTGATGGATCCACCAGAGAAGAGGTGGTGAGAGCAGTGTGAGGGGCAAAGGAAACAAGGATGGAGGGTGAGATAGAGAACATCAAACCAAAGGGAATCAATGTGGCCTGCTCTTGTCGTGCTTCTCAGGCTTGAGAATGATTAAGTTAATTGGCTAACGATCCTCAAACCTGAGCTTGTGCCTAATCCCTCAGTGCAGTGTTAACCCCCACTGAGTTGGGCTGTGAGACTTTCAACTTGATGGCCTGAGACTCACCACATCCAGTAACGTGGTAATAAAGCGTTGGCTTTGGCTTTAACATCTAAGCATAGACAGGCACAAACTGTATCATTAGTACAGCAAAAACATTACAGTACATACTGTTTGAAATATTTGACATCGACTTGTATCACACTAGTGATAGAATGCTTTTTTGAGATGTATTAAACTTCAGTTTAATGTTCTCTAATCCAGTTAATCTGTCACGTAATATTGCAAAAACATGTCCTCCATGGAAGGCTCTGGACCTTGAATTCTTTTTAAAAGTACTGGATAAAGTGTAATTTGCCAATGTGCTGTAGCTCTACATGTAGTTGAAAGCTAATTCTATAAATCAGCTTTTAGATCTTAGATTTTAGATTGTAGTTTACAGCATACACGCCAAACCTGTACTCAAGTGACATTAATAAAATGATGATAATTTACTGGCATAAAACGCCAACTTTACTTATCTGAAATTATTAGATTTTATGTCATTTTCATCTTATCATTTGGCCATGTCTGGTACACATGTGACTGACAATACAACTTAACTAGAGTAACAGCATCCTAAAGTAAAAATCTACCTATTATCTGCCCTCGATTCCAAACACAGTTTGAACATAATGGAGCATAACTGTGCAATGTTTTCTCCCAAAAATTCCATCTCTTGGGTAGGTGGCACTATACCGTAGGCTGCGATTAGATGCTGCTGTCAGCATGAATTCCTTTCAGTTGCACTGAATTTCAGAGTACAGTGAAAACATCCATATCACTTTTCACACCTTTCCAGACAGTAGAATCCACTATTCGCCCATCCATCTCTCGACTCATTACATTCTTAACTTCTTCGGAAATGTGGCAACATGAAAATGTCTTCTGTCTTACAAAACCTAAAAGTCCAGATAAAAAAATGTATGTTATCCCACCTGGAACTTTTCATTATTCTTTAAATGTATATCAACCTAATTACTTTGGCAACATGGGCAACACAACAAAAATACTGTTGTAGATGTCTTCAGTTTTGGCTAAACCAAACCTAAAGTGAATTGTTTCTGCTGCACAGAATGTGTAGATGCTTTAATCTGAAAAATATACCATCCAGACATGGAGCTGCACTAATAGTATTGGTGCAAACTGCGTATTTCTCATCATCTTCCATTTATACTGGGTGTTAAGACGGAGAGGTCTACTGACACCTTCTATAAGCCTTGGGAATGGATCAGATTCTGTCAAGAGGTTGTATGAAGTGCAAGAGTGCAGACTATTTCCCAGCTTACAGCCTGAGAGATACTGTTGGCTCCAAAGTCATATTTACTGTAGGATTTCAACCATCATGCCATGCAATCCTAAGGAAACATACCGTTCATTCACATTAAATTTGAAAGCTGTGTAGATTTCATGGGGCTTGGTATCAGGGGAGGCAGGGTGAGGAAGTAAGAAAGAGAGAAAGAGGAGGAATAAACAGAGTTACTGCTTGGAGCTAGTGCTTTTATGCAAGTAAAGCTTCCCTTTCAAAGGTAGGTTAGGGGTCAGGAAATTGGGTGGGAGAGTTCTTCGATAGAGGCTTCCTTGACCTTGCACGGGTTATAAAACCAAACGCTTCACAGCCCACCTCACACACAAACATGCATTTTTACCACCGCCACTACGCTTTCATCCTACCTTAGATTTTCACTGTCTCACAATCATTCTCTCTCCTCTCTTACATCCACACTTGAGTCATAAACATTTTGTTGATTTAGTGCGTTTAATTCTCCACATGATTGGCGTTTGTCATGTAGTTTGCTACGCATTAAACTCAACCTTATTTAAATCACACGTTACCAAGTATCCATTGGTTGAAAATTACTGGCTCATCACTCAAACTCATGCACACTGCTTTGACCTAGTGTGCATGTTATTTTTAAATGTTACAGCTGGGTCCACTATAGTAAGGATGTGAACTGCTAAAATCTATGCTTAGCCTGCATGCAACTATTTGTAAATTATTGCAAATGATATGTTCAAATGTATATCCTTTAAATTATGTTCATCCTTTTTTAGCATGAATGCACATCATTTAAGGTAAATCTGGCTGTATACAACACTGGGCTGACATAAGCATATTCTAGTTGGGATTAAAAAAAAACTGCAGTGTTAAAAAGAAGCATGAATACTGACTTACAAGTGTCTCTGGTGACACATTTCTCTCAATTTCTTCAAGGTAAAGTAATCCCAGTGTTTTGTGAGCGCTAGAATGTGTGTTTATATGTTGGTGTAACTATGATAACCAACTGATTCAGACGTTTACTTCCACATTTTATGCACACATTCATACTCAGGAACGGCTATGCAGCACATATTCACACAGGTGACATGGATGCTCGCAGTGAAATGGTTTATTCAAGGAGGCAGAGAAAGAGACGAAACAAGAGGAGCTGACAATGTGCATGAACTTAATGTGGTATCTTTTCTTTTAGTTCTTCCCGTTTAAAGAGGTGAGCATGGAATGAGGAAGATTAGCTGCCAGGCTTGTTCTCGCTCCCTATCAACCATAACCAGGATCCTGTTGACGGTGAGATGCACTCCCACACGGCATTAGCCAATCATAACACTTGAGGGCACATCTAAGCATGAATTTTTATCAGGTCTCGAACATAAGTCCATTGAATTGAATAGCGTTTGTCATATCACCTCATTCCATTCGATTTATCCTCACTGGGTCATGCAGTGTTCTTCAAATATAGTGTAATGGAATGACAAACAAACCATATTCACAATCAAATTGACCCTTGGAGCCGATGAGACTTCCAATCTCCACAAAATGTCCTGAGCTGTCGGTCCAAATTCGCAGAGCCTCTCCAGCTGCTTAAGTCTCTTTAGAGCTTAGACTTATTTATTTGTCTGCTTATTTTTAGCAGGAAATAAAGCACAGCTGAGGGATGGGGCATGCAGTTTTTCCCAGCATGGCAAGCAGCATAATATCTCAACATGATAGATTTATCTAGGCATAGCTGTGTATCTAGGTACTGTATACGCACCCTGACTACACCGAGAATGTGCACTGTGCGCCATGCATGCTTTTGAGCTCGTGTTCCAGGCTCTGCAAAAAAAAAAAAAAAACACTCTAATTTCTTTTTCCCACCCTCCGGAGGCAGGTATCACATTCCTTTTGAGCTTGCAAGCAAACTGGAGCCTAAACACTTCACTCTCTCTCACTTAACTGGACTGTCATTCTGTGACCAGCAAAGAATCCGCAATGTAAATAGCAATAACCTTTGTGCTTTCAATGTGCCGGTGTAAAAACAGATACATTTAAGTAACACTACATTAAGTAATAGCCTGATACAGCTGACTGTTCTCCTGTTACCTCTCTTACTTATGCACAGCGGTTGCTTTGCAGTACATCTTGCAGTCTTATCATGAGACACTTAATGATACAGCATAGTAAATGAGATCATAATGCTTACAGAAGTGCATGTTATTGGACATACCTGTGTGTGCACCATACTGCTAGTGGTTAATCCCCTGTGCAGCGTAAAGAATAAATCACTTTACACATCAAATCAGCCACATATGAATGTCTGCTTTAAAACTGTGCATGAAATGTGTTGGCATGCACTCAAGTGGACACATAGCGAGGCTGCAGTGCAGCAATGGCACAAGGTGTGTTAATCACGGACTTTATCCACCTGCACAGTATACATTTACCCAGAGGACCAGTGTCTCTTACCGCCTCCCACTCTATAATAACCACAGCCTACCTCGGATAAAGCACAGCATCTGTTAAACAGCAGGGTGACTGAGCACACAACACAGACTACCATTACAAACGGACCACTGCACAGTGGGTCCTATCTTATACACCTGGGTGACCAGATAAGGCTGAGAATAGGAGTGGGGGGGGAGTAGGAGGAAATGTGGGGGAGTGAGGGAGGGATTAACCCATCAACTAGTGGAAATACTAGGCCGGGTTCAGTGAGTCAGGGTGGCGGTAAAGGAATGATACAGAGCTAGAGTGGAGATAGGGGGTTAAATTAAGAGGAAGGAAGAAGTCTTTTTTGTTAATGTGTATACGTTTCTGTAGGAGCATTTCATCCTTGTTTCCATTTGAAATTATATAGGCAGCTGCCAAAGGACAAACTAACAATGACAATCAGATCAAAGCAACAGAAGACACGCATTATTATACACAAAGCAATCACTGCAGAAAAAAAAAAAAAGATTTCTTGTGCTATAATTATTCCTCACTGTTAACTCCAGTGTCTTTCAAGGCTCAATAAGTCTGTGCACACAGCGACGGGAGAAAAAGATGTGAGGAAAGAGGAGGAAGACACTAGAAATCCTCGACTCTCTTTAGCCTCTGACAAACTATGCACTCTAAAAATTAATCTGTATTTTTGCATTAACTTTACTTAAATGTGCAAGTTAAGTTCATTTAAACTAAGAAAAAATGTATTTTACGGTGCAGGTTTGCAACTGTGCTTTTCTTCCACGGCTCTGCTTAATGTGTGGAAGAAAATAATCCAAAAATCAACTGCTACATTCAGAGGTAATATATTAAAGGTGGAATAGGAACACAAGCAAACAAAGAAAACTGTAATAAAGCCACTCAGAAATATTATGCGACAAGCTGAGTAAATGTTAATTCCATTCATTATCTTTACAGGAAATGTGAAATTAATAGGCTGGTCCTTAATTTCCAAAATACAGCAGCTTATTTATTTTTAATTTAACGCATTGCTCAGTTCAGGAAAAAAGCCATTTTTTGAAAAACTGTTTCTGACATTATCTTAGAAAATTTGTGATGCTCAATTTGTATTCACAGTAGTCAATTTTAAATCTGACATGAATACTGATTTCTTTGTTTCTGTGTAAAGACATATTGAACACCAATGACAGCATTTCTATAGTAAAATTCCTGTGCGTTTGTAGACTGAATGATCTTAACAGCATTATAGATGGATTTTAGAGCCTAAATTCAATCCTAAATTTAATGTAATGGAAATGTAGGCAGTGAAACAAGGGTGAAAACACAAGTTTCCTCCTGCATGCATTTAAATCTAACTCTAATAGGGTTGCATTGCATTTAAGGTTTCACACTTACTTATGTCTCTTGTGTTTTGAGGACAGTTTATTTAATTACATCAAAATGTTTACCTCTATATTGTACTTTGCTCTTGTTTTGTATTTAATTTTCACCCGACTTAATTTCTTTGTTGCTTCTGAGTTCACCACCACACTCTTTCCTCCTCGCTGTTCCCTTCCATCCATTACTCCCAGCCTCCAGAATGTTGGCATATTGTTTTTACGAGCTCGTTAGGTGGACAATATTGTACTTAGTGTCAGCTCATTACGGGGAAAATTGAGAACTGTAAACACATTGTTTGTCCATGTAATCAGAGTCAATGGTGAACACAAGATGATGAGCAGATTTTCTGGATAAATGAGCAGACAGAAGGATTTGTCGGTAATCAATCCTTTTATGGTCATGTGGAAAGCAGAAGGAGGTGAGGGGAAGAAGAGAGAAAGCATTTGATCCTTTCAGGAGCTGAAGCTCATAGTCAGGTGCAGACAACTTTTGAAAATCACTGTAGAGAGTACAGTGGTCCCTCGCTTATTGCAGGGGTTACGTTACCAGAACCCCCCTCGATAGACCAAAATCCGTAAGTAGCGACCATATTTATTTTATTATTTCCATAAATTTTAAGACTTTATAAACCCTCCCCACACACCGCACAACACTGCAGAGTGACAGATGTCTATGTGAAATGGTCAAGGGAGATGCTGAATGCATTCAACACACGGGACACAGAGGAGACTGATGCTACGGTCGCTGAGCCAATCAGCACCGAATGCTGTACGCTACACATTTTATTTTGATTAAATATTATTTTGATATGTTTTAATTGTTGTTTTTTTTCAAAATATTTTTACTTTAGCTTTCAATTTCTTAGGCTAGAAAGTTCATTGTTGCTTATTTTACCGCAAAAATAATTAACATAATGTAGCGATGACAGAGCTGGTCGCTATGACTGAACTGTTGTGCTGCACCATGGGAGTTTGGGGTGTTGGGGGTTTAAAATGTCATTATTGTGGTTTATGTGAGTCTTACAGTGTTATTTGTGTTATATTGTGTTTTTGTCGTTTAGTCTTCCTAGTCAGTTTGGTCAAGTATTCTGTTGTCAGGACCGTGAGTGTCAAGTGTAGTGTGTTTGATGACTTCCTGCTGCATTTTCTAAATGATGCTCTCTTTGTGTGTCAAAACAAAAGCATCTGCCAGTTGTAGAGTGCACAAGATGCAGACATTCTTTCTCCAGTGTCGTTCAACGCACTTCGCCACAATAATACATATAAAAAACACCTATACAGTCCGCGATACAGTGAGACCATGAAAAGTGAACCGCGATATGGTTAGGGACCAGTGTGTTGACATTTTACCTGAATGGAAGTACAAGTCCTCTAAAACTACGAGGAGGAATCGCTCCATGCAGTGGCATAATACCTGAAAAAATCCCAAGCGCAAATTCACACTTCACGTAAAAATATTACAACTTCCAGGAGTTTTACAGTTTGCCTCTATCTCTTGTCACTCAATTTGTTATTGACACACAAACAAGTGAACACGTGTCGATTGAAATCTGCGCACCTACCTGTAATCCTATACCTCAGGACTCACTTGACCTTCACTCTCTTTCTACCGTCAAATCCTCAAACCTGTTTTAATCTTTTACACCCAGTTTTATTCTCCCTCAAACTTTAGCACCGTACTTTACTTTTAGTTCTCTTGGGGTCCATGCACAATTTAAAGATCGCTCCAGTTAAGTTCCATCTGTAGTCCCTAGGAGGAGCAGCTGAAACACTTAAGCAATACATAATGCAGTAAAAAGTACAGCATAAACTGTACATACCAATGTAAAAGTAAAAAAAAAAAAAAAAAAGTGCTGAAGAAACCCCAAATAATCTTAAAATCACCAGCAGTGAGCCAGGGTTTTAGGTTTGACATGAAAAACTCTTCTTTATTGGCAGGTATACAAATAGATTTTTACAGCTGCTTTAAAGGAAAAATCACCCACTCCATATTGCTCTCACAGAAGCTCTAGTTAGAATAAAATGAATGGAATGAAATAATTAATTAGACAATGACAGTTTCAGAAATCATATCATGCATTAGAGATTAGATTTTTAAAAAGTTGAAGGATAATAGATTTCCTACATGCACACGCTGACATCTGCCATGTGCTATTTTCCAGCCTGCTCGACTGAATGAGTAGCTGTACTTCTATTTTAGAGGTGAATCAGCCTTCAAAATGTGCTGGTTGTCAATCAACATCAGAGACACAAGTTTCCATGGTAACAGCGGTCCGGCCAATGATTACTCCCACCATCTTTTTTGTAACACAATGAAATATCAATGTCACGTGGCTGGAACCTGTTGGCATTTGTGACATTGATCTTGTAATGTGATGGGTCTTGTTTTTCATGAAGGAGATGTAATTAAGAGAAAGCAATAAATAAGAAACAAGATGGTGGAGCTGAAAGGACAGAGGAATAACAATAAAAAGGAATGTCTTTCTGTAGTATTTCAGTGTCAGTGCAGATGGTAATGAATCACATTAAACCACAATAATCATTACTATGTTAAAAAATCAACCCAAATATTGATTGAAAATCAGGAGCAGCTGTGACCCACTCTGCCAAAAGGGCAGGATCATTTTTAGCAAAGCCCTTGAGAAATAAATACCTGTCAATCGAACCACATCAGCAGTGCCTGTTTGGAGCTTAATACGGCTCCCCTTTCAGATTCAAATTTGGCAGGCCTCTCATGTCTTATCAATGATTTAGAATGACCTGATTCACTTATTCTGTTCCTTCATCTTGGATGAGACACAATGCACAAGAGGAAGGAGGCGGAGAATGTGTGAGAGTGAATAATGTACAGTAAGCGAGGTGGAGTTTAGCCGCTGCTGCAGGAGATGGAGTCTAAGAAGTAGCGAGTCAAGTGATTCCAACTGAATACATGTACTTCTTTGTAAATTAGAAAAATAATGCTGTTTTTTTCAAGGTTCACACATCTGCCTGAGCTCTTCCTTTTTTCTCCTTTTCCTCTCTCACATTGCCTCCCTCTCTCTATTCCTGCTGACAGAGAGAGAACTAAAAAGTGCCAACCCTGTTCTCTCTAAGCTTGAACTCTGTGTGCAGACGGAATATAGAGTTTAGCTTTTATTTTCTGTGTGACTTTTTGTTCAATGAGATTTGGAGAAGGTGACTTTTATCCCTCAGGGAAGAAAAAAAAAAGAGGATGCTCTTATGCACTCACAGAGTGCAGCAATTGGTTGACTGAGAAAAATAAGAAGAGGGGAAAATAAAATGAAAAGCTATTGCATAGGGACCCATTTGCTTAGTAACTGCTATCTTTGTATTTGACTCCTGGACTGCTTACTGGGATGAAAGCAGGCACAGGATATAATGAAATACAAAGATGTATTATAGGATATAAGTAATGGAGCCATGCACCCAGATATTTCAAGGCTTACTCTCTGTGTTTAATTTCCTCCTCAGAGAATGAAATGACCCCCAGTATTAACCTTCAAGGGTAAATGGAAGATGCTTTTTCTTAAACACTAAAAAGAGAGAATAATCATCGCTAGATTGCGCAGTCACTGAGGACAGAGTTTTGTGCTGAACTCAGGGTTACTCCTCTTGACTGTAATGGGGCCACCATTGTGAGTCCCGAACATCAAGGTGCAAGCACGGTGCTAAATTCCCTCCTTTGGCAGAGCTGATCAAAACGCTGACATTCAGCATGTCTGACAGAAACACCGCATCCATTTCTAATGAGTCCAGTGGGGACACCTTCCCAAGAGGTTGCCTCTGAATCTGCCCTCAGGGTCGCGGCAAGATGGGACACAGGGATGCTTTAAAATTGTGATTAGCCCCTCAGGTCAAAGGGAGGTTGATCTGTAGTACACCTTGAGGTCCGGCTCAATATACTACTCCCAAGTGAGTGTCCTGCTCTCCTTCATTTACCCTTTTCACTGTCCACAAGAGTACAATTGCTCTAATTTCATCTCCCTCTTACAGCATTGCTCTTTGAGCCTCCTGTACTCGTGAGCTTGAGAAGAATTGTGCAATCGAGAACAGAAGGCATCAGCGATTATACTAATATAACTAATGAAAGTAATGTCAGTCAATAAAAGCCAATTAAGTGTGCCGATATTTTTGACTTGAAAGAATTATGGTGTGCTTTTAATATGTCTTTATTAAGAGAGTGTCTGTGCTTATTTTCAGCACCACTGCTTTGCACTTATGGCACTTAGATTTACAACCCTGGGTTCACTCCTCAGATCAGCTAGTTTAGTAGTTTGCAGCAAATGCTAAAAATCTTTGAAAACTGTTGAAGCAATAATTGAAAATCTACTCGTGTCCCATTAATTATACCAATGCTATTGGAAATGCTTATTTTGGATTGGTTGACTGGTTATGTCATATAGTGTTTTGACTACTTGAAGCGGCAGATGGAGGTACAATGTGATAAAACTAAGGCTTTTTCTTGAAAATTAACTCAAAATTTTTGAGAACATACACTGACATAGAATGTACGTTGTATATTAAAACTAGTCTGACTTCGCAAAATATGAATAACACTGATATTTAACTCGAAAATTTGAATTTGTTACGATGTGTTGAGTACATAACTATGCAATATAAATGTAATACATGTTGCACTTCCTTCCTCTTGATTTGTACGGTTAGCGTTACCTTCAACTAACCTTAGCACTAAGTATGGATTGTGGACGCCCATTGGGACGCACTGGCTAAATAGCCAGTATAAAGAATGATTACACCGACGGATAGCTATTCCTGTGCATGTAAGAGTGATATTTAGGTCAGACTTCCACAAATCTGAATCTCTCACTTAAACTGAAGGCAATGAGCAACACGACTTCTGCTTAATCTGATAGCGTCATATTATGTTAGTTAAATTTGCAGTTCTGTAATTATTTTTATCTAGTCATGTGTAGTCTATTTAATCATGCTTTAAAATATCTGTTTACCTGGTTTTTGTAGAGATTTGAGTTCCTCCGGCAGTAGTTTGGTAGCCTCTAAGTTTTCCAGTTGACTTGAAACTGGGAGGCAAAAATGGTACTAGAAGTCCAACATTTTTGGTGCAGAAAATGAATGGAACTATTTCAAGTGAGCTGCAGAGAGCTGGAGCTGGTAAGTGTTTCCTCCCTTGTATCTGCTGCTCAGCTCACTGCACTAACAACAGTCACATTAAATTACAAAGCAGCACGTGCCATGTTAACATATGCCTCTGATAGGTTCTTGTCAAGATTATCCATGCTGCTCAGAGTTTTTTTTTTCTTTTCTCAGGACGGGGGTGGGATGGCAGGAGGGGGTTCAAGTCAAGCTAACAAATGACAAAATAGGCAGAGCCAATCATGGTTCAGGCCCCCTGATACGGCACTGCACAGACACGTCCTCCAGCTAGAGCCCTGTGATGCATCTCCCTGGCTGTTTTCTGTTAACTCGGCTCTTTCAAGGCCATCCATTCTACCGTGCTGCCTGATGTCGCAGCAAAGTCTTCCAAGTCAGCCCCCTTCCCCCCACCTACCTTTACAATCCGTCTAATGTGTGCTGCAGGTACACTGTTTTATTTTCTGTCTTTCGTGTGATGCCCGAGGGGAATAGCTGTCTATTTTACAAAGCAAAAACTTTCTGTTGTCCTCGGCATTTCACCGGAGATGTTATCTCGGGAAGAGAGATGAGCCATTCCATTGTACCGTGTTTGCGATTTTGTCTTGATTGCATGTGAGGAGACTCCTTGCACATGGTTGAGCACATCTCGAATGCTGACCAGTCACTTTCCTTTCCACAGTGATTCCTTTTTTATTGCTCATTCACCAACCTGCGGCAATGAAGACTGCACTATGGCAAGATGGTGTGTATCCTAGCCTATTCAATGGCTGTCAGGCCACTTTATCATTCTGATACTTCGGTCAAGAGTGGACTGGTGGAGTCTAAATGCTTCCTTTCTGACCAGCAAACCCGACTCCCAGTTACAGAAGACAGCTGTTTTATAGACAGAGGTATTTGCTGAGAACAAAACCATTCAGACGGCGTGAGGATGTTCTACCCATACCAACATCATCCATCACTGACAGGCTTCTTTTCCCTGCATTTTCTCTGCATTCAGTGAGTGTTGCGACTAGTACGGAAACTTCCTGTTTTTTTTTTTTTTTACTTAATCATTCAGCATAGACAGCCACAGATTAAAGTTAGTCACCACAGGCCACCTAAACTCCATCTTGACTGAAGCATAGTGTTTTAACTAAGAGAAACACATGATGCATCAAGAGACAATGCCCCAGCAGACCTCAGATTACTGCACTAGATAGCTCATCCATAACCTTTTATTTCTTTTATGTCTCACTCAGGTCACACTCTGCCATAATCTCAGAGGCACTAAAAGGAAGTAAACAGCTCTCTGGAGAAGAAGAAGAAGCACTTAAATATAGTTTAAATCCCTTTATTTTCTTCAGTGGGTTCTCTTTACTATTTTCTTTTTAAGTCACCCATCTCCAGAATGGGTGTCTTAAAAAGAAGTTTTTAAATACATGCCTATAATATATACATACGTTGTTGCCAGAACAAATAGCCTGAATACCATTACTGTAAAAACGGTTTATTCTATTTTTTTTCCCTAAAGAATAGCACAAAAGCCCAAACAAAACAGAACTGCATCACTTTTCAGTAGTGTACGCTGAATCAATACACATAACAAAAGATGCTCTCGGTCCTGTGGTCTCTCTCCAACTGCAGAGTCAGCTGTTGCTCTAGCTAATATAAGGTCCTTTTACTTCAGGCTAACCACAGCATTCATGTCAACTTCAGTATTTGCAACAAATTTCTCGTACAGGCTTTGTTAGTTAACGTTTCTAGCTTATTCTGTTGTATATTTTTGTCATATTCTGGTTAAAAACACCATGGATACACACTGATTTCACAAAGGGGAAAAAAAAATGGAGACCCATGATCGCAATTATAAGAACGGGCTAAGGTGGCTATCAATCATCGACATACTTAAGAGGACCGAACGGCGAGGCCACAGGATTCAATGCAATGAATATGAGCTTGACTATTAAAATGTAAATAAGTGTTTTTTTTTGTTGTTGTTGTTGTTGTTAGCGTTGTGCCGCTTACCTTTGCATAATTGCTGTGTTGATGAAGTGCTGCATGTGTGTGTTCACATCGCTGCTCTATCTTCTTGTACTGAATTTGTCTTTGGTACAGACCCCCAAAAATAGAATATTTGATTTCATTTCATTCTAAATTTAATTTATCTTTAGTTTACTCTCAGATCAGAGAGAGATAGAGATCACACCGGAGAAATACTTCACTTCACCTAATGTTCTGTTGAATTTTTGACATTATGTAATTAAGCCCCACACTGGGTTTCTGCTATGATTATGTATTATTCATCGAGCATCCATTTTCTCCTTTAATGGCATACAATCACAAAAATGGGTGAAAGGACAATAATAGGGATATTTTTAGCCGGGTAGAAAGATGTCCTGGACATAGAAACTATAAGACTCAGTATATAATTGCAGGTCCTTTGTAACATACTGACAGGTATTATAGTTTTTGCTGTTTTCAGGCCTAAAATCAACACGGACGCCTATAACTAAACATCACATGGCATTTTTACAGAAAGATTCTTCTAGAACATTATATATACAACTGAGCAGTGGAGCAGGTCATGTGATCTGGAATTAACACACTTCCTTGAGAGGTGTTTTTGTAATATGGAACTTAGATGAAAGTGATTTCTCGGACACAGATACAGTTTATTTTCCATATTAAATTTGAGATATTGCCATAAAAGAAATATGTGTCATGATTATCTCAACTTAATAAAAAGAACACAATCAAAACTATTTTTGAATGAGCTCATTTTATTATTGTTTAGCTAATTAGAAGGTGATTGTTATTAAATTCAGACAGTTATTTAGTTGACATTTTAGTGATATCCAGTCATTTTTTATTAATAAGTGATTGTTTCCATAATAAATAATTATGGAATTTGACATGATCATAATGAACATTTATTTATTTATTTTTTTTACTTTTAATAAAAATGTATGCAAGATATATCCCATGGACTTCAAAAGTCCCTCAAATATATATTGACCCATAAGGAAAGGTGTTGCTCATCAGTATGAGGGATCAATATACAGATCGTTCCACCGGTTTTCTTGCATAAAACTGCACGCATCATGCAGAATGATGCTCTACTGCAGCAAGGCTCGAGCTGTGTTAACCTGTTAGCAAAGACACTGAAAAGAAACCCAAGAGGCTCTGCAATAGTCATGCATAGGTGAGATGAGCAGTGTGGCACCGGTTAATGCTTCAAGTCTTCACAGACAAAGGCTCATGCTGTTGCCATACATAGCACTGACATGTAATAACATGAGTACCACTTTATATGAATGAAGGAATCTCTGTCTTGTCTGTCTGTTTTTTACTTTTCTCACCAACTGCTCATCCGATCTACTTCACCCTTGCTAGGTGTATTAATGGAGTGCCAAGAAAGGACAGCGATTTAAGTAGGTAAAGATCATTGATGATACTCTCATGAAAGAGTAACAGATAACAAGAGAGCTGCTCAACCAAACAACTTCACAATCAACACTGTGTACTTTGGTACCCATCGATACACGACGTGTGAAGTAGATCGGATGAACCGTTATTAAGAATAGCAAAGAACAGACAGACACACAGACATGCAGATTACTGAATATATTATTGATTAGGTAAGGTAAATTAGCAATTTACAGTTTATTATTTATTTGCTGTGTATCGTTGGATGTATTGGCTGCCAACACAAAACAACTTCGATAGTGAAGAAATCTTAAGAAACTGAGGGTTTAAAGACAAGTTCAAAAGCATTTCAGTTCCTCTCCCATTAATCTAATCCAGTGCAACTCTGCAAAACTACACACAGTGCAAAATTTTAAATTCCTGCAAGTAGGTATCACTCAATAGCAGATGAGAGACCGCAGGTTCCAAAGCAAGGACAGTTAAATACATTTAGAACTTCAAACCACTTCCTCTGAGAAACAACTAAACATTTCACACAAGTTTATTCTAGTTCCATTATTCATCCAGTTTTTTTCCTTCCTTTTGCAGAAGCAAGAAAAAATGTCAAGTCATGCTTACAACTCTGGGGTAAAACATTAGTTGAGGTCAAGTAATTAGTCACTGAAGTCCACAGTTCATTTAAGATTATTATTGTAGCATTAATGAACAGATGGCAAATTGATCATCATGAAACTATACGATTGCTTTGACCTACACTAAGGAGCCTTTAACTTACTGTATGGCAGGTCACATTAAATTACCTTTTTCACCTCAGTGTTCCATTTGCATAATTAAAATATAATAAAAGCTGTACACTTTTAGAAAAAATTAAATGTAATAATACCAGCAGAACAATAATGCTCAAATACTGTGTGACATGAACCCTTTTGTATACAAAAAGTGATCCGTCTCAATTTGCATAGAGCCATCATTATGCATTGTCTCACTAGTTTGGAAGTAATGTTCTAACACTGGTAAAAATAGGAGATTCAGTTGTATTCCCTGAATAAAAGCATCAGCTGGAGAACGTGAGTAGCTTCTAAGATCAAAGAGCAGCAGGGAAACGAGATGCTTGGGGGGAGATGTGTTTGTGGCAGGTCTTGAGGGGGTCTCATATCAATTTCTTGTCTCTAACAATAATATCTAACACATTTAAATGAAGATCACAAGCCTGTAGAAGACATTTAGTTCAGGGAAGTTTTTGAAAGCATTTGATGCTCTGACTTATTTTGCGTCTGTAGAACATATAATTTGACTCACTCTTAGAAGATTGAAGGATTTCACCCGCAAATCCAGTAATTTATCATTTGCAACCTTCAGCAGACGTTCCAGTAAAGGTTGTTATACCTTCTAAGAACGTTGTAATTTCAGCAGGAAGTAGTAGACTTCATATTATGGAGGGGGGATGCTCTCACAAAGCTACTTCATTGTCACTTGTGGTGAATCCTCTCAACAAACGAAACACAGAATACAGTAGATGCTACAGAGTGAAATATGTCTGTCATTATGCAGCAAGCAATTTCTCTGGTCCATTCATCAAAGCTGTTGGAAGGACAAAAAAAAACCTCCCAACGCTCTGACAAAACAATGAAGACAATACGTACTGTCCTGAATGTAGTAGAAAGGTGCAAATTATTACTCTGCAATAAACAGCAGGTGCAGCTGTTTTCAGTTGTGCAGCTCGGTACTCATTGAGGCTTTCATGCAAATGAAGTCAGCATTGTCTTTTCATCTACCCCACCAGATGGGAGGATCAGGTTGAAAGGAAAATAAACTTTTGCAGGTGTATTAAAAGTAGGCATGCTTAATATAGTGTATAATGCAATTGTAAATCAAAAGCTTTCTCTCCGTTCCCGTTTTTATATTTTTGAATATTCAAAGTTACAGTGATGCTTTGTTTTTAGTATTGAAATAAAACCGGTTTATATTTGGTAGTTTGTAACCTTTAATGCCAATGGAAAAAACAACAACAATAACATACACACACACACATATATACATGTATATATGTGCGTGTGTGTGTATGTATATATGTATATATATGTGTGTGTATATATATATGTATGTGTGTATATATATATATGTATGTGTATATATATATGTGTGTGTGTATATATATATATATATATATATATATATATATATATATATATATATATATATATATAGCCTGTAAATGGTAGCGGAGCACATATAACAGCAAATAAATAAGTAAATCTCTTTAGGGCTTCTACAAATTATTTTTTCCATCATCGATTATTCTGCCATATTTTTCCTTGATTGATCTACGTGAAATATCTGTTACTTTCAGTACAAAATGACAAAATGTTCTTTTCCAAAGAAAAAATACATTCAGTCACATTCAGGAACCAATAATTGATTAACTCTGTCTATGCAGGCCTCCTTAGCGTGCTCCTGGGAACTTGTTGAGTTTTTGAAAACTTATTTACAAAGTTACATGCATCTCAAGTGATTGTCTATGCCTTAAAAATTACTAATATATGAAATAGAGGTCCATATGTAGTAGTTAATAGTTATAATAAATAAAACGATCTTCTCCCACATTCAGTGAGCAATCAGCAGTTAAACTAGTAAAAAGAAGTATTTTAGCATAAAAATGGATACATTTTAAAGGACCATTGTAGTCATTAAATCTAGAACAGGGCCACAGTCCTGCAGACTAACAAAAACAGAGTAGTACCTTCTAAACTTGATATCTTGGAGGGACACATGAAAATTAAGTCAAAATCAAAGGTCATCGATATATATATATATATATATATATATATATATATATATATATATATATATATATATATATATATATATATATATATATATATATATATATATATATATCTTTATATGACGGGTTGTTCGTTACAGTTACGTCTACTGTTCTTCTCTGTTTCCTCAGTCTTTCACTCTTCTGTCACTTTAATTTGCACACTAGGCTCCAGATCTTAAAGCATTGTTAATTATTGTTTTCCAGATTCTGTTTGAGTAAGACATGTCTGCCTTGTAACTTAGCTGCTAGCTGTTAGCAAAGCCTAAGCCACTTTGAGAGATGTTGATTTCCTGGTTTGTGGCAATGGCTTGCATTTCTTTTTCATTTTGAGACCACAGAGTGACGACAGACAGAGAGAGTTGGCTGCACCAGACCTGAAGTAGAGCATTGAGTTTGTCAATAATCAGTCAATGAAAATACTGATAATTGGAAAAAATGCCAAATATCAGTCAAGCTACTTGGGAAAGTCTGTCCCTAGTCACAATAAATCAATGTTCAAGTGGATCTGAGTCAGAATGACAGGTCTCACTTCCCCCTGTAACCTTTAAACCATCACTCAGAAGTAAAGCAAAGCAGGGAAATACATTTGCCATTTTCATTTACATTAGGCGGCTGTTGCTTTGAGCGCACAAACTGTACTTAGCTTGCAGCAGGTCTGTGTACTGCATCCAATCAGGGCATCTCCTCTCTGCGAGCTCCATCTGTCACTGAGGCCTGCCACTGTGTGTGTGACCCAGGCCATGTGGGTGAGCTTTGGTGAGTTCTCAGGCCCGGAGCCTGGGAGATGGGAGGAGTTGAAGACCTTGGCAAAAGAACCTTCACTGCTGACAGAGTAGGAAGAGAAACAGATGCCTGGTAAATCTTAATATCATCTTGGATATTTTACTTGACCAACCTCCAGTGTAGTAATGCAAATTAATCATAATTTCCTCAATGAGACACCAGTGGATTAAAAATAAAGAGCAATTTGTAGAGAAGGTGGACAGTAATGTAATTTCATGTATTATATATTTGATTGTACTTTCGGGAGGTGGACATTCAGCTAGAATAAAATACAAGATATGTGTAATGGTACATGTTTTATAGTCTTGAGGGACAAATGTTTTGTTTGGAGAGTGGCTCTCTGCTGTTCAAGACTCCATAATTAATATTGAATTAGCCCAGTGAGATCCATTTAATTTAATGGCTTAGCTGCTGTCTTAAGCTGAGTCTGCCACATATTTCAAGCTTTGTCTAAAAAAATAAGGCACCATAGCTAGAAATGTCTGCCAGTAAGCTCAACTTTTTCAACATACTGGAAGTTTAATGAAGATCATTTCTACATCATGTTTAATGATGACTTGAAAAATGTGGTCATTTATTGTAGGAACAATATTGCTATGATTTTACTTTCATTAAATATTATGGTGGCGGTAAATAAATTATGGCTGGCGCATGGTCAATGCTAGATAACAGAAACACTTGAAGGTTTAGGAACGATCATGGCCAATGATGGGGTTTGGTGTTAAACACAATAGCATAAATGTAAAGTGAATGCAATTGTCAGAATTAGACCTTAATGAAACCATAATCAGTTTCACAGAAGTGTCTTGTGTGTCCATTTTCGCACATTAAATAAAGAAATTCTATGCATTGAGGTTAAAAATTTCTGACTTTTTAAAATGCTTTCTTGTATGAAGTACAGCTTTTCAATTTTTTTATCTTTTGCATGTGTTTGAAAATGACCTCCCAAAACCACAGTACATATCAGACTGAATTTGTGCACCAGCACACCATTACGTCGATCTATCCGCGATTCATCTGCAGCCTCAACAAACTCCCTGAATTTGTGAGGTTTGGCTGCCCATAGGAAAACTTTGATGAGCTGTTCAACGCAGTAATGCTGAATCAACAGCAGCTAAAGTGTAACTTCAGGCTTCCTGAATTGGTAATCATGAAGTTATAACAAGGCTGATCTTCTTGTGCGTTCTACGAGAGCACACCATCCCCTTGTGTGTTCACTTCTAGTAAACTGCAGCTTTGGATTTAAAGTTTGGCCTGGAGTGAACAAGAAATCACAGCAGGGGTTTAGACCACCATCTACTTGCTCTGTGCTCTCTGTTTCTCAATTAAAGTTTCAGCACTATGTGCGTAAAGGCTGTTGTATTGCAAAGAAAAGCTGGTGGTGTTGTAGAAAAATAATGACACAAGAAGGGCACAGCAAGGATGGGCTAAAATGCAATCACATTTATACGCCTTTGATCAACCCAGAGAGAAAATCAAGTCTTTCTTTGTGAGTTTCTCATTAAGGAACATTCTCTTTTACATCTCTCCAGATGTAATTATAGAACTATAGTTTTATTTTTCTCCTTCTCTCTCTAAACTGAAATAATGCATGTGCAATTAAGTGAAAAGCTTCAAGTTTTTTTGTTGTAGTTTCAAAAATAACTGTGGTCTCAAATTCCCTCAACACAACTGCTGTTTTTTTTTCAGCATTCACTGATTCCATCCAGGTAATATTTTTTAAAATGTTATTCAAGCAATAGATTATATTTTATGCATATTAGTACTATGTTGTTGTTGTTTTTTTTGCACAAATGCTCTATTAAAATTTCAAGTCTACTGCCTTAATAGCAGTATTGGTTCTTTAGGCTAATAATTTGACATTTTTAAACCTGAAAACCCTACATCAGATGTTTAGCATATTGTTGTTGGTCTCTTGACTTCATTTAAAAGGTATGAATTATGTTGTACTTGATTGTATTGGTGTTGAGATACAACCAATCATACTAGCCTTTTAACTGAGACTATTAGTCATTGAAAATACCACAACTGGCCCTGAGCTTGCAGTCTTGCAGAGATGGCAGTTCATTTAGTGGCAACAAACTCCTCACCACATCTCACAGATTATTGACCTCACTTTCCTCAAAGCAAACCTGTTGAGATATATGAGCAAAGTTCCTGTCCGTGCTCTAAAGTGAAAAATTTAGACTAGAAAGTGTATTTGTACGAGATCACTGTTTTGAATGTACAGTTGGCAATCGCTGCGTTGTGTCGGAGAGATTTACTCCGAAGCTTTTTCTCGTGTGTGAACAATCAATGACAACATAACCTGTTTAAAGCAGGTTTTCAGGGTCATATCGGAGGGCTGCTGACATTGAGTGCAATGTTTCTTTTATTCACAGATGAAAGAGGCAAATGAAAGACAATTTAAAATGTAAATTACTCACATTTGACACTGTGGGCTCTGAGAGAAATAACGTATCATTGATCAATGCACAGGTTAAGCACTAATACAGCAATCAAGTTAGGGTTTGATCTGAATGTATTGAAACCATGCAAATGAGTGCAATGCCAAAGGAAATAAAAGGGATTTGCCATAAACCTTTCAGGAGCATTTACTCTTTCAAGTGAACCATTACAATTATCAAAACACATTTTGTGAATAATGACGACTGCCTGACCACTGAAAATGTGGTGGAAAACACTATAAATTCTTTATAAATGATAAGTGCAGCATTTGTATCGGTTTCCGTCATCTTTCCTTTGTCTGTGGACGTCCGGTGTGGTTTTTTTGGCCTGTTCAAATGTTGCTGAGAATTCACATGAGTCACTGTCTCAATATCATCCTGCTGCTGTTCTCTCCTCTTTGTGTTTGAAATGCCACTGCTCAAACAATACCTTTTATCTATTTTTTTTTTTTGCTTTCTACTTCCTTCCATTATAGTTTCAAATTCGAGCGTCTGTCTCTGTTCAGCCACAGTCGGACTTTTTAATTAAATCATAATGAACTTGAACATTTAGATGACTCTAAATGAGTTAATTATGGGTGTTCATGGTGCCATGTGCAGACTTATGAAGAGAAAAACGTATGGAGTGTGTGGCGTTTCATAAATCAATGTCAGGACAAACTTTGTCATCAAAAAACACAGGCACCCTTACAACAATGAACATCGCATTTCGTGTTCATGCTGTTTATCCCAGCGTCATTTTTATCTAGCAGCCTTTACAAGCTACTTATATGTTTGAGCAATTACAGTTTCATAGTGAAACCCAAGCGTGAAATTGTGCAGTTGCTACTACCTCTACAGTAGAGGTATTCAACAAAAATTCAAACAGGTCCAGTCAGACAAAATGTATTAAAGCAAAGGTCCAAAACATCCTAATGTCTACCTTGAATTAGTGCGATATATGCTGATGTAACCTAGTAGTTTTTTAGTGTCTGCATGTAATCAATAGCTGAACATCAAATCAAATAAATTCAGTACGGTTTAAAAACATTTTGACAATATTTATTAATAAATAACTTTTGATATAATTGTACATTTTAAAATAAAGTACAGAGCTTGAAAAAATAATGACTGAACAACCTGAACTAACTTATATGCATCTTAGACAATGCCTAAATCTCAAAAAATGTAAACAATTGAATTCTTTTCCATTTTTTTCTCGTCTTATATCACTCCCCTTATATCCCTACTGCTTAATGGGAGAACTGAGCTGCAGTTTGCCCTGACAGTACTTTTGAATCGTGGCCTGAATGGTGTCAGGGTTATTCTCCAACACATGTGGAGCTCATTGGTGACTCTGGAACAATATTTAGTTTTGATTATGTTCATAGTTGAGAAAGCCTCACAGCTGTATGTTGAGCCAAACATGGTCAGCATATGCAGGGCTACTTTTCTCTCAGGGTCGCTATATTTATTTTTCTTTTTTGTCTGTCCTCCTCTTGTCTGTCTGCAGTTCAGAACTGCAATGTTTAGCACCTGCAATGCAGAGACTTCATTGGCTGACTAGAGTCATGTGGGATGGCTGAACTTGTACGTAATTGGTTTGTTTGTTTCCTGAGCTGGTAAACCAATGCCATAAACACTGGAAAAGCTATGCTGGTAAAATAGAAGCGACCTGTATTGTATTATCAATGTAAAGACTGCATGCATTATGGTCCAAAAATATCACACATTCCGCATAGATAGCCAAGGTGTTAATGTAAACTGATCCTGCGATATATCCATGTATACATGTTCCAAGGAAGTGCGTTGATAAGGAATTTCACATTTAGAACCCTTGTTTTCACAGTTTAAGTTCTGTAAAAAAAAAACAGCGAAAGGCAAAACAAACTGACATTAACAAGTGCTCTTAAAATATTCCATGTTGAGCATTTGTAGCTTTTATGCAACGGTTTTGATAAACACTGCCCTTTTTTGCCAGAAAGCTTATCTTATCTGAAACCCCCAAGTTGCTTCAGTTTATCATTTTAAATGTAGAACAAAATGAAAAGTTCAACAGGCGCCATCCTGACCCGCCTATTCTCATTCCCATGGAGTCAAATGCTGCTGTTTGTCAAAGCTGCTGTTATCTAACACATACACACAAGCTGATAGATGTATAGGACTTTGTCTGGTTAAAAATAGGCTCCTGAGTAGACTGGAGTGGCCTTAATCACATTGAGTTGCCACAATTATTCAGTATAACGTCGACAATGAAAATGCGTCAACATTGACACCTTTAACTGACACGTTTAGGAAAAAAAATCAGTCTGTTGTAGCAAATGTTTTACCTCAGTATCTAATACAATGTTGGTTCATGATATCAGTCATTTTTGCCTTCAGTCATTGGTTGACTACAGTTTTAGACAGTGGCACCTGTAGTAGAGTCTGATTTATTCAGTGTGAAAGTTTTCAAGATTTCAGAAGAGTGCTTCAAATGATCATGGATTAAAAAGGCGCTGTGTTCGCTGTGCAGAGTTTGGATGGCAGACCACAGCAGCACCAGTGCAATGCATGAGCACCTGACTAGAAAACACACAGCGCGGAGGCACTTCACATCTGTTTTCTTCTCTGCAGCCGAATTCCAAGTAAAGCTGTTCCCATTTACATATTTTACTGTTTTTCTTGTCACACAGTGGGGAAAAAGTGTGAAATAGTGAGTGAAACGCAGCTCATTAGGACTACATGTTAACCAGCAGTAACTTCCAAGCTGCTGCTCTGCGCCACTAAAATCCTTCATAACTGCAGTAAAGCCTGACAAAGTCACCATACGCGAGTTAAAAAAAACAAATCTGCTTGCTTGAGGTTAGGAGAAGATCATGGTTTGGATTAAAAATGCACCCTTTTGCAACATTATACCCTATAAAAATGACCAACAGTGAAGACAACAACAGATTTATGTGTCTATCGGGGAAATGGTAACCAGTGTATTCGAATGTGATGTATTCAAAAGGTTCTGCGCTCACCTGACACAAGCCCACAAAAGTGACAGCTGCTGCAGTATTTCATTATCATCTACACATGTCAATTTTACCTGCTGTAATCTGTAAGAAATATAGCAATATACTTTGGTTTATCAGACAATTTTGAGATGCAATGCACTTTCTTTGAACATCAGTGTTTTTACGTCAATGTTTAATTGCGGGACTTTTTGTAACATAGTTGACAGGTATCATAGTTGACATTTTTGCTGTTTTCAGACCTAAAATCAACATGGCCGCCTATAACCAAACACCACATGGTATTTTAACAGAAAGATTCTTCTAAAATATTATATATGCAGTTGAGTGAAATTGAAAATTATTCATAAAGATATTGTAGTAAACCTGTTGACATGCCATAAATCCACACTTGACTCACACACTACTTTCTATTAAATAACTCAGAAAGCCTTGGAGTCTGGCCAGTCCTTTCTTCAGGAGGAAATGAAATCATGTGGAGCAGGTCATGTGATCTGGAATTAACACACTTCCTTGAGAGGTGTTTTTGTAGTGGGTTACTTAGTTGAAAGTGATTTCTGGGACGCAGATACAATTTGTTATTTTCTATATAAAATTTGGTATATTACCAAAAAACAATTCAAAACAATTTTTGAATGAGCTCATTTTATTATTGTTTAGCTAATTAGGAGATGGTTGTTATTAAATTGGGATGGCTATTTAGTTGACATTTCAGTGATATCCAGGCATTTTTTATTAAGTTATTGTTTGCATAATAAATAATTATGGAATCTGGAAAGACATGATCATAATGAGCATAAAAACATGATTTTTAAAAAACTTTTAATAAAAATATACAAGATATATCGCATGAATTTTGAAAGTCCCTCAATTATATATTGACCCATTTATGTGCCATCTTGAGTTGTTAACACAGATGTTAACATGGCTGTTAAGATAATCTCATGTCAGGATAACATCCTCGCAAATAGTTTAGCTCCTTTCTTATTTTTAAATACCTTTATGGTGTTGTGCTTTTCATTTGCCCCCAAATGATAGCTCCCCTAAAAGAAAAACAAAAGTTGTTTTACCTGATTCTGAGTAAGCATCTTCTGAAGTTTCCTGTTTGATCAGTATGCTCGGAAAAGAAAAAAGTAAAAAAAAAAAAAGTAAAATCTCTCATAGCGAAGAGAATCACAGCAGTGGAGTTTCGAGCTTTCCGAAAGTGCATTATTTCCACGGGAAGAGGCGCTGCTTAGACATGAAATTGACTCCTGCTGTTTGCAACTTCTTCCACTCAGCTGGAGCCCTTCAATCTACAGAGCCTGGGGTTTCCAAAGCCCTCTCTCCTTATAGTGTTGGAACTGCATCCTAAACAAACAGTAGCGCTGCCCTGAGAACATTGGTGCCAGCAAAAAATGCTAAATTTATTCAAAACACCAGCAATTTGCATCGGCTTTTGAAGTAAATTCAACATGCTGTACACTATATTTTTATTTAATAAATGAATAAAATACATCACAGTGGTTTATATTTGCATCAAAAGCTGAGGCTTGTTCAGCTCTCAGTACTTTGTAAAGGCTGTTAGTATTTGGATAGCATTGATGACTGAATGCTCGACCTCTACTGATGAAACTCAAAATCAAGGAGCTAATTTATCTCTTTGTCATTATAAATGCATGTATTTCAGTGTGGCTTACTTTGCAATTCATTATGTGGCTTTGCTTTTGATTCAAATTAACATTCATAAATGTAAAGGTAGCAAAAATGGACATTTTGCCAAGATACCTTTTAGTGGCCAATTCAATGATTCTGCTGAGAAATAAGGCGCAGTGGGGATGTAACTGCCACAAAATACAGGTTTGTTCCCTGAAAAATTTTGAACGCAACACTGGGAATAACTAACTGTGAAACCTATTAAGAGAGGACTCACTTTGAAAGCTAGCAGGGTTATCACAGAAACTAAATGTGAGGAGATATTTTACTTTAATGAGCGTTTACCCTGTATTGCAATGAGCTGTTGAAAGAAATCTGGAAAAATGAGGACAAGCATTGTTACTTTGGTTTCTCAGAACTAGGCTTTTAAACGGCCAGAAACTATTAACTGCTGTTGCATTTCAAAAATGGGCAAGTTGTGTGAGATTTTTTTTTTTTTAATGTCTGAAAAAAAATAATGGGATTTTTTTAAACAATTCCCCAATTCAGTCTTTTTAAACTGTTGGAAAGGGGAAAAAAAAAATCAAGTTTAGAGGCTGTGAATTTCTCAAATGAAAGTGTTTCCTTCAGATATAAGCTCCACTTAAAATAACTGCATTTATTTGAAAGTACAAGAACAACTGCAGTGTTTTAATTAGTTTTCACAGCTGATTAAATACCAGAAATCTTATTTCTGAGATTGGCTAATATTAAAACAAACATGTCGTTATGAAATGAATCATTTTTCATTGTTAACAATTAATTTTGCTTAATATCAATTAATATTGTTTAACAATTCATTTGGTATTGCTCATAATCATTTCAGAACTTTACCACATAAATGGCTTTAATCATCCCATTTAGTTGTAGCCGTCTCTGATGTTATTTCGCTGAATTTTTCAACTTAGCTCTGCTTTGTGCTTTTCCCCTTTCTTTCATCTTTGTCGGTCTGCTGCTTTTTGCAATTAAGGCACAGCACTATCAGTCTGTCACTGTCAGCTCCAAGTAGGAAAAGCGTGGATGGTGTGTGAAAGTAAAGTAGGCAGGATGACAATATGGGTCAGAGGTGCATCTGTTTTATGACAGCTACCAGTGAAAAAGATTCAGGGCTTTTGAAAAAATTATATAATTTAGTTCAAATTTATGCTTGGATCACCACTGGTGCAGAGGTCAGCAAGCCTGTCGGTTAAATAAGCCGCTCTGCTAATGTTACAACATACATCAAAACAGTGGATAACGCTATTTGGCCTGAATGGAAACACATGATTACTCTCTGCACTGATGAATGTGCAGCGGCGAAGAACACGCTGTGTTGTCTAACCTCCTTTTGGCTCTGTTGGAAGATGTGACCCCTCTTATTAAAATGCACAAACAAGCTTTTCATAACTCTCTCCCCACACTTGATCAAAGTATAAGTGCAAATGTGATTAACTATCACTATAACTCTGTTTGGATTCCCCAGAAAAATGGATCTCAAAAGAAGTGAGTCCTATACAGAGGCACGTTTATGTGAGAAAGCTTGCAACAGCTAAAGATTTAAGTCTAGTAGACACTTCAAACACAGTAATTAAGATGTTTAAATAGGCAAACATGCCACTTGTGCAAAGCCTTCACAGTAAGCACATCTCCAATAAATATTTTCTGTTTGTGTCTGGCCATGAGGTCCTTTAGTTAAAGGCAGAGTTTGAGAAATGTGTGACTGAACAGATGTAGTTGCCTAGCTGCATCTTATTTTAGTTCCTCACAGCGGATGTTTTTCCCCATCTCTGTTCTTCCAGGGCTTCATGCTGTTGATCTAAAATCCACCATAAATAAGCATATCTAAGGCAAACTTTTATTTCTGAAGATTTTGGAAATGGAAAGTGGTGAATATATTAAAAAAAATATAATAGATGTTACATTGTAAAACTTTAAATCGTGAGACTTCATGATTCATAGATACTCAAAAAAGATTACAGAAGCTCACTAACAAAAGATGGTAATTGTGATAGCTTTGATGATCGTGTTACAGTTGATTTCGCATGTGTTTGGACATGTCATTAATCTCTTATTCATTTTTTAGTCCTGCTCTCATAAGATAAACTAACCTTTTGCTGCTTCCCGAGCTGTGAGTATATAATGCATTCAGTCATATAATAAATGATGCTCATAAGAGTCTACATAGTTGCTCAGATTGAATATATACTCGTGTGGGATCTTTTTGTCTGACTTTAGCTGAAATCATCACAGAGAAAGCATGACTGGCATTTTCAACAACACGTACATAGCTCACAGAGTCAGACTCACAACAGACACTGACTAGGCTTGCTGTAAGGCAGAAGCAGCTGTGTTTTATAATGCAGTTTGCATTCTCTGTTCCCCATTAAATCCATTCCTCAGGACAGACTTCAACTTGTGACCCCTCTATTAGCCCTTGTGCACCCGGCCTGGTGATTAGAGGAACATTAGGAAATTAAAGGCAAATTGCATTACTAGAGAAACAGATGGAGGTGCTGCTGAGGACCCAACATGCAGGACATGGAACCTGCTGATGCTCAGACTTTCCACCCTTTTATCGGCCAATGTATGATGCTAAATGTCACCCCCAGGTAGCGGTTCCTCAGGTGGCACATTCTGATAGCGCATAAAGCCTATTAGCTGTGCCAGAGTGTTTTAATCTTGAAGTTTGGTTAAATGTATGGAAAGACTGCAGCGTTATTGCAGTCCTCAAACTGCTCACGCATATTAATTACATATAAATAACTTTACAACACACAGCAACTGTGTCTACACACACTTGGGGGGGGGGGGGGATTTGAGGACATGTGTTCCTCAGCTTTAGCTATTTTAAAGCGATGAAACAGTGTTGATGTAAAAATGAATGCTTTCAGTTTTGAAATACACATATCAGCCCTGACAAAATGCAAGTGAACTTTACTGTCAGGATCTAGACATATACAGTACATACAGAGAAATGGGGGTGCAGTTTCTCCCATAGTGTACAAAAAAGAATGCAGATCTACAAGATGTAAATACAGTGCAAACAAGTACATGTAGCAAACTTTAGTTAGCAAACTGTCATGTGCAATACACCAAAGTGCAATACATTTGTGTATATATTTTTAAATTCTGTGTTTTTAGTATCCTGGTGTGTATTTTTTCTTATTAAAATTGCATATATAGTGTATATATCATATGTCTTTAATTTATAGATGTGTTCTCTTGATTTTTCTTACTGTCACTTTGCTGTTATGAAGTTGCAAATTTCCCCTTGTGGGACTAATAAAGAATATTCTATTCTTTTCTATTCTATGTACGCAAAGTTGTAGCTGTAGCAGCATGTTAAAAGCTCTGACAGGTGACGTGAGCGCCGTTGATCAGTTTGATACAGTGCAAAGTTCAGCTTAGAAGGCTTGAGTCCTGCATTTAAATGTATACCGGGTGACTTATAACGCTGCTTCTTATTTATCTTGTTACAGTTAATATGATTTGCAACACTCATTTGAATCTATATGGGGTCTCTAGTGATTCTCCTGGCTTTCCTCTGAAGTCTGCCGGTGTAGATGTCTTGGAGAGGAGGTAGTGTGGTCCCAGTTACCTGCTCTGCTGCTCTCACCACCCGTTGCAGATCCTTCCTGTCCTCTGCAGGGCAGCAGGTGAACCACCTGTACAGCAGTAGGTCAGGAGGCTCTCAATGGTGGAGCGATAGAAGTTTATGAGCAGCTTTTGGGGGAGATGAGCCTGACGCAGCTTCCTGAGGAAATACAGTCTTTGTTGGGCCCTCCCTACCTGGTGTGAGGTGTGGGTGGACCATGTGAAGTCCTCAGAGATGTGGAGCCCTAGGAACCTGAAGCTCTCTACCTCCTCTCCATCCATGTAGAGGGTGGAGTGCTCGGTTCGCTTTGCTCTTAACCTAGACTAGCTTTTAACCACTGTCATAAATTAGAAGATAAACGCAAGTACAGATAGATAGATAGAATATGTGTTGCAACATCAAATTTTTGATTTTGTTTGTTTCAATGGTGTGGATGAGACAAAACATACAGAAATGAGACTCAGTGACGAAGATGCTCGGTTTGCCTTTCAAATGATTTATCCTTATTCTCGTGTCCTTCCCAACTTGACCTGATGTGCCAAGTTCTTGTAGGATCCAGATGATTTATTGCCACATCTAATACACATTTAAGGTGCATTTAGTCCTCTTCTGTATTTTTAGAAGCACATCATATTGTGTCCTTTTCATAGTCTGGTTCCTTCAATAATGATATTTAACTCACAGGAAAAATAGATGTAATTAGACCCATAAAGAAAATTCAAGACGTAATCTACAATCTATCTGACCTTAAATCATGAGACCTGGACGAGCTTTTAACCAGTGTCATAAATTAGAAAATAAAAGCACATACAAGTTTAACCTTCATAATTTATTCCCAATTTCCTCCTGTGACTGTCCATTCCCCTTCTGGGATAGCTTATGAGGCAAATTAATATTTTAAATGTTGCCCCAGTCGAGCACTGGCTCATTGCTCATCTTTAAATGACACAGGCGTGGCGGTGGAAGGTGGCCTTTGCACTTTAGAGGTAAGAGCTTGTATCACATGCACCTTTACCGATCTAGAAGAAGCTTTTCTTTAAATTATTTGGGGGGTTACTCATGGCAAGGTTTAATTCATTCAAACAAAATGTCATCTCGCCATTATACTGTATGTCCTCTGCCTGAGTGTGCTTCTCGAAAATGGTGCTGCTGCTTAGTTTCCTCCTCACACTCACAACCAACACAACATCTTACGTTATGTACTTCTGTGCTTGTATATTTCACTGAAACTAATAAATGTGTATTTTTTTCCACTCTTGGCCAGTGCTCAGTGCCTGGAGTTGTAGGAGTTGTGCTTTGACAGCGTGATAGGTTTAGCGCTGGAGGATTGTCAGATGTTTCTCTGCCAAATATTGTCCTCAGCATCTACTCACAGATTTCCCCTGAGCCCACATGTCTTCACGAATACAAGGCCCGCATAAGAGCACTGCCAAGGTGACATCTGTCAAAAAAAAAAAAACAACAACCCAGCAAGGATTAATGTAATTATGACCTTCATTAACTTATATTGACGTACAGGCATCTATACATCAACTAGGAGCTGCCACTAATTAGAGTCTCTTGAATGACAAAGGTGAAGTTCAAGGTTCCTTTTGCCTCTACTGACAGTATTGGCTTTTAAATGTACATCTTTCCATTTATTTGTGACCAAAAAAACCCCGCCTCAACATTATAGCAGTAGATGTTTCTCAACTTTCTGTCAAGTTGCTCACAAAGTAATTGAGCAAAAACTCCCCTTTATTAATAGCTATACATGAGAGTTGATCACTTTCCAGAAAGGCTACAATGCAGAGGCGTTTTTTTGTTTAATTTTTTCATGCTATTCTAATTTTGAAAAGCTCAGCTTGTGCTATAATTTTTAATTTAAGCTGAAAGGCTGTACATGCAGTGCTGTTGTTATCAGGTTTATAGGAACATTGCTTTTCTTTCGAACGTAGCTGCTATCAAATGTATGATGACAAATGAATTGTTGTGCTAAAACACATATTCCCGGTCCGGTTACTGCCAATAGGGTGGAAATTGAGCTCAAATATGAGTGAGCGTACAGCATCGTGTTGGAAAAACAAAGTGATGCCCCTACTGTGTTTGCATGCTTTAGTGATTTCAGCAACATCTTGAGGGATCTGCGAGTACATGACTCCAAACATAACAAGGCGGCACACAATAGGGAATATTATTCATTTATTCAAGTGAATGTTCTATATCGTAACTCAAAATCTTACATGACATTGTTGGGGGCAGGTAATTCATTTCCATAAAACACAAGAAAAGGTAAGAAAAAAACCCCAAGTTGGAAGAGGTAGATGTGCGATTGAAAGTAGGAAGTTTGGAATTGGATTACAATTCGAAAGCCAGAGCCTCCATACACTTACTGCACTGTAGGTGTACTGCTGAGAGGCTGTCAGAATTGTAGCTTGGCTCAGTTTACACTCTAATATATGTTTCTGCATGTTCGGCTGAAGCAGATTGTCTCCCACTGAACCTGCACAGTAAAAGATAAATTCATTCTATATCACTGCAGTCGTGATGGATACAGAGACAGACTCAAACTCCTACTTTAGATGTGGTAGTTACCTCCCCAAAAGCTCCCATTACCAGACCATCAACTGAGAGTAACATTGTCATTTTGTCACCATCTGTATGTTACAAAATAATCATTTTGCTTTGATGCAATGTGGGAAGAGAACTGAAGTGAGACATATTTTGAAAGCAGTAATTTATATCCATCTTTTGAACTTTGAAAGGCACACTGAGGATTCATATATATATTTTTTCTTTTGTTTTCTCTGTTCTGTCCCATCCTCCTTCATCAACCTCTCTTTTTGTAGTCCGTGGTGAGGCCCAGAAGGACAGGCTTTGATAACGATGATTGACCCAGTATGTGGGTGTCAAGCAGCCAAATTCTCGCAGATAATTCTTCCTCTTTTTTCTCTGTTCGTGATTAGATGGCTGGCACGTGGCAACTCGAATAGTGCCCAGAAGTTTGATTGTGTTAACACGATTGTGGTGTGGTTGGGGACTGCAAAGACCCATGGTAATCACCACACAGGGATAAGTGATGGCTTCGAAGTAAATCAAACTGAAAGGGCCCTGCTCTCCTTAACATGTCCCTGCAGTGATTTGAAGCTATTTTATGGGGTTTTAAGACACATCACAGGAGGCTGTTTACTGCTTTGTTTCCTCCTCCCTCTTTCTTAGACTCATGTTTTTTCTTCCTGTATCTGTGTTTTTGTGTGTGTCCCCTCAGTGAGGTTGATCTTGCTCAGAAATGTTGATACTCAGGCATTTTCAGCATTTTTCCAGCACGCATTATCAGTACGTGGGGCCACTATATTAAAGTATTACACTTCTATCTGTCCCAGAGAACCATCTAATAGCCAATTTCATGCAAGAATGATGAAGACGAAAGTGGAGGGTTATTAGTGGAAAGGAGAATATTTTGGTGTCACACCTCAGGGATCTTTGATAAGAAGTGAACAGGGATAACTATGGGCAGTGGCAGAGCTATAAGACAGGCAGGGCCTCCTTGTAACATGGTGATAAAGTAAACAAACCCACAACAAGGCAGAGGCATGTCTCACAGATTAATACACACACACGAAAGAAAAAAGGATTGACAGTCTTATTTGTGTTGCAGCTTACTCACGCAGAGCTGCGGACTAGGTTGACATTTCAAATGTTTACATCAAAGCATAAAGCATTGTGCCTGCCTGGATGACTGGTACATCCATTAGCCCCTTAACATATGTCAACATTCCCAGGAAGAGCACACAGAACAAAGAGAAACACTGTCGAGGGTACTTAAAAAGGAGGTTCCCCTTCAAAGAAGACAAATTGAAGAAAATGGAGAGTAAGCATTTAACAAGTAAGAGTCACTTAACAAAGAGGCTTTTCACCTAGAAAAGGCTCTGCTCCTCCATCCCATACAAACTATGTGATGTCTTTTGGATACTGGCAGAGCGATGTTTTCAGCCATATTGTCACTTGGCAACGGAATCTAAACAGTGCAGCTGGAGTGGATGCACAGTCTGAGTCAGAGCATGTCCCCATTACAAAGAGTGTGTTTTGTTTTACTAGCTAAAACACAATGCAGATCATCACCCAGTAGTATATACAGGTTAAATACCAATCCATGCTTTCTGCATCCAAAGGTGCATGTGGGTACAACACATGTTTGGTATGAGGCTGTACAAGGAGAATGTCAACCATCCACACTATTTAACTTCATCAGTCACAGAGTCCAATCTCTGCTGGACTTTGTGGGAGCTTTGTTTGTACAGGCTTTCCATCGACGATGCCCAAACAAAGTAGAAAGTCCTAATCTCTCCAGAAACCCTCTGCTAAGTTCACGCACTATGCCCGGCACACCTCAGGAATAATGTCTGATTCAGTACTACAGTGTAATCTATAACCAGCTGCTGTTTCCCCATTTGTTTTTGTGTATTCGATATGAGGGGAAATGCAACCGACCGTGTAGCAGACCAGTGTGACTCTATTGTAGTATGAAGGGAGTATATACGCAGGTCGATAAGCGGACTGCAGAAAGCACGAACGGGCCTTAATGTGATCTATAATTTATTTAAGTATGCTACTGTATTGTGGTAGACAGCACCATGGAAGATAAGCACGTGTATCTAAAGCTCCTCCTGCTGTATTGGCCGGTTTGTCTCGATGCTTCTGTTCGTGTGCCAGACAGCTAGATCTTAAACTAAATGCAGCATTCTTGATATCTGGAATTGTTGCTTACATATTTTTTTTCAGTCAGATCATATTTGCACAAAACCATATGCATTCATTAGATGTTTTTGGGTTTGATTTCAAAAATGATCACTGTCTTTGTATCACTAACACCACACAAATAGCACCTAAATCACTGAAAGAAATAGATCTATACAGCAATTCTGTGCACTTTCATGCTGTTGCTTTATAATATTGCACCGTTAAAATCCCTCTCTGTTCACTGATTAACCACTAAAATGCCATCTCCATATATAAAAGTTGCATATTTAGCAGTTTTTCCAATAAAAAAAAACATCTCTTCACGTATCCATATCTCTCCATTCGCTCATCAGATCACCTATGATTCTACTCAGTGATTGTACAACTACTCTACATGACACAATAGCAACTTGTAACGGAGTAATTGAGCCATATATGTTTGTACTGGATATTGATTCTCAGAAATAATAATGATACATAAAGCCCCTCCCTGCAAGTAGACGGGATCGGTTCCTCAAGGTTTGAAATCCAACGAGTCTGAATCTGTGCTTTTGTTATGGTCATTGCTACAGCACAGTTTCAAAGTGGAAATGCTACACAATGGTGCTGACTTTATGTTTCAGTAATGATGTGTCTCCAGCACATAAAAAAACACCATGTGCACAAGCTAACAAGGCAAAAAACCTTGATTTTCACCAGTGGGGGTCTTTAAAATAATCTAAAGCACTGATTATAACAGCTCTCTGTTGCAGTGTGTGTCTGTCTGTATTTGTATGCTTGACTGAATTTGTCTTGGTGTGCAGGGGCATGGCCCAATCATAACTAGCAGTTACCACTGTAGTATACTCTGAAGGCAAATTAATCTCTGACCTCTTTGAAGATACAACACAAAGGGAGAATAAAATACAATCACAAGTGGTCAATTCAGAAGCATTTGATTCTCACTGAGGCGAGCAGCATTAAGGACAGTCTGCTTTAACATAATCTAGACACGAGCTGGATCTATCTGGATGCAGGACAGTAAGTCTGAACACAGCTCTCTTGATGTATCTTACTGTTCCAACAGATGTGAGTGCATTCATGTAGGGAACAGAGGAAGGGTGGGGTGAGGTAATGGATGCCTATCTCAATCTCTTCTGTGAAATGAAGACCAATTCTTTTCATCTTTTCAGAAGCCAGTGGCCATCAATGCAACACAATACTGCACTTTAAAGTGCTTTTTCTTAAAGGGGATTAAAAGGCATAAATGAGTACTTGAAGGGCCAAAGCCATTCTTTTATCTGTGACCACGTACGTTCACAGAATAAATATCAGAGGAGCTGATATTCCTCCTCCGCATTTCTGTTACGTGGGAGTTTTAATAGCTCTGCAGCAATTCTGTTTGTATTCATATAACATCAGAAAAAGGTGTGGCTTGGGTAACAAGAAAGTGCTTTCAACATACTTGTTGTTGATCTGTTGTGACTAATGTAATATACCCTGAGGCTTACAAGTCATGTAGGCTTGTAACTTGAAAACCCCCACAGAGATAGTCACAAATGGCTATTACAAGGACAAAAACAAGCTCTGAAATCAGCCGGTAAATTTTCTAATGTAACAATTATAGTTCACTTTTACACCAAAGGGTCAAATAAAAACAGTATTTTAAAAATACTGCATTCCTTTCATTTTTTGCTTAGAAATGTTGTATCAGATACATTTTCACCAAAGTGATCATCAGCAATAGATGTTTAGATGACAAGTTAAGTTAGTGTGTCATTATCCTTCTCTGACCTGTACAATTCCTCAAGGACACATAGTCTATTAGTTTGGCTGTGCCTCCGTTTGTTACTATGATTATGATGCCTAAATGTATTTGCAAAATCTGTTGAACTTTCATACTTTACAAATCTTTTGTAATGAGACTGTTGCTCATACCTTAGTGCAGTTAAGCAAACAGAAGTTCTGGTCTTTGCACCAAACGACACCATCTCAACAGCACTGCTGGGCCATTTTAGTTGAGAGAAACGTCTTAGTTCACTTATTCAGTCCAGTTATTTTCATTTAACTTTGCCAAATAGTGCCCCCTATTACCTTTCCAACAACTTGAACAAATTATCCACGACCTTGTGGGGTCTTGGTTCTGAGACATGCTTTTTGTAGCACATCTACAGCCAGTTAAAAAATTCTGGTACATTTTTACTAATGAAGACTCCAGAGTGTTTCTCCTGTTCTGGCTCTGTCGCCCTGGCTTCTTGTTAAATTTTAGATTGAATTAAAAAATTTTCTTTTGAGTTTTGACTCCTTCTACAGTTTTTGCAACCATCTGTCAGCAAGTTTCTGATATCTTACAAATTCACCGGGTCTCTCAGGTCAAGGCAAAGGTTTCTTTTTGGTGAAGAGTTGAAGACTCTCATCTCCAAATCTTTATTCTCAAATGCATTTGCTTACTTTCCCTGAATGTTCCTTATTTCTAAAACAACTTTCTCTTGGGAGAGAGCCAAAGTGCAACGTGGAAGCTAACAGAAAGAGATAGACAACTATGCATGTTCACATCTATGGCCAGTATTTTTAATAATTTGTAAGCAGCAGTTACTCTACTCTGCATGTATTTGACCTGTAGAAGGAGCGACAGGAACAACATGAAGAAACCCAGGTATTTAAAAAAATACTATATGGATGAAATTGCATGTACTTTGCTCGCTTACTTGTACTACAAACTGCTATCGATCCAAATATAGAACCTAGAATTCATTATGTATGTCTGACCTTGTCACAGCTTTGCAAATACGGCATTTTTTATGATTGCCATTACATTTTACTGCCCCAAAATTATATAAAACACATTCCCCATTATGGACAAGAAGACAATCTCATGGCTGTTTAATGGTTAGGCGACCTGTTACGTTATTTCTACTGGCTGTTTCAGACATCCAGTTGGGGCGGCTACTTGATGTATTTGCTTACATTTATTTGCATCATATTTAAGACTTATAGTTCACGATAATGGCTAAACTCATAGTGCTCACAAGGGTTATATTGCTAATCCATCCAAATGACATGCAACTGCAAGGAGGAAAAGCCAACCAAGACCCTGGTGGTGTTCAAATATTCTTGTAAGGGCAATAATATGAGATCAAAATATGAATTTCAATCAGAGTGCAGTGGAAGATATTATTCACTTGGGGGGAAGAGTGACACAAGATACTTCCTCAGGAGTTGAGTTTTTATTAGCGTGCATATCAGAGGATAATCTCTGTAATGCTACATTGAGTTGGAAGGTCAGTCCACCGTCGGGGTGTCAGGAGGATGAAAAGTTAAGTGGGAGTTGAGCGGCGGCAAGACCTCTGCCAGAAGCTCAGAATCAAAGAGACATAGTGGAATGTGGCACACTTACTGGTATGAAATGCTGGAATGGAGCATGAAAATATGGAGATCCTTTTACTAGCTTGTACAGCAACAACTTTAAATTCCATATTAGTGCAGTTCAAAATACCAAAACTGAAATTTAGCAAAACACTTTCCAAAGAGAGCACCGTGTTGCAGTTGTTATTTTATGCTGCAGAAATCTTTTGCATCTCAAATAAGAAGAATTTTACTGAAAGCCATTCTGAGGTCTTTTCAGATATTCAGCATGGTCAAGTAAGGAAAACATTAAATCACAACACAGTTAACTGCGGCCTACAACCACCCTGTTCTGTATAAAGTGAGTGGGCAACTCTAAGTTGTACAAAGGATAGCGTGAAATGCGGCTGCTGTCTGTCTGAGAGAGAGTTGACAGGATTTCAGAGCGTGGAGAATGGAAATAAGAAGTGCCACTGGAAGTGGCTGGTTCCTTCCTGGAGGAGTTATTGGTGTCTTCTGTCTGCTTCTGATTACCTTGCCAGCACAATTTCCACAATTCATGTCTATTTACCCCCCATTTACTGTACATTTGCATGGGGATAAACAAGGACACTGATCCATATAGCAACTAACTGCAGATAAGCTAACTTTTATATTCGCTATGCTGCGACTTCACATTTGTATTGTTTCATTTGTCACCGGTTTTTATGCACTAAGTGAGGATATTGTCACGTAGTGCCACTTTGTTTGAATTAAACTGCAGTGCCTCAGGATAATGTATGCACATTCCAATCTCGAGAACAAAGAGTTGAATGTTAAACTTGATCCTTTTTAGGAGTCTCCATTATGTGGACATTGTTTGCTCATGACATTTGTTCTTGCTGCCATGTCACTGGTTTCAAACAGGGCAATTACTGTGTTAACTAATAGCAGCATGTAAAGATGGAGAGCATGGGAGTCTGACTTTAAATGCTGAGAAATGTTTGAGCATGTCTTTGATTGGAATGATGACGTCTGTAGTTGTTTTTACTTCACTTGCGATTTAATTTCATACTGTACTGTCATATCTTAGTCGTATATTTCTGAGCTTCATCTTCGCTTTTTCTTCATTTCGCATGTGCAGCCTGAAAAGAGCAGCACACACAGAGCAGAGGACTTGTGCATGTAGTGTGGAAAGCATCTTTGCTGCATGTTTCACACTAAACTTTGTATGAGAGAGGGATCTTGCTCTCAATTATTTTCATGAATTTTTCATCTCTCACATAAGCTGCACACTTCAAACAGCTAAAAAGCACCACTAGAACCATACAGCCCACAGGCAACCATCAACCGTCAAACAACCTCCGCACTCTTGTAGATCTGTCTTAAAGCAGTGAATGCAGATCATTGCAAGGAGAAGAGGACGTCAGGGTCACTTCAGCAAGGAAGGACATTATGTTAGAATATAATACAGAATACAGCTATTCTAATGCCATTGATTCCAAACCTCTTGTCTTATAATTAACACGGATTTGTTGAATAGCCATCAAAAACCACTCCGAACAACTTATAATTTGAACAAATTAGACAAAAAAAAAAGCAAGATAAAATTGGATCATTTGCTGTTAGGAAATGATATGATCTCCTCTTTTATTGACAGCTGCTGAACAGTCTGTTAATTATTCACATCAGTCTTCTGAGCTTTTTGTGTGCCTTGTCTTGTATCTACATGTAATTCCCTTTCAACATGAAGTCATTTGGGAAGCGCAGTGGCTTCAGGTAAAAAAACAAAACAAAAAAGAAACTCTTTCTGTTTAATTTGCGGTTTAAAGATGAGTGGAGAGGGTCAAACTAGCCTCCCAGGGATTCTTCTCATGTGGCTTTAACAGATGAAGGCAACCATATGTTTTTTTTTTCCTCACTGTCAGCACTTGACAGAAACCCCTAAGAGAATGTTGTTAACAACAGGTGAAGGGAGGCCCGAGGGAACAGCCTTATTGGCAGAACAGAATGACCAATTTGACCGCATCATTAGCATGTAGGTCTGCTCTTTGGAGAGGAAAACGTATTTGTAACCTGAATATTCAGTGTAGGCACAGTGTAATGGGGTGATTAATCCAACAGTGATGTACTACTGAGGAACCATTTTTACACAAAGTTGCATACAGCATAAAATAAAAATACTGAACCCTGCTTTCATTATATTTACATCATCATTGCACTTTCAGTATAATCTTAAAAGTCCTTGAGATTTCAATCATTGCTTAGTTAGACATGCCTATGTTTTTTAATGACAACATCAAGTGCATTTTAATAGCACAGGTCTAAGAAGAGGTCCGTTCACATAATGTCTGCTGACAGCCAAGGCCAGTATATACATTCCAAAGTGACTGCACATCCAAACAAACCATGACTTTAGAACATTCACCTTGATTCAAACTTAAATCAATACATTTTGTAAATAGATGAATAAAATGAAAGAAGACAGGAAAAATACTGGGTGTGCAGTTTGAATCCTTCATAAGACAGGGAAAACTCAGCAAAAAAGTACGCAACGTAACACAGTGGTTTGGTTAAATCATTTCATTTAGATTAACCATGTTTTATACAAGCTACATACACATCTCTCTTAAAAACACACAACATTTTTTTTGAATCTACAGTTCTTGTACAAATCCAATGAATTTGCCATAAGTGAAAGTGCTAAAACACATGAGTGGGTTTGATTGTAACCGACAGATGGTTAGTCGTAAAAGTTGCTACAAAATAAATGTGAGTGCAATTAATTCAATACGACTTAGTCTCTGTACTATAGATGGATATTGGATGTGGATCAATCTATGACTGATAGATATCTACACATCTATCCATCTAGCATAAATGGAAACATTAATACATACATTAACTAATATACATGGATATTATCAATCTATCCATCTCTTTCCATCCATGATTAATGATAGATAAATACTTATATGTGGACATCGATCTGTTGATTCATCTACATCATGGCTACATGCAAAGATATCCATAAAGATGTATTTATCCATCATCTGTTTGTCTGGCATCTATTAATAGATTTTAGATCATATATATATATATTTATATGGGGGGTCCTCGACTTACATTAGAATTCTGTTCCTGTGGTGAGACATAAGTCAATTTTTGTCGTAAGTCGAAAGTGTGAAAATGTAAACAAAGCCGTAACTTCCATCACAATATCAATCAGTTTACAGGATTTGTACCACTACAGTAATGACAAGCAGTCATTAGCTCACACTGAAACACAACTTGGTAGGAAAATACTGGAGAAAATGTAAACTGTAAGTCTGACTTACACTTGGGAGCCATAATGAAGTTAGCGAATGTTGCGGCAAATGTAAGCAAAGCTGTCTTATAGCGCTGCGTGACTACTGTACATACAATATTCATCTGCTCAGCTCATAGTGTGATGACATATTCGCCCGCTCCGCTCACCAGCTAGTTCCGCTGAACCAGTTCCGACGTAACGACAAAGTGGCATACGTTAAACCGAGGACCAGCCCATAATCAGTTCCGACATGATGTGCCAGAATAAGCCTGATCCATGTAGGTCCCACCCTGCAACCCACAGCACCCACAGAACTCACTGCCACCATCCAGGTGCCACAGGACATCCTCAGACGTCCTTTGTCCGTGAACCACTGGGTCAGAGGAGTTTAAGCAGCATAAAGATGTCCAACATGATATTAGGCAGGTGGTCAGAATGTTATGCCTGATCGGTGTATATATTTCTATTTATTTTTATTCATGAATGTGTCAAACACTGACATTTTTTTGGTCCACAAGGTTAGGCAGAACGCATAATAATGTTGTATTAAGAACACATTCATGAGCCGCCCACCATTGGTTGGGAGAAAAAAGAGTAACAGAGCTTATTCTGATGGATGGATGTCTCATTTTGCTACAAGAAAATTACCAGAATGAGTTGTTTTTGTTTCAGTATCTTTGTACACTTTGGGCATTTTAGTTTTAACACTGTGTTCCAACTTACCCTGCCAAGTTTCTCTCAAGCCTAGCAAACACTTCTATGAGCTGGTTGCATGTTAAAAAAGGTGCTGTGTTTTAGGCAACAAGACAGTTAAGATAATGTAAGTTTTGGATGCAACACCTTTCGAACACAGCTAATTAATTGATAAACAAGTATTGCAAATACATTTTTAGCATGCTGCTCAAACACTTGTTGCCATAGATTTTCACAAAAACGTGTCCCTAAAAAATAGTGGAAGACCATCTTCTGGCAATGTGATAGACTGAACAGAATCACTCCTTGCTCAGAGGTCAATAATAGATTTATCCCTGTGCCAGAACGTGGCCTGCGTATCCTTGTAGTAGGAAAATTAGAGTCCAGATGGGTGCAATACAAAGCAAGTTTAGCATAGCCAGGCTTTATTTGTGTCAGGTGGCTTGACAAAACCTAAAATCCCATCTTAAATAATCGGTATCACAACAGTGGTTGTTAACAAACCTTGTTAACCCAGGTTTTCTTCATCAAACTGTGCGTAAAAGGAGGTGTTTAACATGTCATTACACTCTTCTTCTGCGCAAAATTGACTGATCATGTGCCGTCTACTTCAGTCAAGAAGAACACATTGCTATAATGGAGTGCTATAAAGAATGTAACCATGAATTACTGCTGGAATGCTGGTAGAAAACTGTTGATTATGTAAGTTAATATACTTATTTTTCCACTTAGTGCCCTCTTAATTCACTCGCTTATTTCTAACAAGACAGCTGCACATTAGAGCTCTTAAACTTCATTCCTTTGAACATGACACTCAAGAAGTGCATTTCTGCATCATCATCTGATGCATATAGATTTCCATGGCAACGCAATATAAAGTCACCGCTACTGTAACTGCACGGCTTTGATCAGTGGCCTGACTAACGTACAGCTGAACAGGACAGCAGATATAATATTCTCCCACTTCTTACAGTGGGAAAATACAGCCAGTAGGCAATGTGCTTAAGGACTGGAAAACTAGATTGGCTTAGTTCAAAAAATGTAATCTGCTAACCAGCTTCTCTAAATTTGATCACTAACATTGTATCTATATCTATATATTATTTCTCAATCCATGTGCAAAAGAAAAAAAGTAAACTGTGTTTTTTTATGGGGGAGTCGTGTGCTGTTAATATTTCTTTCTGACCAAAGTCTTGTCTCGTTGCTTATGACTTCCTGACAAAGACAAACTTAGTCTCCTGTATAACCACAATTTTGTTTTTACATATCATTAAAACAACCTAAATGTATCATGTTATTAGTACAATGTAGAAGCACTATTAGAATATTACGTACCATCTTTATGCCAAGCGACGGTGATCACCTGGTGGCTCTTGCACTATAAGGTCATTTCAAAATACTGAGCTTACGTCTGTGAAGATTTTCAGGAAGTGTCCAGGTCTTGGTCTATCAAGCTGCTTAAGCAAAGGCAGCTTATCCTATTTTAAAGATGTTAACTTAAAACTGTAGATCTGGATCTCTCTTGGATTTAAGCCAGAAGGAAATGAAGAGCAGAAAATGGTGAAATGATGAAATATTTTAGGCTACAGAATGAAAAAAGTTTCAGCCATACAGAGCAAAATAAGTTTTTTGTGTGTATGTCTGATGCTTCTTTGTGTACCGTATCACACAGTGTCTTCAAGGAGCACTTTAATGTATTATGCTGCCATTCAAAGTAAACTACCTTATAGGCTATAAACTAATGCTGCTGCCCACTGCTCATTTTCAGCTGACAGGTTAGTGCTGCCGCCTGAATGAGCTGTGACCTCCCTGGAAACAGTGAGCAGCCTCTAGTTAGCTTGTTTTCTTTTTTTAAAAGCTACTGTAGCACAAACTGTTTCTGTAAGCTCGCCCCATTTGTTGCTGTTTGTTTATGTCTGACTGGTGGAGAGGTCTCCAATTACAGCACTGCTGCCTTACGTCAGATATTTCAACTATCCGGTCTTGAGATTGAGTATTTTTATGTGTCCTCGAAAGCACTTTTGAAAATGTTTTTATACTTTTTTATTGACAACTGTGCAATTTCTGCATTTCGGTTTTGCTTTCTAAACTTCAAGAATGCTTTGCTTTGTTATTCTGCATACATGTTGCCTTACTGGATACTCTTTTGCAATCAGTTTTAGCCTTGAGTAGTAAGCAATCTCATGGCTGAATGAGAATTAATTAAACTATTTTCCCCTGAAAATCAAACTCCTGGTATTACATGTATAGCACTGAGACGATCAAATTCTTAGTCAGAAATATGTACTTGTTACTAGTGTTACAATGCGATTGGAATTCTCAAACCATCCAGAGGAACAGAAATGACCAGAAGTCAAATCACTGAAAGGTCTGTGGATGTGTGCATGGATGAGTGCCGAGGTTAATAAAATTTAACTGCTTCTAAACTGTGTCTCTGGAAGCGTCTCAGCTGTGAGAGCCTGTAGGCAAAAGGCCCAGTTCACTTGCATCACTCACACAGCCCCTGCAACGATGCTTTGACAGTGTGTCACACACTACTGTTAGCTTGGGCAAGAAATGCTAGCATGACTAATAGAGGTGAATATGTTGCAATCTGCACCAGAAATAGACTTAGTCAGTTTTCTGCTCTGACAGATTGTTGTTTTACTTAGTAACGCACAGTGTTTTCACATGTAATGCAGTACAGTTTTCATGGCGGCATGGGCTTGAATGGCTTTTTCTAATAAAACGCTGTCTTCACTGGGGATATACATTTTGAGTACAGTATTATTATGCTCTGTAAACTCAGAATAACTTTCTATTGACGTCTTATGCTGGCAGTTTATACTGGAGAGCTGTTGTGTTCAGTCTACTCGGCTGAATTATGCAGATGCACTGATAAACTTGTAATGTATTTGACCTCTTTTGCATGTTTTAACTCTTTCATTGAAGGTATTTTAACCTCAACATTTTGTTGTTTTATATTCATGTGTCAAAAAGAACAAAAGAACAGAGTTATTCCCTTTGGTTCCAAACTTACGGGAGAAACTCAACGATCTCTGGTACAGTTTAATAAAAATCATAATTGACAGCCTCACACATGTGGTCCATAATGAGTTTGTGATGATGCCTTCAGGAATCTAATATCTCCAGCATTTTATTTTCAGTATTTATTGCAGTGCTTTGTGCTGATAATTGAAGATGCTGTTGTTGTTCCCATTTGCCACAAGTTGCCTCATAATGAGAAGAATGAATTATCTGATTGATACTGAAGCTTTTTGTTTTTTGTGTTTTTCGTCTGGATTTTAACTTTGATTGTCTGACCTTTTCCACTGCAACTTCACATTTTTTCAAATTTTGTTATTCATTTAAAGCAAGTCAGCAATAGTCCAATGCTGGCTGCCCACACTGTTTAAATGATGTTAAAGTTACCAACACATAAATGGTATGGGTGGAGCTGTGGGTCCAAACCAAATGTGGTTAGCAGGGATGGAGATAGATGTGAAGGAGGTGACAGCCACACAGAACCACAGTGGGCTGCAGTCTGCTTGACGAGGCCGATCATCTATCTCCCTCATTCCTGCCCTCTCTCTCTCTGTCTCTCTCTGTCTATCATCGTCTCTCTGATGTTTTATTTTTTCCTCATTGAGTTGCCAACCTAATATTTGCGTGTTCAGGTAAGAAAAGTCCACTTAACCATGTAAGACCCAAATATAGAACAAAATTTGCAAAAAAAAACCCCCAAACAAACATATATATATATATATATATATATATATATATATATATATATATATATATATATATATATATATATATATATATATATATATATATATATATATATATGCTGCAGGTGTTTTATTAAGTCATCAGAAACATCACAAAGGCATCATATGAACTTGACCCTTGAGAATTGCGGTTGATGTTTGAGATTAAATTATTTGCCGTTTGTTTTTTTTCTTATGTCGTGTATCTCAGATTTGTAAACATGATTATGCAGTAAATAGCTCTAACCATATCACATTAACAAACTGTAACCCACCTGGGATCTGAGGGTTTTCTGTGGTCAGATGCTGAATGAGAGTCAGACCTCAGCTTGACTGTGTGGCATCCTGATCAGATGTGCAGATAGGTAGTAGGCCCCAGAGGGAACTGCTGCTAATTGGCCCTGTGGTTAGCTCCGAGGTCAGTTGTGGGCCAGGGTCTCTGGGTCATCAGAGAACGCCCGGTGCTGAGCGCAGAGCTGTGGTTATGCTCCCTCGGGGGCATCTGTTGTCATTAAACTCCTCCAGACGGTGGTGAAATTGATCTAATGGAAGGGATGCAGCCTTTTTTGAGAATCAGTCTTAGGTGAGAAAAGTAGACATTTTTCTTCAAACACAGTGAATTTTGGCACAAAATCGCATTTTTTTATTCCGTAGTTCATGTTTATTTTCTTGTGAGACCTGGTATTCTTTTAGAAAACATTGATAATGACCACCTAGGAAGTGGGCAAATAGCTATTTTTGTTCTGTAATGTGAATGCATTCTTATTGAACATAAAGTGCAAAAGTAATGCTATGTGCCCCTAGTTGAAGTAGAATATTGTTAAATAATCTTTTTGACTATATATTTGTATAGTTTTGAGAATATATTTACATAGTTTTTGTCTCTAGGACAAGATAATAATAACAATAATAATGGATTAGATTTATATAGCGCTTTTCAAGGCACTTAAAGCGCTTCACAATGAATCCATTATTCATTCACTCACACATTCTCATGCTGGTGGTGGTAAACTACATTTGTAGCCACAGCTGCCCTGGGGCAGACTGACGGAAGCGTGGCTTCCAGTCCACACCTACGGCCTCCGTCCACCACCAACATTCACACGCATTCATACTCCAGTGTGAGTAGCAGCACTGGAGGCCAGGTGGGTAAAGTGTCTTGCCCAATGACACAACAGCACATGACTAGGACAGAGCGGGAATCGAAACGCCGATCATTGGACAACCTGCTCTACCACCTGAGCCACATACATTGAAAGTTGCAAAGTTCAATATTCTCCACTTATGGTTTTCATTGAAGCTTCGGGAGCAAACATGATGAATAAAATCCCATTTTTGCCTACCTTTTTAGGACTGTGGGGCCAATATGTCCAAGCCCCTTTATGTTACGTCTGGAATCTACCAAAGGAAGGGGGCTCTTGAGATTTAAACAAATCAATGAGGATAAATGCCGATGAAATGGCTTACCCACAACATAAATTATAGAGCAACGAAACCCCCCTGCAGTTTCCGTTATAAAAAATAAAATTTGTGTCTGCCTCTTGGCCAGACATGATGAAAGAATATTAGTTTATCTGAGGTTTGAGGAATTCTATTCATCAGTTTGTGCCATTCACATTCTATATTTAGTGCAGTTTGCAAAATTAAAGGTTCATAATTCAACATGGCTTCAAGTAGAATTAATCTAAAATCCGGGAGTAGAAATGAAACGCACATCGAAGTATAAAGTATAATAAACCTAAAACAGACTTTACCTGTTTGCCTGTTCCCAGATAGATACTTTAGATTACTGTTGTTGTTCAGCGGGTTTGTGGTAATTTGTCTGCAAGAGACACATAGACGTCAGCTCCATGTTCATGCAGGTCAGATGAAAGATTTGGTTTTTAATGTTCTTGTCGGAGCTTTTGTTCTGTGTCCTTTGCATGTGTTCGCCAGGCTGTTAAATACACGTTATCTCTATCCATATTGTGCGTGGAGCAGAGAAATCTGAATAACTATTAACTAGTCTTGCAAGGATCTACGTTTAGTTAATTCAGTTTCCAACCGATTCCCAGACAAATTAAATCTATTGGAAATGAAATCTATTAGAAAGACCTGAGAATTTATGACTTACACACTTATTCCTTTGTCAGAGAATTGCTGCTCTGGCAAAATGTGTACCTTATCACTCCGGAGTGAGTTATTCCTGCTAAAATGTCAGTGTCATTATCTTTGCACTGCTCATTACATCAGCCTCACAATGTAGCCTCGCAGTCCCAATATTTAATCACTTTGCTCTTGCAATTAAAATTCTCCGTGGTTTATTTAAAGCTATGTAATTGGAAATTTGTTTGTCAGACACTCAATCTAAATAACAATAAATATCGAGGAAAAAAAGCATCTCAAGGGTCATTACAAATGTAAGTTGTGATGCTCACAGAATCAGGGGAAGGCTCATGTGTAGTGACCCTGTAGTAAACATGGCAGGATCTTGTCTGTATTCATTATTTATATGCAGAGCCAAGAGGAGTATGTGAAAACTCTTTATTTCTAGGTATACCCGACAAACCATTAACCCCCCTGACAATATAATCTTTAGAGGGGTGAAAAGGTTCCTGTAACCTCACAGAGCACTATTTCCCCTGAAACCCGGGTCATTTGGGAGTTTTCCACTGAGCAAAATTCTGAGTTTTGGCATACTCAAAGGTCATCACAGTAAAAAAAAAAAAAAAATCTTGTGAGGTTGGTGAGAAAGGACAGAAAGTGGTAGGGAGAAAGTGGAGACAATAAAAGTGAATAGCTCTATGTTATACTTAAATATATTGTAAATGAGAAGTACTTCTGAAAAACCTTTTCAATTTTGACCTTAAGTGGGATTTTATTGAAAATTCCATTACAGCCTTTAGTTCCACACACTTGAAAAACCAGAATGGATGTGGTAAAGTGCTGATTTTGTGATGTAATTAGTGCAACAAGAGTTGAGGGTGTAGACTCTTCCAGATGACATAATGTAGAGGACATTTTGACACTCTTAACCTGCATATTGTGTTTAATCAGCTTTGCTATCTCATGGCATGGGGCCCTTAGCAAGTAGATGTATGTGCAACAATAACTGCAAAATCAATCGTTGCTTTGGATTTTGTCATAAAAACGACACTATGTAGAAAAGAACTGAAATGATACATCTATTTGCCACAAACTGGGTTTCAGAAAATAATTTTATATGCATTTGATATGCAGTGCATCACCTTTCCTCAAACAAATAAGCTTGATAGGGAAAATCACATTAAGTTGTTAAATAAGTACTGAGAATTTTGGAGCTATTAAAGAGAGCAGGGCTTTTCCAGAACTATAAATATATTTGGGGTTAAAGCTGTTTACAGTTATGTTGATCTGCATAAATTCTGTGTAATATTTAACATTGCATGTGAATAGTTTGTGTCACCACCATAAAATCTAGAATTCAAAAGATTAATCATACTGAAGAAGCCTTGAGCCTTAACATATTCATTCATCATTCATTTTTATCGATGATATGAAATCCTGAACTTTTCATATTTGATAATTGCTGCAAATCAAGTACAGTTTTCAAGTTTTCAGTTTGTGTCGGCTATTTAGAGTTATAGTTTCTACATGCTGTTTATCTAAACAAGAGGGAAAGGTGTTCTGACAGAGATGTAATAATGCATGGAATAAGGCGGTAAGAGTGTCAATATGCACGGACATTACATCTAAACATCACTGTTGACGTCTAGAAAAGATGTTTTTGCAATGAAATGTTTTCTTCCATACAAGTTCATTGATTGCAGTACTGTAAAACAACAGCGACACTAACATGTCCATCTTTTTTTCTGCTCTTTTGCTGTAGTATGGAAAAAGAAGGTGTAAAGAGAAACTCAAACGCCCTGTGTGCCTTTCGTTTGAAGTTTTGCTAAGCACTCATTTCTCCCATAAAACATTTAGTCCTCTCTTCAGGTTTGAAAGCAGAAGATACTTTAATAGGTGGCAGTAAAACCCCGATAACCCGGCGAGCTTTGTAGTCAAAGAGAATCCAATCTTTCAGCCACATGTTTGCGGCGCCACGTTGGATAAATGCCGCAATTATATAAATAAATAAATGAGACATATTCCACGGCGAATTAAACTTCTATCAGACGCCTCAGACCACAGCTTTATATTGCGGCGCACTTTATGGCTGTCGCATCTCTGGGATTACGGCTATTTATTTATTTATTTACCTTTACAGAAAAGCAGCCATCAATCCTCCGTGACGAACGTACAGTGTAGTCAGCTCCCCTAAGGCTCCGTGTCTAATGAAATATACCATATACCTGTCCTCAGCTGCTTTCTCCCTCTGCTCCGACAGCCAGTGGCCATTTGCAAGTGCTTTGGGTACAGCAAAAATCATTCAAAAACATACTTGAGCCATTTAGCAATGTTTTCATGGCCCAAGTTTTTTCTCCCCTCTCTGTGCGTATGACTCAAATGCGAGCATATTTACTGTGAGGCTTGAGATTAATCAGCTTTGGTGGTGTATAAATGCCAACATGCTGTTATCACTGTGAAGCTGATGGAAAACCATAGAGTGACAGCTGCTGTGTGGGCAGTTCAAATGTTAACTTATCTTGTAATACAATACTCCGTCAGCAAATCAAAGCTTCACCGGTGATTCATTTTTTAGGTCAAAAGCAACAAATCCTCACGTCTAATAGAAACACTTCAAGTTCCACTGAGACAATGTTGCCACTGTGAAGTGCGTCGCAGATTGCACGACACCGCAGTCAGAGTGCTTCACTTCCTTGCACGATTCAGCGTCTGACTATCACGTTCTCCTTTTCAGCTCACAAAGCCAAAAGGAGTCTGAGATCCAGATGGCCTGTTAGTACAGTGTCTTCCAAGAATTTAGAGCGAGTTATCCTCCAATATCATGCAAGCAAAAGCAAATTTGAATTCGACTGTTTGCTTTGAGGACTCTCATCCTGGCTGTTTCCAATCGGTTACTACTGAAACACGCCTCATTCACTCTTATTCTTTCTTTGTCTTTTTAAATAGACTACTCCAGAATATAATTTTGCCTGAAACTGCACAATTTGAAACAATTAAACTGCTGATTTCATACATAACATTCTGCATTTAAAGCGTTTCTGCAGTGTTACGTGTTATACCTGGTTATGATGTATTTGTACTGTGATTGCAGTGTTTTGACTCTTGGCTGTTATTCTTTACAGATTCCAAGGGGGGCAAAATGGAACAAGAAAAATATATAATGTGCATTGCATCAATGTGTTTGGGGGAAGAATATCCAAACAACAACAAACAATAACTAAAAGAATCAAATGACAGCAGCCACTATAGTGTTACTCCAGGTGTATAGTTATGAATAGTGCATGACTGAATGCTACAAAGTGACCCACCACATTTAACCCAGGGGTGCTTTGTAGTGAAGATAGATGGTTTGAACAGTATGGAGGAATGTGAGCTGAGTGTTTTGAGCTTCTACATTTGTGTCATGAGTGAGGGATGGTTCTCAAACATCAACAGAAATATTGCCTTTGCCTGCTTCTGTTTTTCTGAATGCACAAATCTCTGGAGGGGCTTCACTGTGAGTTGTTTATTTTACTCACCAACATTCAAGATATTTTTAGTCGTAGTGCTGCAGGAAATCTGAAAAAAATACAGTACATCATGTAAATTAAAAAAAAAAAAGTACATGGCCTCTGGAGAAAAGGCTTATTATGAAGGCAGGTACAATACAGTACGAATGCAGGCTTCGATTGTTCAGGTGATCCGGCCGGTCATGAGTTTGGAAAATGTCAGTGGACAACTCTGCATAGCTGATCACATGCTGGACAAAGAGGAAGATTGGCCTAAAGCAAAATATGGAAGCATATTCAATACGTACCTCAGAACCTTTTGCAAACACTGGTTTCTCATAGGATTGGGCGGAGTGGGACCTAAATTATTCGATATCTGTTATTATATATCTGTTCTATGAGTAATATATTTCTAATCATACTATTGACTTTTTGACCATTACATACAATCCTTTTTACACTCAACAAAATTTTTAATTACTTTTATTAAAATTACAACTGTAATACCTACAAATTTTTTTTTTTATCCACAGATGAGCAACATCATATTTCTCTCCTCTTTGTTAACATTCAATGTCATCTTAGAACAGTTTCTTTCATTTATAGTTTACACACTATAACATAATTTATTTAATAAATTCAGTTTGTTGTAAATGATTCTAAAAGATATCAATTGCTTTGTTCCAATTGGTAGAAAAGGATCACAACAACAATATATCCAGAATTCAAACCGTATTGTGCTTAATTTTTTTCCCCTCAAGAAAAAAAAAAAAAGAAAAACAGCACACTGCAATCAAAAACTATACATAACCACCTGCAACTAATTAAAAGAATCTAATTTGTTTGGAACACTAAATCAAGTAATGTATGGCTTCATAAGCCCGGGTACTCGTACGATTTCAAGGTGCAGGTTGCTTACATTTTCCTTGCTTTCTCCAAGCAACTCTTAAAGGTTTTTGGCTCATCCAACCATGATCAAAATGACAACTCAGCCATAAGTTGAATTCATTTGTAGGTTTCAGTGAGCCCAGCCCAGTAATTGAGTGGGAGGAATGGGAGCCATAACCGTTCCCCATGTTCCCTTGTCCACCTCATCACCTGCCATCTATGTAACTGTCCATCTATTGTCCCCATGGGAATCCATTCCATCATCGCCGTTAATGGCTTTCACATTGTCCAGATAATGGCTAAGAGGTTGGCTTGTAACTTCCTGACATGTTGGGATGAGTGGCAGTCCTTAAATTATACATACAGACTTTCATGTTTTAGATTCTTTAATAATATTAAGCCAAACAGCATTAATCGGTTTATCTAAAAAATTTGATTTATTTTGAAATTATTAAATTTTGTGGGCCATCCATGTTAAGACAGGAGCTGAGATTTGATTATACTCGCTGTTCGAAGAGTAATCTGTTGACAAAAAAACACAGCTTCTGTCTTGGTTAAACCTGAGCTGAAAATCAATGCAGCAGCCACATAATTGGATAGGACAGATCATGAATAGACCATTATTGTAATATGAACTGAGTGCCTTTTCTCCTTTTTTTTTCTTTACTGAGGCACTCTACGATCTCAAAGTGTTACGATTTATCCAAGTGTATTTAATATTTACTATTTTCTAAAGAGGTGAGTCGTCCCACAGGGAAAAAAAAAAGGTCACAAAAATTAAAAACACCGTTGTAAAACATGGCAGACCCATTAGATGACCAATTAATATAATTAGAGTACCAATTATAACATGCTGGTCATCCTGTTACGAAAACCATTTTGTGTGTCTCGGATAAAAACCCTGTTCCCTTTGATTTCAAGGACACTATATGCTGAAGGACAGCACTCAGACTGACATAAATTGATGTAAAACCCAATTAGTGTCTCTTGCATGTCCATGATTGAATTTCCTTAAGGGATCCAGACAAGGTCTATACTGTACTCTGTACCTGTAGATCTCCCATCTGGCATTAAAATGAAAACACTAGAACAAGTAACATTTACAGAAGCCTCATGAGAACATACTGTACAAATCATTTTATCTGGTTCTGTTCTCCGTGTGGTCAATATTAGTGTGTCCAAACTGCTGTTTAAACTGTGTTGACTTCTCCCTCATGCACCAGAAACAGTTTTGCTTCATTCTCTGCCTGACAGCGAGTGGCATTCACTTTCTTTATAAGGGCTGTCATTCTGTCAAGCTGCAGGAGAAAGTGGAACAGGAAAATGGTGCTGTGGTGTAAATGTTGGGCACGAGCAGGAGAAGGGGGGTGAAATTGTGAATAATCATACCTGTTGTAGGACATCTTTCCGGGGGATCAACGTGACGCTTTTTCATATTGCAGACTGGGCGTTGCAGAACTTTATTGTTAGCGTGAATATTTCAGAAGGTGAAACATAAATGTGGCAGCATTGAGTCAATGCATGTATCCATTTATGTGTTTATTTGCCTTAAGAAATGGAAACAGCTGTGTAGTGACGATTGAGGAAAATTAAATGTACTTAAGGGTAGGCAAGTGAGATTTGGGTGTGACATGTCAGAAGTATTATTGTGTTGGGTACTAAGTGAAATTATACGTAATTATATCGAGTGGTGAACATGCGCCACACTGCCATGTGGTGACTAGATCTGAGTTTGTTCTGTCTTCTTTTGTCATGCAAAGGTCCCATCACTTCAACCTAGAGTCATAGATGATGTGAAAATGTGCTGTAGGTGGTTTATCTTCAGTTTCATCAAAAATAAAGCCGATTAATAATACAAGGTCCACAGTTCAGTAGATGCAGGAAGCTAGTTTCATTAGTCGGCTTGTTTTCCTCAAGGTGATACGAATGTACCATTTGGTGATATTCACCAGGATTTAGTCCCAATGATGATTAATAAATAGTTTTATCACATGAGATGATATTTCCAGCATCAGAGCAGCAGCATCAGTTTACACCAGTTGCAGTAGTGAATACTGAAGAAATTCCAAATTGACAAACGGATGAGTATTTAGCATTACACATTAGACATCACGTCAAAGATCAAAGGTAAAGCATTTGCACCCTTAAGGAATAACCTGATTTGTTTTCAAAGGAGGGAAACGATGTTTGACATAGAAGATCGGATGAAAAGAGGGATGAAGCCTTCTTAGGAGGAAGAACTCACTACTATATGGATGACTGGTCAAAGGCAAACTTTATTTAATGATATCCCATAACAGGGGTGACTGAGATGCTGTTAACAGCTGCCACACAGTGCGACCCAGTCTTGTCACTTTTCAATTGGCCTTTTTGATGTGATTCAGCTCAGTTAATATGTCATTAAAACTGAGCTTTAATGTGTAGATTTGATCCTATTTTTGACATGGCACATTTATTTTTCTCAATTAAGTAACTTAATGGTCATTTTCGGTTGTGAGCGGCTATCTGAGATCAGAACAGTTGAACCAACTCTCATGTTAATATATCACCTCTTATTGAGGTTTGACCAGAGTTTTGCATCACTTCTAAGCCTTTGGCTTATGCAATGAAAACACTATACACACAGCCAGAACGAGCTCAGAATAACTGCAAGAGCATTTCTGTAATGATGAGAACTCACTGCAGAATTAATTTTCAGGGCAAATAATAGAGCCTGCATCTGCCTCTTTTGTGTAGCAGCAGCGGGTGTCTTTATGTGCATGTTTGTGGGGAAGAGGAAAGAGAAATAAGCAACATAAAAGCGATAAAGAGCAGCTTAAACTAAGAGATAGGGCAACTATAGTGGACCAAGAAAAGGGGTTTTGTATTGCAGGGGAAGTGGTGTGGAGCAAAACGATTGTTTGATAAGAAAGATGACAGAAACAGTATAGAGAAAACCAGATACAGTTCAACAACATGGAGCCACTGAGAAAAATCCTCTTATTTCTTTTTGAGTTTGTGTAGATTGCAAACCTGAGTGAGTGGGGGGACTGAGGTATATGAAGAAAGTTAAAAAGGTGCCCTCATATTTAAATCTCGTCCTCCTCTCAGCTGCAGCCTGCATGATGAGGTCCCCATGAAGAATATGAGATTATAGCAAAAGTATAAAAGATATATGATGGCATTTTACGTGTATCATACTGACTTTATTTGTCCCTTAAACAGTCTTTTACCCTCTGTGATAAGGCTGTGAACACACAGAAGAAACAGAATTAGCACAGAAAATATTCATGATGTGCAAAATGTACCATAAATTTGGTAATACAGGTTTTAAAAAAAAAGTGGTGTTGTGTTCTTCTCCCCCAGAAGAGGGCAATGAGGTTATACACAGTTTTTCTGTTGATGTTTAGTCAACAACAAAAAGGAAATTTAGTTTGATTCATTATTGCATAACCTCTTTGACAAAACAGTGTCAAGTGCTTTCAAATCTGCAAGTAAACAGACACTCCACAGACAAAAAAAATAAAAAAAATATCCGCTCACACCTACCTCTTTATCTAAATATAGATAGGTAGCATCAAATAATAATAATAATACTGTAAACTGAAGTGGATCGACACAATCAAAACATCTGTATTTGCTGCAGTCTCACCTCCAAGTATAATCAGTTAGGATTAGAGGAAACTATTTCTCATTATCTCTTTAGAGTGTCTCGGGCTCACAGAGGTTTTAATTGTGCTTGACTGACAGGACCTCGGTGCCCCCTCATAAGCATTTGATCTTTAAAGAGTCCCCTTCATGTCACCGCGCAAAGAGCCCTCCCTGATCCGCACTCACCTCCCTGTTTCCTCGCTGCTGACAGAGCTCAGGGCTCATTTATACCCATGCATGTAGCGAGTTGTGTCGCCTTCACAGCAAGGTTACACAAGAAGATCATTATGCGTTTGCTTATTTATTGTACACAATACCTGTGAGTATGCAGGACTGAACCAGAGCGCAGCCAGGAGAACACAGACAGAAACCATGCTGAACTGTGCTGTGTGGGTGTTAAGACACACTCAGTATCAGTTCACAGGCTTCATACAGGACGACATTGTTCTCTTGACCACACGGCCTCAGACTACAGGAAAAATGTTTGTCAAGCCCGACACATCGTCAAATTGAAGATCAGACAAGCATCAAACAAACAGCATCAGTACAAAAGGCGTCAGACAAATATCTGACGAAATGGTATTAGACAAACCAAGCAGAGGAAAACAGTATCAGGACAGACGGCCTCAGACCAAACAGCCTCAGGCAGAATCCGGTGAATGTCCCTGCTCCCCCCGTCAAGTGAAGGTACACTTCAACTGGCAAAAGATAACAGTTCTCATTCGGATTTCTGCCATTCAAAATAAAAAAATACAGATTTTTTTTTAGGAGTTGCAATCATTTTAACAAACTAGTTAAATATTTGATCATCTCTTATGCAAAAGATCTCAAATTAGTGTAATAAAATATAACACAAAATGATACATATGCTACATGCAATATATATTGTTAGTGATGCTGTTTGCTCTTTAATGATGTCTGTTTTTTAGTCAGTGTAGGCACTGTAGCATACTGATTACATACTCAGTGAATGAATAACTTATTACCCATAATCAAAATCAGTTAGTTCCAGTTCATCACTGTTGTTACTTGGTTGAACTCAATGTAAGCAACCCCAAAGCCTCCATATACATGCACCACATGTTCTGTATGGAAGAAGACATGTTGTGGTTTAGTGAGCAGAGAACATATATTTGGAGGTATTTACTGGCTGTCAACAGCTGGCTTAATGTTACATCCTGTGGCTACATCTACTAGACCTGTGCAATAAAGCTAGAGTTTATAATACCGATCATAGAGACTTTATCAATACAATAGGAAAACTGTTTCATTTAAATGCATTAGATGCAAACCAAAAATAAACACAACAAAAATGCAGAAATGTTCAGTACCATGAACAAACATACCCGCACTTTATATTGTAAAAAAGCCTGTTGTACCTTAATAGTGGAGGCCCTTCATTTTTTTTTCTTTTTAGTTCTCCCTTGACTGCTGTGCGGGTCTCCTCAGGCATGCCAGTCTGTGGGCATGGATGAGGGTGATGGGAGGCCACCACTGATATCGAAGCGACAGCATGCTGCTCTGAGGGCTGACAGACTTTATGCTGGGATGTGATCAAAGGCTGATAACCAGTCCAGCCATTCTGAATCTTAACATCCCAGCAGTTCAGCGACTTCACCCTATTTGCCCTTCATGCACCTCTAGGTTTTGCTTATGTTTAAAATTTTTTTTTTTTTTAACAGGTACAGAGATGGGGTCATATGTTTATCCTTATTCATTTTCATGTTTAAATTTTCATTTGTACATGTCTTTTATTGTTATGTTAACAGAAAAATTAAAGCAGCTAATTTCAAAATAAACCTTTTATGATCTGGACTTAAAGGAAAAATTGGTCATGTAACAATGATCAATACCTATTGATTATATCAACTGAAATGAAACCTTTTATCAAGATAGCCTTTACAGCTATATCACCCAGTCCTGACATTTGTAAGGAAGGCTCATCTGCACAGTGTGAAGTTGTGTAGCATTACGCATCTTCCAATTGTGAACAAATAATTCCAGATTCCTGGAATTTGCCTACAGCTAATGTTGCAAGCTCCTGAAGAACACAGACATTCTATAATAACAAGGTCCATCAACCTCTGCACCATCAGTGAGATCAAACTGATACCATCAAATTTCCAGTAAGACAGCAAACACTGCGAAATGGCAGAAAAACCAGACTATCAGCTTGTTACTTGTGTGTTTTATTAGTCCACTCTGAAGATACAAGGCTGACATCCTGGCCAATACATAAATCAAAATGTAATCCTTACACTAAATCAAGTAATGACCTTACGACTGGTTATGTGCTGCTTCGCAACAGATACTTGGTATTTATTCAGATAAAATGTACGGGAGGCATATGTTGCTGCTAGTCAACACAGACGTGAGATGTAGGAACATCGCTCACCTCAGGCTGTTTAATCTGACAGCGTTTTGTCAGAGGCTACCTATAGCCTGATGTCCAGTTACACAGAACTTGGCAGTGGACAGTATTTTCCTGTGACCTGAAGCCTTTCGGCCTCAGGAATGATGCCATTTTGTGTGCCGTCTTTAAACGATGTTGTGGTTGGAGAATGGTCTAAAATGTTAGGTTTAGTGTTTTCAGCTTGTACAGGTTAATGATTGTTGTCAGAAGAAATGATTTGGTTTCTTTTTTCTTTTCTCTTATATCTGCCGTTTGATTCTTTGCTGCCCCCGTTCACCTCTCAGTATTGGCATCTTTCTCACTGTTTTTATTCCCATTTCCTCCTTTAGTGGGCATTCCTCGTGACACAACACAAGCATGAGGGACAGCTTGAGTGTGAGCAAGAGAACAGCCCATGTGGGGAAATTGCACTGCCATCCTTGTAGTCCTCGTGAGGAGCTGCTGTGACATCTCTCCAACGAGGGGGAACTTTGTGAGTATTATTACAGCTTCCAAACAAAACCTTGAATTTATACACACAATTCTATGCACTTATATAGTATGAATACATCTAAGAAAAAGATAATCAGATTCCAGGATATTTCTGTAATAATATTTAACATAAAAATTTTAATTATAGGAATTATGGGGATGTTATTCTCCCTCCTTTAGGCTTGTGGCTCTGCTGCATTGTATACATTGTGCAAGAGATAGCTATAACCTTGGGTGATTAAATCGACTGCATTTTACTCCCATCGCCATGGGTTCAACAAGGCTGGTGCTGAACTGAATAAATCATGTTGCATATCCATCCTCAGTGAACTATATGGCATTGACAAAACACACAAAAAAGTATGCCTGGAATATTACACAGCTCTCGCATGTGAACAACCAAGAAAATTGCCTGCGGTAGAGATAGAATCTTCTTCTCTTTGAAAAGCAAGCAATTTACTTGGACAGGGTTCTCCAGAATTCATGATTTGGGGGTAGGATCATGCATAATGTTAAAGTGCATTTTTGACAACAAAATCATACAACATTCTACACTAGTTGTATGAGGAAATGTTGGGTTTAGCCAGCAAGATCATACATTTCTTTGTGCAGGAAACTGAAAAACATATGCAACAGTGTACTGAAGAGATAGAATAAAGGGAGAAATGTATATAATTTAGTTAGATTGGTGAATGATTTTACCTTACAACGCAGGAAGCGGTTATTTAACTGCTTCACAGAAAAGTTTTTTCTTATTTAAAATCTGCCTTCCTTTTTCCTTCCTTGCTGCATTGTCTGGGAAAAGCTGTACGATCTGAACATAACCTTCCGTAATTCATCTGCCATGTCACCTGCCTGTTAAAGCAAATGTTGTCAGTGCAAACTTTTGCTCATATAGATACTTAACTGACCTTAACATGATCAATACGAGAATATACAAGCAAGTTTGATCATACAACAATAGCCAGGTAAAGCCTTGAATATGTGCCATTCAGACAGCTTAGCGCTCCATGCATGTTCACGCCTGGAAAAACAGTCTATTCATGGTGCAATCCACTGGCTCTCGGTCCAGACTCCCTGGGCCAAGTGGCACTCTCACTTGAAGGGAGTCCAGAACATCTCTTTTGGAAACACTGTAAGCCAGAACAGAGAAAATGGGGTTCCAGGGGAGGAACAAAGGAAGGAATAGAAACATCAGTGAGATAAGGTACTCCACTCCTGCTGTTGGCCATAGCTCTTACATTTTTATAAACTTAATGCACTCGCTGAATTACTGAGCACACCGAGTACTGGCAAACAGAAAAAGAAAAAAAAAAAAGAGAAATTTTGTTCATTTATAAAATTTATATCTGCATTGCTGCAAGCTCTCCTTTTCAGTGAAAATTTGTTTTGAGGCCTATTTGACCAACGAATTCCAGAATTTTAGAATTCTTTGTGTTGTCAGCACATCCGAAGATCTCTGAGGTTTAACGCAGTCGGGCAACAAAGCACTAAAAGCGATGTGGCAACAAGACAGAGGCAGAGTCTTTATGATTAATTATTACATCGCTGTGTGTTATTTGCGAAGATGACTTGCAGAGTAATAGAGACAGATGGAGGACGCTTTGGATTGCAGGTAACATTTCAAAGTTGAAACGATTACTGGTGTCAAGCAGTCAAAAGAGCCATTAGACTCATTTACCAGCTCATACTGCATCAAGACAGACTTTCACACAACAGTGAGATCCTGTTACTGCTGCACAGACCCCTCTGTCTTTATTCTGGAATGCACTCAGATCTCCGTGGTTTTAGTCACTTGGACCAGTCAACACACTAGACACAAAACAGAATATTGATTACAGCTGCACCTCAGGTGTCATGTATTTCTTTTTGGGGGATTGTGGAACAGGTGTGACATCAACACGGAGGATGTTACTTTGGTGAATGGAACCTGGTTTTCTATCAAACTAGACAGAACATGATACCTGTGTTTGAAACTGGTCCCAGTGCCGGTGTCTCACTGGACTGGTTATCCTTTGGACACATGATAACAGTTATTGAGGGAAGTACATATTTGTCACAACAGACATGGAAGTAGATTTTGTTTGTTTTTGGTTTATGTCTCTAAAAATAATCATCGATGGTTACTGTTATGGAAATATAATGTGTTTGTATACAGTGCTAAAACCTGCAAAACTGGATGTCTTTTAATCATGCTACGCTTCTATTTTGCACTCATTAACACACACTGTAACCCTCAAAAATGCATGGATGACGCTAATTGTCATGCAACAAAAAGAAAATCCACACTTTCCGCTTTCTATATTATATTTATTGATTGGTGCATGTTAGTTTATCATCTATCATTCCATTCCATTAATTGAGGCTTGGTTTAATGAATAATACTCACATTTAGATGGGCTGTTTCCTTGAAATAGGAAACAGCTGACCACAGAGCCCACAGTTTATCTCAGTTAGTATTTTCTTATCTAGTATCTAATTAAAACAGGAAGTACTTCCCTTGCGGCCTGTGCAATTGAAAAACAACCTAAGAGTAGCTGGTCGCTGGGAGCTACAATAATGTATCACCAAATGTTTGTAAGCCAATACTTCCATTAATTCTCACAGCAGCATTAACATCTCCCTTGCTGACTTAAGCAGAAATGCATTAGTCGCTGGCACGATGAATTCTCAGCAACTCTATGTATCTTTTCCCCCTCGTTCACTGTGATCGGCTATGTGTGCATTTACATATTAAGCGCTTATGATTATGTGAGTAATGTGAACTTTAGTGCGCGTGCCCCAGAGAGTACTCCTCAGAAATAACAGAAAGAAACAAGCAGGAGCAGGAGGAGGTGGAGCTGGCCTTGGTTTAGAATAAGTGAAATGATAATACTGTGGTGCTACCTCAGGGGCTGGGGTTACAACCATGGAGAGGGTGTTATGCAAAGGCAGTAGAGCATAGCTCTGTATTACAGGTCGGATTAGATAAGTGTGGCGCTTCAGTTGACTGGCAGATTCAATTTGCTTGGCTGTATTGCAGACGAAGACCATCTCAAGAATAAGGGTGTGGAGCAGGTGAGAAGTGACTACATTTGGCACAACACTGAGGTAATACCTATTGTACTACTGGTGAAGAGAGGTTGAAGGCCAGATCAGAGAGGGACAAGAACAGTTTTATCTTGGCTGTCTGGAAGCATTCATTATGCACTTTCTTGGAACAGAAATAGAGCTTAACTCTTTTAAGGCCCTATGTGTGGTGCTCAGTAGTTTCTAACTTGGTGCCAGTTTTTCATTCCAGTAAACATGCTGGCATGCAAAGAACTGGATTACAGCTATTGCTCAGGAGGGAAATGATCATTTTGGAATAACAAATATGTAGTGTGCTTCTGGACACTGTCACTGTCTTGTGTGTTCTCTGTGATTTCATAGTCCCTCGGTGAACTGCATTGGAACAAACTTCACATGCCCATACTTGTACTGCTGTACGAGATGAAAAGGTAATCAAATGATTACACCGTCTGTCTCACTCCCCTGAGTGTTATCAGGAGAAAACTTGAATGTGTCCTTCCAGGAGATTGTCAGGAAAAGAAAAACATTTTCCCTCTGGCCACCGCTTTTTAGTTGTTATATAAATATGAAACAGCACACACACCAGATTGAGTGTCAAATTTGCATTCTTTCATGAAAAATGTTGTTGCTGCTTCTTCACGCTTACTTTACTTCAGACAGTGAGTCTACACTGTGGGAGTGAAATGGCATGACAGGAGTGTATTAAGCTACACTGTGCAGTAGGAGTGTTACTCATACATTATTACACACTCATACAAGATATTCTGAAGAAATGGACCAACAATTGTGTGAGTTATGGGAAATCAGTAATCAAAAAACAGAACAACAACAAACTCCATCCTCATAAAATATGACTTTTTCATATATACACGTTTATTTGCTGACATGTTGTTGACTTGCCAGTACACAATTAAACATGATGGCTCATTCATTGTATAGCCAGACTAATTTTTACCCATGTTTTTGGTGTTGTTTATTGGATGGCACTGTCAGGTTTTTCAGTACACAGCATATCTCAACTGCTGCTGAATCAATTGCACTAGAGCTTTTGTATTAATGGATGGATTTTTGCACAGTCATCCATTGTTGCCACTGAATGAACTGTAGTGACCACTCCATATAAACAACTCTCTGCTTCAGCTTTTGCAGGCATTGTGAGGAGTGATATTGGCTACTTCTTAGTTGCCGCTCACATTGAACCAGAGGTCATTTGCATAAAGTTGAGCAACCTTCTCTATAGTGTTGCTTTTTACATATGAAATGAAGACCAAGAATCACCTCTGCTGCTGAGGATAAGTTCATCCGGGTCACCAGCCTCAGAAATCGCAAGTTAACAGCTCCTCAGATTAGAGCCCGGATAAATGCCACACAGAGTTCTAGTAGCAGACACATCTCTACATCAACTGTTCAGAGGAGACTGAACCAATCAGGCCTTTATGGTCAAATAGCTGATAAGAAACCACTACTAAGGAAAAGCAACAAGCAGAACAGATTTTTTTGGGCCAAGAAACACAAGGAATGGATGTTAGACCAGTGGAAATCTGTGCTTTGGTCTGATGAGTCCAAATTTCAGATCTTTGGTTCCACCTGCTGTGTCTTTGTGCGACGCAGAAAAGGTGAGCAGATGGTCTCTACATGCATGGTTCCCACCGTGAAGCATGGAGGAGGAGGTATGATGGTGTGGAGGTGCTTTGCTGGTGACACTTCAAAACTACTTCAAAATTGAAGGAACACTGAACCAGCATGGCGACCACAGCATCCTGCAGCGACATGCCAGCCCATCCGGTTTGTGTTTAGTTGAACCATCAAATAATTTTTAAGAGGACAATGACCGAAAAGACACCTGAGTGATGGAGTGCTGCGTCAGATGACCTGGCCTCCACAGTCACCTCACCTAAACCCAACTGAGATGGACTGCAGAGCGAAGGCAAATGGACCAACAAGTGCTCAGCATCTCTGGGAAGTCCTTCAAGACTGTTGGAAAACCATTTCAGGTTCTACCTCATGAAGCTCATCCAGAGAATGCCAAGAGTGTGCAAAGTAGTTATCAAAGCAAAGGGTGGCTATTTTGAAGTATCTAAAATATGAAGCATATTTTGACTTATTTCCCACTTTTCTGTTTACTACATAATTCCATATGTGTTCATTCATATGGAATGTTTTGATGCCGTCAGTGAGAATCTAAAATGTAAATAGTCATGAAAATGAAGAAAAGCCATTAAATGAGAAGGTGTGTCCAAACTTTTGACTGGTAGTGTATATATGCTAAATGCTCAAAAGTATGTGGACACCAATGGACTTCTGGACTGTTAGTAGCTCTAATGAAGGGAAATTTTAACACTACAGCATGAAAATTAAAACAATGTGTTTCCAGCTCCGTGGCAGTATTTTTCAAACATTTCACAAGTGCAGGTTAACAGAGCAAGGAATTTTTAACGGAGCATTTCTAAACGTACTCGTGTTATTTACACATATGTTAGTCTGATTTGGAGGTGTCTCTTCTGCAGAAGTGGAGTTTTTCTAGGTCTGCAGCCTGACAGTGCATTTCTGTGCAGGGCTCTCATGACTGTCCTCAATGAAATTCCAATAGAAGACTTTCACTAGAGTCATGGCAGTTTTTCTCAGGGTTTTCAGACACGTCTCTCACTAGTTTTCTTTCTAGAGTCTTTGGAATCTTTCACTTCCACCAGTCTTCTTCTGTACTGTGTGGCTCTCTTTGAATGTCCTGTTAATACTTCTCATTTGGAAATGACGATAAATGATAAATGTGGTAAATGTGTATGTCCTTCTCTTATTTTGTGTCAACAATTATTTTTCTCATATCTAAACGGATTTCTTTAGTTGGGTGTCCAAATACTTTTGCCCATATAGTGTAAGTAGATAAAGAATATAGGGCCATATATCACTACTAGAATGTTTTGACTCTAAAAATCGATATCGGCCGCAGAGATCTTACACTTTCTAGTTAGGACTTATTGGTACCTCTCGAGATTCGTGGCTTCTGACTGTAGTAGGGAGACGTTTTTTAAACTGACTGTCTTTACTCTAGCATTGGTCTTTGCTTATAATTAGCCATTACTCCATCACAATGTTGCTTTAACAAGGCTTTATTACTCCGCCGAGGAGGTGGAGTAATAAAGGCGCCTCGATTGGCTTTGGTTTGTCTGTTGGTCTGTCTGTCTGTTAACAACATTACTCAAAAACGGACAAACAGATCTGGATGAAATTTTCAGAGAAGGTCAGAAATGGCACAAGGACCAAGTGATTAGATTTTGGCAATGATGCGGCTTATAGTCTGGATCCATGAGTGAGCAGCCCTTGGCAGAGTACTGCGCTCTCAGAGTGCTTTTCTTGTTTCCTTTTCTGATGCAGTGAGCACAGTGTAAAGCCTCTGGCTAACTCTGCTTTAGCAAACATTTGAAAATGATCCACCAAGATACTTTTTGCTTACCGCAATAAATTACGTACTACAACTATACAATGAAGGAAGACAAAACCCACTGGACATACATCACACAGTGGTTACCCAGGAGACCATCTATTTCAAAAGGGGAATGGTTGTCTGGTAAAATTACACTTAAAATCTGGTGCTGTGTAAAAATGGTCAAATAATTTCCACAGTCAACATTTTATTGTGAAGTTTTTTAGCTCTGGAAGCAGCGGTGTCTGCAGTGAGCTCTTGTTACCACAGAAGTTTTGTGCATTATAAATAACCTATTTTAGAGTTTTACAGTACAAATGTAAACATATACGCCCACTGCACTGCAACGCATTCCTCCAGGCATGGCCTCAGGTGGTGTCCACTCATTTAAAGATTTCAGAAAAAAAAGTACTGGCAACCAAACAGATCATTATGTATAGATACGGGGTAAAAGGTCCGTTGAAGCTCAGGGCATGGCCTGTGGCAACGACTGCATATAATTGTCTCACCCTGAATTGAGATGTCTGAACTTTGACAGACTTGTGTATGGGAGGTGAACACAGCAGAGTGGGGTGAAAGAAAGCAGCCAGGCAGAGGAGAGGGAACAAATCAAGGTCTTGCGCAACACTGTTTATTGTGGTGAACTCTGAAAAGACTACTAAAGACCTACAATTCTATGTAAATCTGGCATACATCTATTGACAGCAGTCTCCCAGGAAGACCTGGAAAATAATGCATGGAGCAAGCAACACGTCACGACAAGAGTGAAGCGATACAGATGTGAAATGTATCCTTGAAAGTAATTTTCAATCTTATTTTAATCACTCAATTACACAGAGACAGTTGGGATTCGGAGTGACTTTGGCTTAGGGCTAATCATTAGCTGTGTGAGGTAAATGTGGGTCAGAGGATAACAAAAGCCAAGGCATGCAGCATATCTCCATAGGCATGCATTATACACCATCTGTATCTGTACATCAATCTAGTGGAATGACATACAGGACGTCTGCGAAGGAGACATTTAATGCCTTGTCAAAACATTACTCCTGTGACTGTTCTCCCTAACTTTGACAGACTACCTTGTCAAGGCATGGAGCGTTTTATGTCTCCCATCTGCCTCGTCCTGCTGACAAGCGGCTGAGTCAGACGGTCTGGCCTGAGAATGGATGCAGAACGCCGCACTCAAACACACACACTCCCTGACCCATTTATCTTTTTATTTGTTCGCTTATGCAACGCGCAGCTGATGTGATATATGACTTTTGCGTGGTATCAATCTGTTTATCTTCAAATTCTGTCGTGAAATTATGATTACGGGGCGACGGTCACAGTCTTAATCAGTTCAAAGCTTCATGACGCGTGACAAATTAGTGCGACTTAAAATGTAAAGAGAACTATGGGGCAGCTTGTTTTTATACTCCGGGTAAGCTTTAAACACTTGTATGTGGCACCATAGTCTGTGCTTAATTTTTCAAGTCTGCTTTAATGTACCAACGATGTATGGGGGCCAGAAGACTTATAGTTTGCCGGAGTCATTCTTTTTATCTACTATGGCGGTAAAGACATACCCTCCTAATGCACTTTAAACCTTCGCTAAATTATGTTTTTGGCAACAGCAGAAATTGACATATTGCTACCTTTCAAAGTAATATTGTCAGCTTGTTAGCAAACAGTGTCTTATTTATACATCATCATTAATTTAAAGTCATGTCCACCTGAAGACTTGACTTCCACTATTCACTCCCCATCAGCTCTGTTTTTATTTTTGTTCTCTAGCAAGCACAGGTTATTGGATCTATTGAAAACAGTTGCATGCTGCTGCTGTGAAGGTAGAAAGGTAGAAGTTGCTCGACATATTGTTCACTTATTGTCGTTACTATAAGTGACCCTCTCTTATATATTTAATTCGTTGTTATTACAAAAATATTGATCATATTTGCTTTCAATCTGCAAATTTGACGGCCTTTTTAAATTTTTTTTAAAAATTCGCCCCAAAGAAGCAAGCACATGTCCCGACTTGACTGAGTTTAACTATTCAGTCTGTGGATGAACTCACCCAAAGCTCTGGTTCTGTCTGTGATTTTCTATTCCATCTATGCTTATTTTACTTCTCATCTCTACATGTTCATGAAGTAAGCTAGAGGCTACATTCATAAAACCTTGGCATAAGCCCACAGTTTTTTGCTCAAGTTGAAACATTTCCAACCAGCTCTTCTTTGTGCCTCAGGGCGCATTTGTGTCTATTCACACCCACGGAAGTTCTTCCATTGACTTTATATACAGTCTCACCATGGTGTTTTTTTTTGTTTTTTGTTTTGTTTGTTTTTTTTACGTTATGTGTGAACACATCTAAAGAAATGAGGGACAAAAGTCACAGTCTTTAGCCAGATTAGCCAACACCAAGTGTGTATCTCTGTATTGCCAGTGTTGTCACAGCATATATCTGGCACCGATAACGCTGCGCATGTCAGCATTGTATCGAGCTGGATTGGAATAAAAAGCTTAACCTGCTCATCAACATGGGTTATAATGTCAGTCTTTCATATAAAGTAGAATCGGTATCAGCAAAAAGATACACAATCTGACAATCTGTCTATGCACTCCCTCTTCATCCATAGTTTATGAAGCTGGATATCCTCCATTTAGTGTGCACATCCATCTCAGACCACACAAAGAGGTGGAATTGTTCTCTACGAAGTCTGCCCCCCACCCTTTACCCACCACCAAACCCATTATTTCTATGACTGCACAGACAGAGTAAATTATTGTCAGTCCTGCCGACACACTGCACGAATATATCAGAAAATGTGCACAAAGCAGATAGACGTCTGCTACATGCACATTTAATCAGTTACCTAATTAAGCTATTGTAGTTGTTGCACCACCACAATGCAACAGAGTTGTAGCATCATGTGTGAACTCTCTTTGAGTTACTGCTGTGTTCTGTTGAGTCATTCTGTTAGGGACAGGGTACAAGTGTAGGCATCTGACTCCATTCTCCAAGCAAACAAACATGGCTCAAGCAATTAACCCTCATCTGTTTGAATTCGGTTCCTGTGCAAGTTTTTTCCTCCTCGAACTTTGTTGACATTTGTAAGTTTCATGTTTTGGTTTAAGTAATCGAACATGGCAGGTCTCACCTGAGGGGCAACGCAATCAAACAGTGGAGGAAAAGAAAAAGACATACAAATAAATCCAAGCCTACACATTATGATTGATCATCAGAATAATTTAGTCACTGTTCCAGGTAGGGGGGAAAACAGATCCCCAGCCCCAATATTAATGAGTTGGAATTACTTTATGTAAACAACCACAAATTTATCTACCACCACAGAAATGAGCGGTCCAATCTATACCACTCAGAATAAAACCTTTTCTCTTCTTTGTGTTGCTGGTAATTTTAACTTTGATGAATGCCTTTTTTGTTTTTGCCATTCCTCATGTTGCATCACGAAAAGGAAAAACAATTAATTGTGTCTCCTAATGAATGATGATAGAAGTTAATTAATTTTCATGGAAAGCAAATATGTTGAGCGAGAAAAGGTGGGGGAGGTCACAAATCACTCAGACGGTCGCAGGTGATGTATGCTTCGTTTGCATGCGTTGATTCATCATCATTCAAATAATGAATGTGAATTAAAATGAGGTTTGAACAGACAGAATGCACCGTGGCTTGTGGATATTAAAAAATTATTTGTTTTGCTTTTACTAGTGTTTGCTGTAATCATTCCTCATTAGCACAGACTGTACGGTACAGTGTGATCGCACAAATACTGCAATAACATCTATACAAGTTAATAAAATGGAACGCAACAGCCCTACAGTGAATGGCAGATTTAACAATTTTCTGAATCATTTACATATATGGAGACAACACTGTAAAGTAAAAGATTGTAGTCAAATAAATGTAGCTGAATGAAGAATAGTACATTTAAAAAATGATGTCTTAATTGTAACATACTTTATTTGCATGATACCATTACGGGAATGGCTTTAAACCCATACTGCAGTTCATAAACCAGTGTCTGTGTGCAATTAGTAAGTTTAATTATTATCTTTATGCCAAGGAGTCATTCATCAATCAGAGACTGGAGTGAAAGCAACTTTATAAAATCATATATTAACTGTTTATGGCCATTAGACAAGTAACAGGCATCCATTTGTTCTGCCATAGCCAGTGGCTGCTACATATAGTTCCTTTGGTTTATGTAATTGTTGAGCCCTTACCGTGGGTCCCCAGCTGTGCTCAGACACATCTCCTACAAGTTATATCCCAACAGTGTGGAGCATTTTTTCATTAGTTAAATATACTTATTTATGCCACACTAGGAAAAGGTTTTCCTTCCCTTCACGTATCAGGCAACATTTTAGTATGCATGTCCAGTGATAAGAGAGTGCTGCTTTTAAGGTCTAATTATGTGAAATGTACTCTTTTCCTGGTGGAAACTAATTCAGTTTTCTGTTGGAAGGTTTCCAGTGTAAATAAGGAACACTGGATTTAATGTTTTATTGTGGTGAGAGAATTAGAAAAGGAGTGAATAACCGCATTATTAACACTACTACTACTACTGTTAAAACATGCAACACAGACATCAAACAAGATATAAGAGACAAGTCAGAGCAGTCAATTAAAATAAATAGTAAAAATGATAATAAATCAAATGAATAATTAGCTAGATTAGTAATCAAAACAAAGGAACTAGGTAATTTTAAAAATTAAAGAATAAGATTGAGGGTTAAAGTTAGAAATTAAAAATCAAAAAGTTAGGGAATTAAAAAAATAGAGAGATGATATCACATCAAGGAACTTGGCAGCTAAAAGTAAAATACAACAAGGCAGAACATCTAAAATAAACAGGACATAATACAGAATAAAACACTAAAACTAAATTAAAACTAAAAAATAAACCTAACAAAAGCAAATCTGTAAAAATGGGTTTTCAGAAGTGATTTAAAAGAAATTACAGCTTTAATCATACCTTAGAAACATAATTTTTGAAAGCAGTCCCATACATACAGTCTATTCATTGTTGTAAGACCATATACTAGTACACAATGGAATGTGAAAGCACTTTATGTCTCCTAGTGACAGCATGAGGTTACATATTGTTGGTTTTGATTGAAATGTAGGAATGGATTGGATGGACTGAGGTAAAAATAGGTATAGATATAGACTCTCTGTCCTCCACTGTACCTTTGAAAATCCCTCTTTTTTTTTTTTTTTGCAATATATCTAGTACCATCATTAGATCAAACCCCTGTCCACCAGTTCCCCACCGGGATCGCTCTGTGGGTTCGTGATTTGTTGGTTTGTACTGTGAATAAAAGAGAATTGTTATGATGGTGATATATATATATATATATATATATATATATATATATATATATATATATATATATATATATATATATATATATATATATATATATATATATATATATATATATATATAAATGTTCAGTAGAATATCACAGGAGCACCAGGTGTCCAGTGGACATGACCCCTAGAAATTACACCACAGTTTCTCCTATCGGTATTTCTATTGCCCCACTTGAGGTGAATGGTAGATTTAGGTGAGAAATTGAGATAGTAGCAAGCCTTAATCGAGCTCATGGTGGGAATTATAGTGCTATGCTTCCTATATTATTTCTGAAGTAAGGAAAATGATTTGCAGTGCTGAAAGCATGGCCCTCTATGGTAAGTAGAAGATAATGCTACAGGCACATGGGAAGGGCTGAAGGACAGGAGCTCTCAGGACTGTCAACCTCAGAGCACAGCCAGGCCCACTGGGATGATGAGCTAATGCAATCTCTCTCCTTGCTGTCCTCTGCCTCTGATCCTCTCCTCATCCTACCTCACACTTTACTCGCCTTCCTTATTTCCTTCCTTCCGTGTCTTATCCTCCTCGCTCGCTCCTATCTCTTTATGCTACCTTTAGCTTTTTTTCCTTCCTCCCTTCATAAGCCTTTTCTCTTTCACTGTCTTATCCTTCTCCTTTTGTATCTTTCCTGTCTCCTCACCACCAGCTTTGTATTGTAGCTGCCAGGAAATGAGAAAGGCACTCAATTACTGTGCTCATTGAATCATTAATGTCAAGGTTGTGGTGTCTTATGTTGGCCAGTAGGCAACAGCTAACAGACAGTGTGCCTGGGAGCAAATCTTCTGCTGTATGTCCCAACAAGACAGACATGGTTTGATATGGGTCTCACTGATAACAAAGCCTTGGATGGAAATCATGGCAGACACAATGATAAGAGGAGTATTAATGATGGACCTGGCTAGCCCTGTATACACAATGATAGAATGGTTTGGGCTCCTAACAGCAGCAACAGGAACATATCAGATGAGAGATTGGCTGGGCAGAGAGACTCATTACAATGTAACCTTGTAAACCTGCCTCTTCTGTGAACATGACATAGCTTTTATGCTACTTAAACACACGTGGAAGACTATCTGCGGATCACATGAGGTTGTGAGCGTGCCAAGAGCTGCTTCTTTTGCAGCATATGTTTGCACTTAGAGAGGTAAAGCAAATGGCACTTGCAGTATAAATTTTAGGCTTTATAAATGTAAAGCTGAATTTATTTGTGATGTAATATTGTCCAGTTGTTGCTCAGTCTTTACCAGGGACATTGTCAGGTGTTTCTGTCTCACACCATTTACAGAGGTTTTGATGTGTTTCCTGTCTGCTGTAGTGTCACCAGTATACCGGTATATTCATCGTCTCTCTTATCCCAGCATGTGATACTAACAATACAAGCCTGCTCTTAAATTGATTGCATTTTAGCACTGCACACAGACAAGAACTCTGTCGATGTGAGTAAAATATTGAAATATGCGCGCCTCACTACTTGAGTGGTTTTATTTTACGCTACATTATAAGTCTACTGTAGCTTTCAGAGGGAAATCATGTATGACTCTTCTACGTTTATGTGACAGTTATAGTTTCTGGTTACTCTGAAGAGTCACATTTCATATACAACACATTATCTCATAAAACATGATGCTTTACTTCACTTTCAGTTTGAGTTTGCAGTCTAATACAACAGTCATGAAGACATAAATCCTAAACTCTCAAAGGTTATTATTTTCAGTATATGCTCAAACAACATTTTCCTCATTTTAGTAGGTGTCCATTCAATATGATGACAGTTTTGGCTTTGTTGAATTGTGTTAGAATATTTTGTCCATCGGCTTAAGGGTAGACTAAATAGGGCCAACAATTACAAACATCAAACGCCATTTTGATAATGAAGGTGACACAATTCTATACAGTATATAGGCTGCAGAAGAGTATATAATTGAATATTTGTGGTATATAGCTTAGAGAATATTATAGATCCAGAACTGAGAGGAAAAGGTGCTATCACGATCAGCTCAACTGTAGGGTTTCACGCTGTCCATGGTGCTGAAATAGAAGACAGAATCAGAATTCAGTGTCTTCTATTTCAGCACCATGGACAGCGCCAAACCATACTGTTAAGCTGCAGGTGTTTCAGTCATGGTCAGAGACTCGGATTCTTATTTGCACAAACTTTAGTCAGATGAACGATGATGTATGAAGCAAACAAAGAAATCATTAAAATGCAGTAATTTTCCAGAATTAAAATGCATTTTTTTAAGCCTTAATTTTACACGTTATCGTGTGTATTTTTGTATTTACATGTGTGAAATACAACAATACTAATAATTTTTACTGTATGTATTTGATAATGAATGGTAATTATAAAAACTGGATTTTGACATTTTGCTGTATTAGACTGCAGATAACAGTTTTATGTGCACAAAATAAAACGTAAAGTATTTGTGAAATAGTGAATGAGTGAGGAAATATTTTTATGGCATTTTCCTTAAAAAATCAAATATTGTGGTTATTCAAAGTTACAAGTGCAGTCTATTTCATAAATAGGATATTTTTGTGTGATTGAAAACTCTGAAAACAATAGGTAAAATATAGGTCAAAAGTTATGTAAATCTTATTTGTTTTTATAATGTGGACTAACTTATTCAACTAAACAACCCCTCTGGCCCTGTGCTCTCTCTGATACAAGAGCATGGAGAGGGGTGATGGCAGGTTAAAAAGGGGGGACATATTAGGGTCATTTTGCTAACAAGGGGCATGGCATACTCCCTTATCTCCCCCTCATGTCACCCACTGGCCTCACCTGAAATGAATACGCGATGCTGTCAAAAATGAATTAGTGTGGTTGATGGCCAGAGACCTACCTGTAATGAATGGAAAATGTTCATCCAGTTTTGCTGTATGTAAATGGTTCTTATGATACAACCATAAAGTATTTTGCCTTAGATCTGTTACAGCAACTATCCAACTTTCTCCTGTACTATAGTACACTCTGCATATTAAGTATTTAGACACGTTGGCCTGCAGATAACACTCTTGCCCACCACTGTGGTGCGGTAACATAAGCACATTGTCAGTTCTTTGGCTCATCTCCAAGTTCTAATTCCCTACCACCTACAGATAAGGAGAGGTTAACTGGGCACAGGGCTGCCCCATTGTCCTCACTGATCCTCTCCAGGCTCTCTTTGCCTCTTGACCTGCTGTCAACTCCAAGCCTGCTTTTTCTCCGTTGCCTCTTGGTAAACTGGATGAATACCATATGGTGTACAGTAGCAGTCCCTAAATGAGCACAGCGAGAGGCCATTCAAATAGCTGCGCATTGTTTTTATTCACCCGCCATGGCGTCTTGGATAATAATTCATTCCATGCTCTCCACGTTCTCACCTGCAAATCCCATTGATATGTAAATAATTGGCATTCGTTGGCAACATATTGTACAAATGCAGGAACGAAGTGTGATCTTGGTGCATGTAAAAGACGAGTGTAGATGAAGGGGTAATGGAGGGTCATGCAAAGCATATCACTGAAGGTCATGTCTTGAGAGTGTGTGCCCAACCTTAGCCAAATAGGATTAATTGCTTATTATTAACCATACTAAATCATGCTTTAGTTGCCAGTGTGGCAGAGTAGGTAAATATTTATTATTAATAATAATAATAATAATAATAATAATAATAATAATAACATCTGTGAATATAAATAAAGCTTCCACTGACATGCAGTGTGGTCAGTGGTTGTAAAAGCAAAAATCTGCTTGACTTTTAAATATATTTTAAGTGTACTTTCACTGAAACTTCTCATGTTTGCTAAATGTAACTGGCTCCATGTTTTGGGGCAGCAGTTATACATTGTTACAACAGTATCGGTTGGCAAAATTCACAAAACATATATGTGTGTGTATGCAAATATTAAAAACGCCATCAATGCAGGTAAGTCTATGCCAATAACTGTCAACCACACTAATTATTGTTTGACAGCTTCGCTTTTATTTCAGGTGAGGTCAGTGGGTGACATGCGGGGGAGACACGGGAGGATGCCATCCCCCTTGTTAGCAAAATGACAATATGTTTTCCCTTTTTAACCTGCCCTCTCTATCCTCTGGTAGCAGAGAGAGCACAGGGGCAAAGAGGTTGTTTACTTGAATATGTTAGTCTACATTGTAAAAAAAAAAAAGGTAAGCATATTGCATTAAGAATCACTCTTAGGTTTTCAAGTGCAATGTCTTTCAGTACAATAACAGCCATAATACTAAACAAATCCTTAAAAAGCCATTAAATATTTAAAATTGATTGGTTTCATAAAAATAAGACATTTTTAGTATTGGCTCATTTTGGTAGGATTTAGTTTTGCTAATTTTTCTTGTAAACACTAAACAAAATCAAAATATAATTTGTATTTGTTTGTGCCTGTCTAATGTAGCCACACCCTTTGAAGCGCACAAAAACGATTTTTTTCACAAATATTTCCTGATAATGTTTGAGATTGTTTATATATATATATATATATATATATATATATATATATATATATATATATATGGATAGATAGATCAATAGATAGATAATGCCATAGGAAAATGGCATAAAAATAATTGTATTTGCAAATTAACTGTAACTTCACACAATATCTCCTTTTTATTTAGTAGATTTTCCCCATCAAACTTGCTTATTTGTTTGAAAAAAGGTGATGCACTGCATATTGAATGCATATAAAATTATTTTCTGAAATCCAGTTTGGGCAAATAGATGCGTTATCACTATGAAACCATTCAAGTCTAATACTGCAAATACATTTCTACAATTAGTGACAACTAACAGAATTTGACATAGATTCATTCGTCTTGTATAATTTCAGAGGTTTGCACAATAAAGTGTTGCATTAATGTGTCTTCTTCAGTGTTTAACACCTATAAATACTGGTAATCTTTCAAAATTCTGTTTTATCATTCTATATATTGTTTATCATTTTATTTCACTGTTTATCCATCAGTCAATACAATAATAATAATCATAGACTTGTGGAAGTTTTTATCATTCTGGTTGTCATCAGTCATTTGGCAGCCACAGGGGTGTGGCAGCTTGTTGCCGACGTCTCGCAGTGGGTTGGCAATTTTCGGTGAACCCTGCTGCTTTAAATTCAGAGCAAACTGCACCCAGCTGTCATATCATTTATATATCTTTACCTTGGTGAAGTCCTCTGTTGATTTCTGTGCACTAGCTATTGTTCAATGACACTCAGTAGCTTCAATCCAAAAAAAAATACCCCGTTTACCTGAACCAATATTAAATTAAATACGTGAGCGAGTTGTGCTTTCTTCGCCAAAAATCACAATTTGATCAAAAAAACTGATTGATAATTTAGTCACACATATAAGAAGGTTGCTGCTGTTTTGTGTAAGTCCACCAAACCTGCCTTTAATATCACACTGACAACCTATCCAGAACGGCTGCCAAAATGTGCTTGGAGCCAGGACAGAACACATTATTACACAGTCGCACCCTCACATAACGAATTGCTTCAGACTTGCGCTGCCTGTCCGGGCGCTGTTCTCCAGCCGAGCTCACCCTATCCTTTCTAAAAAAAAAAAAAAAAAAACTCAACAGATGGTGGGTCTTTCTCCTTCACTTCCCTAATATCGTGGAGTGGTCTGTCTGACCATCTTCAGGAATCACCCACAGCTTCTATTTTTAAAATCAGCCTCAAAGAATGAGATAATTTGCACCATCATCCTCCTCCTCTTACTTTCTCTGCATGACCTTACTCTTGTCAGCTCCCCCACTAAAGGCCATGTCATTACTTCACCTGTCACCCCACCTAGAGCAGCTGAAATCAGACATTTTACACTGAAATCAACCAGCTGGATTATAGCGACTCACTCTTGGCTCTGCTTTCTGCCTGCATTCTCGCCACCTCTCTGTGCAACTCATGCCCTTGTCTGTGGCCTTCCCAAATTGATGCATTTTACATTCTTTCCTGTTTTCCTTTCAGTCTGGGGAGCAACACACCCTCATCTCTTAGCTGCTTTCAGTCCTGCTCAGGATTGCGCTACACATCTTCTGGGTGTGCTGCTTCTCTATCCTTGTACTAACCTTTGACCACCTGGCTGCTATTTCTCTCTGTCCTAGACCTCTAATGACATCTTATCTCTACAGCAAGGACTCCAGAGTCACTACTGATGCGCCATCATAGCATGAAAACCCATCTTTTCAGACAGCTCTCACCTACAACATTATTTACTGGAAAAGTGTGGATTTTTTTGGGGTTTCCTGACAAAAATCATCCACCTCCTCGCACAAAGCTGTGTGTAAGCCGAGTGCCACCTACAGACATTATACTCTGTCGCAAGCTATGCTGCATCTGTGCAGTGGATGTGCCATGCTTGTGACAATGTGTGGCAATTTTAAGAGCTGCCGCTGCGCATTGCTTTCTCATATATGACTACATATACTTCCATCTTTTTTTACATTGTGTCTCAGGTGTATTAGGCACTGAAGTCACACAAAAATGACTGAATTTTACTGCATTTAATAACACATTGCCAAAACAAATGACTTTTATTTTGAAGGAATATATACAGTATATCCATCCATCCATCCATCCATCCATCCAATATCTATACACCGATTAATCCTCATTAGGGTCGTGCAGGGGCTGGAGTCTATCCCAGCTGACTTACACTGTAAAAAATTTGGTGTTTTTACTGCAAAATTCCGACAGCTGTGGTTGCCACAATGCTACCGTAAAATTAGAGTAAAACATTTTCTACATTTACGGTAAAGAAATGTATTTATATTGTTGATTTTAGGGTTAAAAAAGATGCTTCATTCCATATTTTATTGTAAAAAGAAAAAGTTTTAACCTTTAATAATTGAAAATTTACATGAAAATACTACATAAAATAAAATGTGTGTAACTTATAAATATTACAGCACTTTTTCCATTATTTTTCCCAACCGTGAGTGTATTTAACATTAATATATGCATTTTTAGCAGAAACTGTGGTTAAAGCTGTCATAAATATTCAAGCATATGTCCGTTATTAACACAAAAGTACATCGATTAGACCGGTGACAGACTGTATTTTTTACATGTAATAAATACAGAAATTGCCATGTTATTTGTTAGAAATATTGCAGCATGTTTCCATTACCAGTACAACAATATGTGCATTTAACCAGGAAAAACTGTATTCTTTTTGAGAATTAAATCCAAAAATTACAATATTGTTATAAATATTACAGCATTTTTCCATTAAAAACTGTGCAGGAGTCGGGACATGAATTTTTTCAAGAGAAAAAAAATCCAATAAACACACTTTTCTCCTGATTGACCTATTTAAAGTGATTCAGTGTTTTGTAAACTGAATCAAACTGTTTTAGAGTTTGTACATTTTACAGTGCAAAGCTGTCAAACATTTTTTACAGTGTAGGACAAAGGCTAGGGGATGCTGTGAACAGGTCACCAGTCTATCACCAGTTAACCTGGGCGTCTTCTTGGCATGTGGGATGAAGCTGGAGAACCTGGAGAAAACCCACACATGTACAGGGAGAACATGCAAACTCCATGCAGAAAGATCCCAGGCCCAGGCTGGGACACAAACTAGGAATCTTCTAGCTGCGAGGCAACGATGCTAACCACCGAGCCACCGTGCAGCCCTATATACAGTATAGTGCAATAATATTTGTCAAGCAAACTATTTCACAGAAATAAATTAAAAATAGAAGACTTTGCTGCTTTTGAAGTGATAAAACACTAAATATTACAGTTAGAATATTTTACTAAATAGTTTGCAGTCCGACTTGCAGAACTGCTTGATACGGGCGTGGAATCAAACGGTTTCTATATCAGCGTCAGTGAGCGTTTATTCCCTGTTTTTTAGCCGGCAAAGTTTTCAAATCACCCACACGAAAGAATCTACACTGCTCTTCTAATGTGCTGCTTTCACCACACAGTCTTGGTGGATATTGTATAAAGACATAACTTTGCACAACAAGTACTTCCTGCCACATTTGTCATCCACCCTTCTCATCTGAAGGAACAGATGTGCTACTATTAAAGTCAATCCAGCTGTCTCCACATAAGGTAGCGTAACAACTACACAGCCTCAAATGCAGACCAAAACATATTTTTATGCTTAGTATTTCCCTGTGATTTCTATACACTCTGTTATTGTATACCGTGCCCTGACTATGGCTGTGTGTTGGGCTCTGAGTGCTTCCAGAGTGTAGTTGACCTACAGCTCAATGCTGTGGCTGAACGCCTCCGGTGTGGACACAGATGGAACATCGGAGCTGCTGCTGCTCCTGCTCTGCTAATGTGCTGCTCACAGTACGCCTTCTGTGTAGACACTGTTTAATATTTACATTGCATTAGTGCCTAGTATTTTACTGTTGTGACTTTATTTTTCACAGTACTTGCATTTTCTATGTTGTTACTGCAGATCTTGTCATACTTGTATTAACAAGAGTTAGTCACTTATTAGGAGGTGTAATATGTACCAGAGATGTAAATTTTAGATAATTTTCTTAACTGATATTCAGCAGCTTTATCAATCATTAACTAAATAATTATTAACACAAAACAAGTACACCATTTTTCCATTAAAGATAAGATAAAGCGTTATTAATTCCGAAGGTAATTTTTGTGCCAAATATTGCTCAGTACATTTTCTGACATGCATGTTCCTTGTCTTCTGCTTTATACTGTATTTCTAATCGGTTTAATAATTAACAGCAATTCTTCGATAACAGCTAATCACTGACAATGTGCAAATAAGCAAAATGCAGCAAAGACTGATGAGAATGTCATCAGTTATAAGGTATTTGGGTCATCTAAATATGTAAATAATTCAACAAATTGCTTTTTCTTTTTGCTTGATAATGGCACTTGATAAAAAAAGGGTCACCAGGTTGCAGCAAATTGAAATGTCATACTGCAATCTGTCCATTTAATGTTTGTATCAAATTCAATGGCTTAGCTTTATCCAGAATGTCACATGAAAACTTCATGGTGGCATTTTCTTTGTCATCAGATTAGGGATAGATTTATGTTTTTTTGTTTTTTTCCCTTTCTTTTTTCCCCTAAATTCACATTTTCTCAAAGTGCAGAAAACTACACTTAGCAAAAAAAATCTCCTCCATTCCCAGTCTGGAATGGCTTCCATTTCATTTGCAGAGATGGAGCAAAAATAAACAGCAATTAATGGGGCCTGAATGGAAACAGGCATGAGGGAGATGTGAGGCAGTGATTCCTGCTTTGAAGGAGAGCTTCTAAGAGCCCTCAGCTCCTTTCATGTATAATAGAGTAATAAAGCAGGCACTCTCTCAAGCAGGTACGATATTTCATTACCATTCCCCTGGGCTAATCAGCATGCCCCCGGGAATGATTCCTCAATGTTTACCCAAAAAGTGCAAAATAATACTGATGGGTACTGTGATAAAGAGTCAAAAATTGTTGACTTATAGAGGGGGATTTGATTGTGCCATTTCTTTCTTTTGCTGTTAGAAATGCCTCCAACATAATTTTTAAACGTTTCCCCTCTCTCAGTATGCCACTGCAGCTTATTTTAACAGTCTGAACTCCAAGCAGTTTGTGGGTATTTTTTGCACTTTGATACATTTTTACTCACTGTGGGCTGATTTTATACTGCAATATAGAAGAGCACAACCACGAATACAAGCGGAGAGAACTCAAAATGCCTTTTGCACAATATAATAAATTTATAATGTCATAAATCATTAAAAAATGAGAAACAAAGCAAAAGTTGAATTTCTTAGTTTTTTTTCCTTTACAAAAACTGAAAAAGCCTTGAATCACCTTGTGTAGCATTTTTTAAATTTTTATTTTAATCTAAATATCGATCCTACATACTATAGATATTTTACTACTTTTACAGCCCCTAAAAACACACTACACATCCAGGTTTTATCCAGGTACTCCGGCTTCCTCCCACAGTCTACAAATTTTTTCTGAAGTTAATTATTATTCTAAATTGCCCGTAGGTGTGAATGCAAGTGTGATTGTTTGTCTCTATATGTAGCCCTGCGACAGACTGGCAACCTGTCCAGGATGTCTCCTGCCTTCGCCCTAAGTCAGCTGGGATAGACTCCAGCCTCCCCCCCGCCACCCTTGTGAGAATTAAGCGTTGAATAGATAATGCATGGATGGATGTATAGGTGTAGCATGAGGTGATTCAAATGAAATATCGCGATTTTAAGCTTAGATTTGGGTCATCATCTGACAGAACTGCATCTAACCCATGATGAGTCGAAGAACTCCCTGAAAGTTTAAGATCTGATTATTATTTCTGTTTTTTCACAAACAACACAGAAATAGAAAAAGTCATATGTTGTTGAAATGTTGTAGAATTTCAAAACTGTACTGACTGGCCTAAGAGATGCTGTTTCACTGATTTTGTCATATGGCTTAGAGCAATGATGGCTCTTACCACTGAATTTACCACCTGTCAAGGTGCCCAACGTCTTGCAATTGCTTCCTCTGAGTCATCATCAGAAGAAATACCTTCAACAACCTGTATCCATACATTATTTGTGATCACGTGTTTTGCTGCAAAGCATAATAGCATTGTGTTCTAATTTTCCTGCACATCCTGTGTTAAAGTTGACAGTAATTTCTTTGAGATCTGCTCTTGCATTTTTTCTTTTAAATGACAGGTAGTCGTATCTGGGCACAGATAGGGCACCAAACACGCAGCGAAAGGTGATAAGTGATACATTTATCTTAAATGAGCTTGACAATGAGATAGGGCTTTTTTTTATTTAAAACAAAAGCAATTACTGCTGATTGAGATTACTGAAATTAAATGGTGAAAAGCTCGGTGGCAGTTTTGAGGACTGTTCAAGGTCCGTATCAAGCAGTGTGCATGGTGATGGACTTTGTGAAGTTCTCAAAAAAAAAAAAAACATCTCTATAGTTATCATGGTGAAATGAAGTAATTATTACCAACTCAAGATTTAAATTGGTGTGTACAACCTAGTTTTGGTGAGGCATCATTTCTACCAATCAAACAGAATTGTTCTCACTAGAGTTTAGAATGTCTCCATCCAGCCTTGTCATCATATCACATTTCCACAAATAGTCACAGGTATGCACCACTAGTAGCTGTGTGCCACCAGTATTAATGCGGCTCTTTCAGATGTTACGCTTTTTCCCTGAAATGTATGCAACTAATAAATATTTAACAATTGACTGCAGGTCAAAAGACAAATATGAAATGTAGAAGAAGTTGTTCTTCTGATGAGCCCATAGAGGATCGTCACACACCTCTGCAGTGTTACAGAGTTATGTAGCTTTTTAATATCTTTCACCTCATTGTTTTACTTCTTACAGTCCACAGTTATCTATGTTCATTCCTACTGTTGTCATAGAATGTGAATCGAGCTGCTTAGAGTATCTGTTTTTAGCAAAAGAGCTCTAATAAAGGCAGTATGTGCTACTTGCCCAGCAGGAAACATCAGGAGTGACGGAGTTAGCTAGTTAGCCATTATAGGATGAATTCACTGTTATTCCCTCAGGAATAAATCGAACTGCAGCCAATAGAGGGGGTGAATAATTGACTTAAATTTGTATGTTGGCCATAAACACAACTCCAAATGAATGCTAATGTTGCTCCATGTCTGTTATTTTTTAAATGGGAAACTAAAATAGCATGTATATGTAGTGTTTACAGCTTGTTAGATTTTGACCTGAATGAGTATGGCATACAATTCCACATGTCCTTTTGAAGCAGCGCAGCGTTGTCATTGGTCCTGCTGGCGTTTAATGTGCCTTCATAAATGTCATGCTCACCTTAATCCATACACATTACCTTTCATGTTGCTTTTGGGTCTTTTACACCCTGTTATACATGAGTTATACTGCAGATTACCCAGGCCGGCTTTTAAGTTACAGATGATGACAGACAGATTTGGTTTAAAGCACGGGGCCTCTTATTGGGAGACAGTTCCAATTAGTCAAGACTTTATGAACTGCATTCAGCCAATGCTGTCATTAACAGTGCATGGGCGATTGACTGGCACTCTTTCTCACAAACCTTTGCTCCCTTTTCAGTTAGTCTTGTTAGTAAAATTACCCACCACACGTGTTATGTATTCAGCCTACCACACTGGATGTCTCCATGTGTATTTGTCCATGATGTCATTACATGTTTACAATTTATTGGTGTGTTCCAGTGTTCCCATATGCAGTGGGGGCCTTAACACTGAGCTAATGTGGGAAGAGGTGGTTTCCTCCGTGATGAACTGCTTCAGAACTGATCCCATTATTTCCAGGCCTGTGCCTGGCAGCGGCTGTAAAAGACATAAAGTCTTGGTGCTTAATCCTGTTAGTGCTGCAAACCTGACACTGCTTATTGGCTCTGTGGTAGTGTGTGAACATTCAGGACCTAACTGTTTGCCCTCTAAATATACTGTACAGAATTAAATTATTACAGTTATACTTTGCAGCCATTGCAGTGATATGGCCCCTTTTGCAGTAAGAGGAACAAAACGTGGTTTGATAAATCAGGTTTTAGCTTTTTAGTTGTCGGGTGGATTTGTACACATTTTAAAACACAATCAGAGCAATTGCAAAACGTTGATAAATTTCTGAATGACGTTAATGTTCCCGAATGTCATAATCATTGAGGAAGCAGTGAATGTTTTAGCATATCTATTTCAGTTCTCCTTGATAGAGGGCGGGTACTGATGACAAACAGAGTAAAGTTACTCTGCAGGTGAAGATGGATTGGCTTGTCAGCCTGAGGGATCAGAAGTAGCTGTGGTTTGGCAGGTCCTTGTCAGGACTGGGATCAGGGGACCATGCCTAGAGGAGGGACACCAATGGTTTAAGGTGGTACCAGAGTGGAAATAGGACAGTAATATTCACTGTGGCATAGAGACCACATACTATGACTGCTGAAATGGCTATTTGTCAATGTGCTATGCTTGAAAGACAAAACAGAGGTCGGTGAGCGCTCACTTTAAAAAGGTATCAAGGTCCTATAAAGTCACTTTATTATTCTTTATAAACTTCCTCTAAAATTACAAAGAAAAAATAATAAAGCAGAGAAGGGGTTTCTTTATTAATAGAAATAGAGTGGGGAAGAGATTCTCAGATTAAAGACAACAAAGAGATTCTTGACCAAAAGTTTTAAAGCCACCCACTTTGATACAGAAAATCACAACATCTCACTTGAAAATAAGTGTCCTATTGCAGAGGATAATGGACCAATCTGCATGGTAATGGATATATTTGGAATGGTAAGTGAGGAGTTAGACAAAGCTGAAATGGGCTGTCATGGTTTGGTAATTGTCCTGGGGAAAGCATACAATTGCTTCTCATGGAAAGATGAATATAGCATTCAAGAACGGGGGACTCTCAAAGACAAAAACAGTCGCCTGAGAATATTGACTCTCGGATAAATTAAGGCTCTGAGACCTGAGCATTTAGCATGCAGTATGCCTCTTAAGCTTGTATGTCTGCCAACACTTATTACACTAGTAACAGAAAAATAGTACATATGAAAACATTTCACATCATGTTTGCAGTTTTTTAAAGTTTGTAGGCACATGCATTTTTAAAAAATCCAGCTACATTTATATGTGTTAAGTGCCAAGTATTTACATTTGTCTGTATTATGATTTGACATGTACTGTTGTGGATGCATTTGCCTATGCACCTCCTGTCTGAAGGTAAAAATGCATATGCAACCATGAACTTCAAAAATTGAGTGAGCATTAACAGTAATTTACAGGACTAATTGTGGTTATAGTTTTGAGCCTGTTGCTGTATTATTTGAGGAGTTGTAGAAGTCTAATGTCCTCTCAGACCATTTATAGTTTAACACTTACAATATGGTTAAAGGTTAATATAGTATACAATATTTGTCCAGTGATACTAAACAGTCACTACCTACCCTAGCTTTACATATAGGCACAGTTGAATAGTATGAAGCGAATTGTTAAGGTCACTGGCAGTCATATACTCATCGTCGCTCCTGTTGTACCTTTTAAGTGTGACATGCAAATATGTCAAATAATTAATCATTTTTCTATTATAGACATCAAAGTGGCCATTCAAAACAACCGTGCTGATGTTTGATTAAATTTCTACACTGAATGCCCATGTTTTATGAAAACTACAAAAAAGTTATTAGTCAATTATTAATGAATTGCCGTCAAATTCAATCAAACTGACTGCTTCTGACTAAACATTCATAGATGCACTTTTAATTAGGTCGGATGGTGCTCCTGCTGAGTGATAACAAACACGTCATACACAATCTGAACCAAGCTGTGTTTGGTGCTTATGGTCTTTTTGAGGAACACTTTTCCAACAGACATTTTGGCAATAAGATGATAGCCAGTGAATTAAATGCCAATCAATGCATCGTGCAGAAGAAACATAGAGACACATTATCTTGGCTGCTATATATGTATTTTTAATGCATTTTTTTATGCATTACCAATGTCAGTAACAACTGAAAGTTATCGAGTATTACCTTTTGTTATCTGAATGCATATACAAGTGAATTGACCCCAAGCTCGCAAAAAGACCATAGAATGGAGAAAAGAACCACAAGTGAGAAGCTGCAGCCATGTCCACTGACACATTGGTTATGTTTAACACCTTATTACTCTGTGCTGTGTTGAATTTTGATCAAGTTGTGAAAAAAATGCAAAATTGTGATGACATTTTGCAGAGATCATCCCTGAGACACAGTAAAGCCCATAATGTAGGCGCTCATCAGTTTCCGTTAAGGAAGGAAAATGAATCAGCCTGCAGGTCTAAGCACTCTGAAACAGAAACACAGTTGCTGAATAACAGTTCAGATGATGACCTGATCATTTCAGATCAAATTTAAACTGCACACATAGCTAAACTGTCACCTGGATAGTGATGGCATAGCCCATCAACCTGTGTTTGTATGATTTCACTGCACATGTGGGCTGGCATGCACAACATACATACCTGTGGCAGCGAAAAGTAAACCATAAGGTAGACATCTGAAGACACTTCATTTCTCCATTTGTATGTGATGCTCTATCTCTGAATGTTTTGACATATTGTTTATGTTTCTGCTTTTACATGCAAAACACTTGCTTCACTACTGGCAAATGGGATTGTCAGCATCGACACCAGTAAATAGTAACTAAACATCTGAATGTTTACTTCTCTTCGCCCTTGTCACTATGAGCAGGTGTGCGTGCGTGCGTGTGTGCATGCGTGGGTGTGTGTGTGCGTGCGTGCGTGCGTGCGTGTGTGTGCGTGTGCGTGCGTGTGTGTGTGTGCGTGTGTGTGCGTGTGTGGGTGGGTGTGTGTGTGTGCTGCTCATTCCATGAACACAGTTTCCAAGAGACAAGCCTCTCTCAGACAATGCATCATAGACCAATTAGAAACAGAGCGGTTGAGATAAAATAAAATAAGACTTTAAACCCACTTTTCCTATTTTCTTGATTACCAAGAGCAGAACCAACAACACTGGAGTTTATTAATCCTGTGGTCTTTAAAGATTTAACCCTGAGGCTTGTTTAATATCAGGTTTCAGTACCCATTATTAGATATTCAAGTTGACTGAATGAAAACAAGCCTTGTGCATCTCATCTTTTATTTGCTTCGGGCTTTAGAAAATCTCACCCGATCACAGATTTTTTTTTTCTTCTCTCAGATCAGGTGAGATTGTGTAAAGAGAAACGAAGCCCAAACTGGAAGTGGTGGGACATGGTGGTATAGTAGGAAGATCTGCAATAGAAGGGTTGTATTCTGTTGAAATTCTGTCTTTTTTTTTTTCCAGATGTCTGCCTACTGCAGCTTTAAGTCCCGTCACTGAAGTAGACAAGAGCAATGTTTTGTGAGACGGCACAAATGTGACAACACTAGAACGCCTGATGCATTCTTGACTGATCAAAATCACAATGTTCACATTGTCACATTAGCTGCAGTCACACATTAATCATTAGTATTCAGCAGCGGTAAAAGCAGGAGGCAGAGGTAAATTGGTGAAAATGAGGGTAAACATCGTTTGTATGGATGAATTGTATTGAATGCCATAATAAATTGCAAACATTTCATGTATTGCCACATAAATCATGTAATGCAGATTTGCAGTATTTATGAATTACTTCTCTAGTCTAAAACAGATGTGAGGTGGGTGCTTGGCACAGGATTGCCACAGAAGCTGTTCACACAATCCAGTTTAATTGGAAGCTAGCCTGAAGAATATGTGTACATATTGCTGCACGATTCCAGATGTTGTTGTGCATTATGTTCATAAAGTACATGTTGCTGCTTTCAAAGGTCATTTGCTTGTGTCCTACTCGGAGTGAGGCAGGGAAATTGCTCAAATGTGTAATTAATGCACACAGGTACAGTTCATGTGATCTGATGATCTACATGTTATCTAATCACACACATGGAGTCCTACATTATTGACCAGATGCAGTGTTTCATCCCTCTCTCTTATGTAATTACCCTTTATTTTACAAACAGTGCATCGTAAATAACACTTACCCATTATTCCTTTTAATAACTCTGGTTCTCCCACCCCTCAGCTCCTGCAAAAGAGGGCAAGCATGGCAATTACAGGAAAATCAATGCACCTAATCATTGTGGTGGAAGGTTTTCTTATGAGTTTGTTAAGGTTTGGTAAAAAGAGCATGACTAAACCCTACAAAGGACAACATTACAAAACAAGTATGTTTGCTGCCATGGTTTTCAGAGATGTTTTTTTTTTTTTTAAATAAAGGTGCATATGAGTATTTAACAACTGGAATTCCTTTCAAAGACAGCATTAAATCCTTGTGGCTTTGGTGGAAGTATAGCAACCCATTGCAAAGACTACAGTAGCCATCTGTTAATTATATATGTTAGTAATAAATACTTGAAATATATATTTTTTAAAAATCTATTTATTGAGAGCAGAGCAAGAATTGACATAAGACTGTTGAATTGTTATCATCAAAGTAGTTGGGAAAAAAGAAATTGAAACGTATTTCATGTTTGGCATGAAATGATGTGAAATTGGCAGAGCGACCTTGGAAAGACCTGATTGAAGCAACATATGAGAGATGCCTGAAAATTGGCCTTTGGAAGCATCTGAGACACGGTTTGTGTTAATCGGGTTACACTGGTAAAAATAAGCATCCTCTCAGGGTAGGACATGGCTTTCTGGACACAGACTAATCAGAATTACACCTGCCATGTTGGTGTCATAGTCATGTAGTCCTTGTATTACTCCGGTATCTCTGCTTGGTCAAACTAATGTCCTGTAATATAATGGTAGGAAGCCTGCAAACCACTGCTTTTATTGAATGGCGTGTTTTTAAATTCCTTGTGTAAAAAGGTCTCTGCTTGCCTAATGGCTACAACATTCTGAGTCCTAATTTTCACAGCGCTGAAGCTAGAGGCAGATCCTCTAATTAAGTGTTGTTATATCACCTTTTTTTTTTTTCCTTTTTTTGTTTTATAATGTCTAGACATTGTTGACAGACAGTGTTTCCAGGCTCTTATTCTTTGTCCTCTAAATCAACAGGATGAATGTTGTGAAGCTCAGCTTGTTCAATCTGTCAAATAAGCACTGCAACCCGGGCTATTGAAATGACTACTGCTGCTGTAGGTGCTTGGGTTTGTTTGTTGCAATCACCATTCGTTGCTTTCGAGCCTGATGAGCAGTACAGAGGCTTATTATACACCCTCTTCACTAATGTGGACTACAGTAGGTGCTTGTTTTGGCCTGGTTCTAGTGCAGGTTTGGAGAAAGATCAACTTTTATGCATAAGAGACTCTAAAGCCCTGCCATTATATCAGTACCAACTTTGTTATATGAACTCCTTTCAGTAACATTCTGTAACTTCTACCAAGGACCAATGTGCAGAAAGACAGTTTGTCTCTCCCACAGCTACTGGCAAGCTGATTAGGTCATTATTCGTCTAGTTTTCCCTGCCAGTTGATGTCGGCATTTGTAAACTCTGTTGCATAAGGCAATCGGTGTTTGTGAACGCTGCTCTATGTAAAGGCGTTGGCAACGGCATTTACATTTACAAGGGCATTTATAAACGCCAGCTGGCGAAATTAAAACGTCAAGCAGCTTGGAAAATGACATGAATACCTTATTCCCACACTGCTGCTTCGGTTTCACGTCCATATTGAGGGTCAGTTTTTTCTTCTTCTTTGGGTTAGGCAGATTGACTTTTTTTTTCCTTTTTAATGGCAACCATTGGCCTTTACTTGGTCTTGTTGGTAACTATATTCCTGCCATCAGCCCCTGAATGATGCTTGGTTCCCAACCAGTAAAGTGTTGATTTTCCTCTGGAAACTTGACCAGCAGTCCTGGCTATGAGCCACTTCTTTGACCAGCAAAACACAAAGAACTGGTTCGAGGTTAGGCAGCTATGAACCAGCCCTCCAACTACCTTGGAAGTAAAAGAGTATCAGTAACACACAGATCAAGTGGCATAAGGGACACACCAGGGAGCGTTTGAAATGACCGGAGCTACATCAACATTTTTGCAAAGTTAATGAGCTGAGAGATTAAATCACAAAGCATGAAAGGACATGCAGAATATTGGCAGGAAGATTTGCTCAGGTAGTCATGATGGATTTTAATTGAAGGTACCATTTTGCCACTTCAAGTATTAAGATGAATATTACGAGACTATATCCTGTATTTTAGCCAAATCTTCCTTCCTTATGCCTACATTTCTATCTCCAGTCAGAAATCAGGTGCTTCCATCACAGTGTACTGTTAGTAGGTATATTATTAGACTAAGCACAGAGAAAGATATGATTCTATGTAACAAGAACACAATTATGATTTATTTTATTTTATTTTGCACAATAAAAAATGAGAAGTAAAAAGCACTCGCAAAAAAATAAACAAAAAAGCCTTGCATACAAATAATCTGGACATATCCATCTGGGAACAAACCCCCAAGCAGAGCTAGGACCTGCTGGAGGAATTATTTACTACATACACGGACCACATCTCTAACCAGGGAATGTCTGGGGATCTCAAAGGAAGACCAGGAGGAGGTGTCTGGAGAAAAATATGTCTAGGTTGGTTTGTCCAGCCTCTGACGACATTTTCTTTTCTTTAAAAAAAAAAATGTAATGGTTTGTATTTGGTCTACTGTTCAGTTATTTTTTTCTGCTGTTAGTGAACCATGTTAAATTATAGGGATGTCCTGATCAAGGTTTTTTTTTTTTTTTTTTTGTATGTGTGTGTTTAACAGGGAGCATTGTAAGGGTTTAGCTACTAAAGGGACACCATGACAAACTCTTCTGTAAGGCTTCATGATATCTGCCCAGCACATGTCATGTAAATGGTGTCAGAAATAATTGTTTCTTTGTCCCAGTTGGATATAAAAAAGGCTGCTTTTGTGGCTTAAGTCATGCATCTGCAGCTGTGCAAGCAGTTCAGTGAGTGGAAGTGTAACCCAGTAGATAATTTGATCCCGCTATGTTATTGTATTTCTGTATTATCTGTTCATGAGAGTGAGAATGTCTGTTGAATTTGGCTTTTCTGGGCTACCTTAAGGAATGCAGACATGTGATTGGTTAGGGGAGAACAAGTCCCGCCCTCTTAATGGAAGAGTTTGGTGTCAGCGCGAGCCAAGTGTGTGCTGCCGTGCAGAAATGAGTAATTCCAGAATAAATTGTTGTTAGTTTTTAGTTAATCCCGAGTTAACTTGAACAGACTGTAAACTGAGTGACTGAAGTGATTCACAGTCCCATGCGCCAGGAGTTTTTTACTTTTGACGGAGTCTTGACGAGGTTTCTTAAATCCTTGGAAAGCTTAGAATTTGGAATTGGATTCTCCTTGACGAAGGAGATGGCGAGCCCCAGTGAGTGAGATACCTTCTTAATCCAAGGACAGGATCAAGATTACGTGTTGCTGAGGATGGATTACCCTCTTCAGTTTCATCGTTAAAATGCTGTGTGGTAGGATCGTCCACATCTGACCACATCTGACCATTTGATTCTTGACAGATTTACTGAACCTAAGGACACTTTGAAACTGCACTTGACTTGACATTATCCTTTTGACTAAAGCTAGCTGAACTGACCAAACCTGGAACTTAAAGGAACAATTACATGAACATTTGAAGGAACACTGAAAGAAGATACCAACTTTTATTTTATTTTGCGACTTATTATTTGGGGTTGAATGGTGTTTATGTTATGTGTTAAAAACGGAACACTATGAACTGAGCAATTCATGCACAAAACTACATTCATTTATTTTTTTTATGTAAAGCTCTATACAGTTCAAGTCTAACCATCTTGTGGCTCCATTTATTCATTGTGCTGATTTTCCTTTCTTGTAAACCCTCCTACAAACCTAGTTTGGGTCCTTATCATTTAGTCACCCTAGTGGGTTACAGAAGTGTACTGAATTCTCTTATCAGTTGATCATTTATTCATGGATATTGCTGAGCATGTCAAGTAAGTTGTTCAAATTTACAACACTTGTCTAAGTGGATGTAAACACAGGATTGGACTTAAGTTCTTCTTAGGTTCTCTCAGTGTCTTAGGTCTTAGGACATCCCTAATAGATGCTATTTTTTTATTATTAATTCACTATGATTTTCTGCAGTATTAGTATTTATGATCTTTTGAGATGCAATTAGCAACCTGCCTATTAAGGTTTGAGTTAAGTTTATGCTGACTTTAGATGGCTCCAAAACCAGCAGGCAGACTGAAAGGATAGATGCAAAGAATATTAAATAAACCACATCATATTTAAATATAGTGGGGTAATTGTTCACCTGTGGATTTTTAAAGTTCTAATAGTTATTATCAAAGGTCTCACCACATGTTGATACTGGTAATAACAGGAAGTGCTGTTTAATACTGCACTCCTTAAGGAGCTATTTTGCCAGGAATTCAACAGAATATCGTCCGCTGTATGTATGTACGGTGTAACAAAACAAACACACATTGCCTTAATAAAGAAGTCAGTCAATGATTTTTCCATCATGCCATGAGCAACTGTGATCTGATTTCATACTGTGCACAGTACAGATCATTTTCCAAACAACAGCAGGGCACAGTAAAGTTGGTTACCTTGCTGATGAGTTGGAGGTATGTAGTCTATCGCCTGCAGCTCTTCATCGAACAGTTCACTGTGGCTGCCCCTTCTTGTTCCGTTACACACTGTGATATTTAAAACTGATCCACAGTCAAAAAGAATGTCTAAAATGATTGTTACATTGTTGTGCCGATGCTTTTCTCAGCACTATCGCTCTTTGACAAATAATTTGCATAATTTCTCATGAGTGCTTCGCAATAAAAGTTTCTTTGCATTTTGCCAGTTGAATGCTTTTAATGTGAAGCAGCAGGAGAATGAATTGTTTGTTTTACATTAGCATTACTATGACAGCTGTGGGAATTGTCAGTCAGTAATTCCTCTACTAGCATCGTAAGGGACCTCCAGGATTGTCTGTATTCCAACACACAGTATGTCAAGGGCTCGGCCTGTCTGCTCTTTAAGGTTGTTGAGCTGGGCTTTGCATTGTTGGCCTCCACTGTGCCCTGGAGGATGGTGTTGGCCAGAAATGTGTGGAAGTTAGTGGGGCGGCCATGGATCAGGTGGTAGAGTGGGTTGTCCACTATTTGCAAAGTTGGCAGTACTGGTTTGGCACACGGCTAACAACCATGTCCGTAAAAACCCTGATTACATGGGAAGATGAAGCCCATTAACTTTGATTGGCAGTTCGTCTTACGTAGTAAACCTTGTGGTAGAATCAGTCTAGGAGAGGAGATGGGTGCTGCCAAGACTTCCCCATTTCTATGGAACTGCCTTGATGGACATAAAGGTAGATTTCATTCTCATGCCAGATTGGTGGAGGCTTGGCTCACCGATGGCTGTGCTTCCTGCTGCACTGCCGCAGGGCAATGGAAGTGTAAAGTATGCTACTGGGGCACAAGCAACATCAACCATCAAGTTGCCCAAGGTCATAACCAGCAGTGGAACTTGAGATGTACACACTCTGTGGATACGTGGACAGACAAAATAACTTACCCATGAGCTTGCCAGATATAAGCAGAATATCGCATGTCTTGCTGAACACCAAAAGTCAGACTAATATCAATGAGTTTGCTGGATTTCTTTCCTTTTGGGTCCCTTATGCATGTGAAATCTGCCACTAGTAACAAAGATTACAAAGAGGAGTTGTTATTACTGACCAAAAGCATATTGAGTGGCTATTGATTAAGAAGTGTTTGCCATAAATGATATTAAAACAGGGTTTGGCTTCATGAAGATCTTAAGGATAATGACTCTGAGATGATACTAAGTAGATGCAGCATAAATGTTGCCATGTACAAATGGCACAGTCACCTGCTATGGTGATGCAGAAGGTGAAAAAATAAGCAGATAAATTAATAAAATAAATTAAGACAAAAAAAGAAAGCTAATTTACAAAAATAATCAAGTTCAGATTGTGATCACAAGATGTGGAGTCACTGTAATGCATTTTAAATAGCTTCTGTCAAGAGTAAATGCACAAAGGGTGCTTTTTATAATTTGTGTTGACAACTAGATTTCATTATTTCTCATATAGCAAAAAAATAGGCTAAATATTTTACAGAAATTCTAACCTTCAAATAAGATGTCATATAAAGAAATAAGATCTATTCCAGGTATATGTTGCTAAACCGATTTCAATCTCTGCAGGTGAAGAGAAGAAACCCCTTGACTCCACTAAAACTAAATTTCATCCCAGAACTGCTGGCATCGTGAGGCAGGTAAGTGATGTTTACTTGATTTGTTGCACCTGATAAACAAAACTGTGTCTTTACAACAGGAAAGGTGTACATTACTGATATCACACAACATTATTAAGCAACAAAGCAGACTTTTGATGTGCCACTTTTCACTCTGATAAACATCTGCATTGAACTGTAAATCTCCACCGAGACCAGCTCCAATACAGTGAAACCAAAAAAACGAGGACAATGACAATAAACAAAGATTAATGGTAGAAAACATCACTACTGAGTGTGATTGTATAAGATAGAAAGCTTATCTATAGTACAGGGGCTCTCTGCTTTGTGCATTTCTGCTAGTACCAGACAGGTTGACACGAGCCACTTGTAGGGAATGTGTAGATGTTACGTTATTTATAACTTGCACAATGCATAAATCATCTTCTTAAGTTGTAACATTTACATCATGTAGGTTGTGTTTGGATTGAAGACAGTGCGGTCTGCCAAAGCATAAAAATGGAGCTTAATTTTGTGCAGTGAACTATAGCCTCGCTCCCACGTCTTTCTTTCCAATTAAACTTACCATATGAAACCCTCTCTTTCACTTAAGTGCTAATGGAGGGGATGATAAATCAATAATTCAAGTATTTAAGATAATCCAATTCTAGGCACCGCTTTGAGCCAGCATCTTCTTTGAGAGGCAGCAAAGCCTGCAACAAAAAGCAAGAGAATATTTTCTTTTTATATTGCCACTTGGCAGAGTCTTACTGAATGGATACGGCAGAGTCAGGAATCTTAAAAGTGACTAAAAAGCAAGGACCTTCAACCTTCAAACCTTTATGAAAGGAAACATTTAATTAATATGAAATGAACTTTTCCTTGTTTCACCTTGTGCTTTAATCCGTGATTTATGTCTCGCTAAGTACATTTAGTCGCTGCTGTCCCCATAATCAATCACCTGCTACAGATTAACATCAAGCGTGCATGTCATAATTAACTTAATTATATTAGTCAACAATTATATAAATTATGGTGATATGCTGTGATATGTGTTCAAATATAATTTTCTTTCTTTACTTAGTTGCTTATATTGCCCCTCCTTTGACATAAATGAGTGTTGTTTTATTGAATATTCTTACTTCATTATTATAACATATTTATAATTCAGGCAATAATTCAGGTTTATGAATGCACACATCTGTCTCTGCATTCACAGATATTAGTGACAGGATCTTGAGGTCAGTGCCTGTTGTCACCCACGGCTTTGTAGGGGCTGCGGCATATGAAACAGTGGAGGCCAAAAACAACAAAAACTGGCGAAAGGTCACGGTTGCCTTTAGGTGGTGTTTGTGCAGCACCACACCCTGTGGCAAGTGGTCAGATCCGAGTCTGTTTGACAAGCCTCCCAAGCCAAAGCATTACATCTCCCCATTTTCCATCTCCTAAGGATTTATTCAGCAGTGAGTGCTCAGCTGATTACCCTTTTAGAACAGTTATCATCATATGCAAAGCAGCCCCCGTATGAATCGCTGGGCTGTTTAATGTATATTGAAGAAGCGGGGAAGTCCTGGATTTGGATCTGCGCTTAAATGTGTTCTGGGAACCGCTCTGTGCTGTCACACTCAGTTTCCCAAGTGTGTGGAAGTACATTAATTACAAGTTTTCCAATGAACGCCTGATCATGAACAGTATTAGAGGTTCAGTAGAATACATTAAAATAAAAAGCAGTACTTAAGACCAAATACAGTGGAAGAAAATTTATGCTGCTGTCTTCATTGAAGCTTGGTGTGGTTAAGATTACCCTAAAATCTCACCCATACGAAGACCTCTATCAATATCTATCATCTACTCACTTTGTCACTGTGTACATTGGGTTAACATTTAGAAAAGAAAAAGAAGACTATTCATTTAATAATACAAAATTACAAGGCAGGCACTGACTTGATCTTTCCAAACCTTTTTGATTAGACCCATGACTTTGCACAATAGCATGCTGATATTTCATTGTGACATCAAGAAACATGCTCTGCATTATTGAACAAAGACCTGTGATTACGGGACCTGCTAGTCACCTTAGAGCATTTCTGGTATGCCTGTGCAGATGATCTAAATACATATTTTGTCTGCTTCAGGACATTTAAGGAAAACATCAGCTGACTGTGCCTTAATTTCATGCGAGCTCCTCTGAGATGCAAAGCTTTTAGTACACATGTCAGATATGTGTGAAGGCAGCGTGCCACAATGACACTCCATATCTACCTTATGACTGATTACGATGAGCACGCAAGCAGGTTTTACGGTGGAAAATTCCCCGACTAAATGAAATCGAACAAAAACATTACCATAATAGTCGAACCTGCTAATTAGCAAACCGTGACTTGACAAGGAGTCCTTGTCTGCTGGTGTGGAGATCTGCACCAACACTGGTCAGGCTAGATAGCAGGTGATTGCGTTTCTGCCTGAGCTCTGCAGGTAGCATCAACACAATAACGTGTCAGTGTTCATAAGACTCTCAATTTGCTGTGATTGCTCTTTTTTTCCTTCTATAGTTTAACCAGTGGCTCAATTTTCTGTCTTTCAGTGAACTTTAATTATTAAGCGATTCATTGAATTATTATTTTTTTCCACTAAGAAATAATTTGCAGACCGACAAAGAATTTAAATGGATTTCATTTTAGTTTGTAACCAGAAACATAAAATGTGGAGTATCTGTTGATTCGGCAGCAAACACTTGCACTTGTTGACATGATTATTAAGAATGCAAACAACACAAAGAAAAAATTCACACCAAAGATTAAGAGCCTGCAGTGGCCAAATCAAACAAGCAATCTGTGCAATTACAATGTAATTGTTAACTTCATTTGGTACACTTTTGTAGTTTACTCACTGTTTCACTTGTTTCCAGTGCATTTCAAAGTTTTTTATTTTTTATCTAGCTCATGTTGTGTGACGTTGCTTGATCTTTACCAAAGAGACCATATGAATGCATATGCCTTTATGCATGCACAGACAAGTTTGACTTTGTGTGTCTGTGTGTGTTTGTGGTCACACATGACTGTGCTAAGGAACTGATGGGCGAGTCAGCCTGAGAGACCAGTCAGGCATGATTAGATGATGTGAAGCTCGGGTCAAGGTTAACGTCTTCTATCAGGCGTGGTTTAAATTGCAGTGAAACCCTCCGCCAGTCTCTGCCAACATGGAGTAGACAGTGAGCTCCCTCTGCTAACGTGACCTTGGTTTCATCCATTTTTCATGAGACAGAAAGGCAGTGAGAGTAGGACATGCCATTCTTGCAATAATTAGTCAGCAAAATCGAGGCTTTTTTTTCTACCCTTGTTCCTATATAGTTATTCTGTCCCTGCTTGACTCTTAAATGAATTTCATAGAGCTAAGCGAGGAGTTATGTTGGCAATATCAAAGCAAGATCTATTTAGAAAATAGAAAATAAAAGAAAATTTGCATTCATGAATTTCAATATACGAGTAATATACTCAAGCCTTTATTTTTAACATTCCAGATTTTTACTCTGTGGTTTGCATGAATATTAGCAGTAATTTGTGAAGGGGGTAAAAAATGGAGTGGGATGATTTTGTGCAAGTAAGAGAGAGAGAGAGAGACCCATGTTCAAGGTTCCTGCAAAGCAGAAACTGTCGACCAGGGATTAGCAGAATGAGCAGAAAACCGACAATAGGCAGCAGCTTATATACTTTAGAAGACAGGATTTCAATTTTAATCCACTATAAATGAGGAGAAAAAAAGCATAAAATACAATCACCAATAGTAGGCCTAAATATCCACACTCAGGAAGCTTATATTAAAAATGAGTAAGATGTAAGGAACAATTGAGTGGAAGAAACAGAAAAGTGAGGAAAGCGGACAAAGTTAATGTGATTATGGTGGAGGAGAGAGTAATGGGGAGCAATAAAGCAGGTAGGTATGGCTTTATTTTACTATAATAAAAATGTTCTTTCTTTAACGTTTGTGATGCAAATGCTGACTGACTGAGAGACATCATTCAAGATACAGTAACTGGAGGTAGGAGAGACTTGTGTGTCCATGATGCTCTCTCCTGAAAGACGGCCTGCTAACCTAATAACCAAGATTCTGGCAGTGCTGTGGGAACCATAAACCACCTCGTGCCAAGCAGAGACTCTTCCAGCTAATGGCAAAATAAAAACTCAGGAAGCCAGTAGTAAATAATAGGCTTAATTCTGTTTTATATTCCTCCTGGCTTAAACTTGTGCCCCTTTTGATTTTTGTTTTTAATCACTTATACCGCCTACCTTCTTCTTGTTGAACTAGTGATTCATAGAGACCTGCAGAAATAAGAATATTTGCCAAGAACCATGAAAAAACAACCCCCCCCCCCGCCAAAAAAAACATGAGCAAAAATGTGTGTTTGTGTTTAGAAATTATTTTGCTTCTTTCCAAGTTAGCTTGAGATATAATTTTTTTTCATTGGCTCCTTTCATTGTGATAACACTCACACCGGAGTAAACACACATTCTCTGGATATGAGCAACATTTAAAAAGAACTTTTTAGATTAGAGCAGGCAAAACATCACAGAGTCAGCACTGACCTCACATCATAGGGGACAGTCGTGGCTTTGTACTCGCTGATGCAAGACGCCTGGGATGCATCAGGAGAGCAACAGTGAAGATGCAGAGTTTGTACCATGCAGAGAAGATACGAAAAGGTTGAATTGTTTGATTTGTTTGTTCTGGACAGTTGGAGCAGTGTGGAAACTTTTCTATTCACTCTTTTACCCGTAAAATAAAACCTGAGCTGCTTCCATTAAGAGTAGAGTAAGTTGGCCGAAGCTAGTCAAACTAACTGCTTTCACCGGTGTCATGTGGTCATACGGCATCCAGTTTGCAGGACTGGACTACAGGTCAAACCTCAGGGAAACAGAGGAGGCATGTTAGGTCGCAGAAAGGCCACGTTTTTGTATTTTCTTTTGTTTTTACTGTGTATTAATGTTAATATCAAAATGCATCATGCTGGCAGTACGTCACATCATATCGAGTGCAATTACGTTTGTAAAAACACACAAAACAAAGGTTATGCTGACCTGAACATCAGGGAAACACATAAAATACAACTACAGGCACAGAGCTCTCTCTGTCTGTGATGCAGCTAAGTAGCTCAAGGTCATTTTGGGTCAATATATAATTGAGGGACTTTTGAAGTCCATGGGATATATCTTGCATACATTTTTATGAAAAATAATAATTTAAAAAAGGTTTTTATGTTCATTATGATCATGACTTCACATATTCCATAATTATTTATTATGGAAACAATCACTTATTCATAAAAAGATGACTAAAATGTCAACTAGTTAACTGTCAGAATTTAATAACAACCACCTTCTAATTAGCTAAACAATAATGCAATAATATTCAAAAATTGTTTTGATTGTGTTCTTTTTATTAAGTTGAGATAATCATGACAGATATTTCTTTTTTGGTAATATATCAGATTTTATATGGAAAATAACAAACTGTATCTGTGTCCCAGAAATCACTTCCAACTAAGTTCCTCATTACAAAAACACCTCTCAAGGAAGTGTGTTAATTCCAGATCACATGACCTGCTCCACATGATGTCATTTCCTCCTGAAGAAAAGACTGACCAGATTTCAAGGCTTTCTGAGTTATTTAATATAAAGTAGTGTGTGAGTTAAATGTGGATTTATGGCATGTCAACAGGTTTACTACAATATCTTTATTAATAACTTTCAGTTTCAATTTTACTCAATTGTATAAATAATATTTTAGAAGAATTTTTCTGTAAAAATACCATGTGGTGTTTGGTTATAGGCGGCCATGTTGATTTTAAGGTCTGAAAACAGCAAAAATGTCAACTATGATACCTGTCAACTATGTAACAAAAAGTCCTGCAATTATATATTGACCCATTTCAGTTTTCACTAGTTTTCAATTACCGGTATACAAAACTTTCAACCAGAAGTTTAGTTTAAGTGACTTTATGCACTATGAGGCAAAACACAGCCTCAAATAACTTCTGTTATGACAGACTCCACCGTTGACATGGAAACACCCTGCTTTCAACTGAGATTTGTTTTCTGATAGACGTCACTTTGGAGCATGGACAGACTGGTTTTCTCAGCAGAGCCAGCAGTATCAGGTTCCATTAACGTCACCGTGATTGCTAAACCACTTACTCCTTCTTTGCCTATTTGCTTTGGAATTGTGTTAAAATGCTTGCAGCGTTGCTTTTAGAGTCTCAGTGTGAGAGCATCTGCTTTCGGAAGCATCAGTCTATATAGACAGAGGAATTTTGATCGTGACTTTTAAGAAATTCTGTTCTGAAAGAACAGTGTAGGGGCTCTTTTGATAAATGATAAATATTCAAACAGAATCCTGTCCTGTCAAGCAAATATGAGGATTAATATCTCCTCAGACTAGAATGTATCATCTTCTTTGCCTCTCTTTATCGTTAGACCTCCAAGCGTTGTATAAATCTTTTGTCACCAGCATCTATTATGATTTCTGCAGAAGCCTGGACTGCTTTGAAAAAAAACAAAAAAAACGGCTTTTTCAAATCTACAGGACAAAACAAGTTGCGTATTCGCCAAAATTAAGAACTCTCTCATATAAATGTGAGTCTCAAAATTAACAACTCATAATATTCAAATACTTAAAATTAGAAGTTTAGTGCCACTTCTCCAGTCACTTTTCCACCCACCATGTAATTTTCCGCCCCTGCATCACTTTTCATTACGAGCAAGTACACCATGTGTGCATTTAAAGGCATTCTAAACCTCTCAGAGCATTTTATCTCACCAGCAAATAACTAAATTATACCTGTATAGCAACAGGAGCTTTTTTTTCATCCTGTATCTATGCCAGTAAAGTGTTTATGGATGTTTGTAATTGAGTCAATTAAACTATGGATGCTAGTGTAGCTCAGAAAATATATTAATATTTAACATTTGCAAGCCGTTCACACCTTCTGCAAGCTGAATGTTCAGTGTGAGAAAATGCATTTTCAGCCTGACTACTGAAGGGCAGCGACTGACGACATGTTTGGCCAACAGACAGAGGACCTGTGGCTAAAGCTACATTCGACCATGGCCCGAGTAACAGAAACTAAATGAAATTTGGCCCCTTCAGAGGGTGGCTCTAAGTCCTGAATGTCACTTAGGGAAAAGAGAGTGAGGAGAGCTCAACATGATTATTAAGCACTGAGACAGAGGAAGGAGAGGGAAGGTTAATTCCTGTTCAACCTCGCCTGAAGACAGTACACATTACAATGTGCACTTTAAGCACACAAGAGACAAATTGGATTCAAACTCCCATCTTTCAGTGAGTCACCTGACGAGGCGTTTCACTTGCAAGATAAATCACTTGTAAACACTGGAAGAGGGAAGGCTGAGCAGACACTTAATGTCTACCATCAGGTACAAGCAGTCGTAGCGTACAAAATACCCTAAACCTGTATTCTGTATCTCTGAGAAAGCTTTTCAATGCAAAGACTCATGAATCTGCCCTTTGACTTTTTCAGTCACTTAGAAACTCACGTTTATTGATTTCATGTGAGTGAATTTCTTCTCTGCCCTGTAGTCTGATTTTTTTCTCCTTTCTATCGCTCGGTATTATCCATACAGACACTAAATCCAAAAGGATTAATTAATAGGGATGCAAATGAGAGGAGTTTTCTTTCTTGCTCACCATCCTCAAACATTTTTTTTTGCATGTTTCGCTTGCATAATTGAAAAAAAAAACAACAGCTTTAGAACATAAGTTGTGTGTTTTTGTCTTAAAGCTATTATATATATATATATATATATTTTTTTTTTAAAATAAATTAACCATGGAGCACAATGTGTAATGTGTCACTAGTGGTGATAGATTCACACAGAATTATCACTCAATTTGAGGCCCTGGAGTCTCTGGTTGAAATGAGTATTTCAACAACAGACACAGATAGCAAAAAAATGACTGTTCTATATAAACACACTGATCATTTTAATGCATCAAATCCCTCCAGGGTCCATCAGAGGTTTTTCTGAGCTGATTCCTTTAGGCTTCATGTCCTTCCTTTGGCGTCGTTCTCCATTCTCACTGCAATTTGGCCTTTACTGGTATAGTAATCTCTGTCCACTGTCATCATCAGGCAGCAGACGTACTTTGTGCAACTGATAGATGTTCAAATATGTCCATCCTGATAGTTTGATTTGACAAAAAGAAGTACTCAATATTAAAAGATAGTATCTGAGCAGCCAGTTTATAGTTTCATTACAGTCACTATGTTGCAACCTTTGTTGCAAAGCACACATTCCTCTCATCAAGACTTCTAGTCATTGACAGTTTAAGTACATTTGCTTTCTCAGCAGCATACAGTCTGTCGATATGTCCCATTTTCTTCAGCTGAAATGTGATTCAGCAGGGCTGATTGCTGATTGCCTGTGCCCTAAAGCTGTGGCTGATGGTCTATTATAAAGACCCAGGCTCCCGGAGGAATCTACAGAACAGAACCAGGCAACCTCACATGTGTCCAAGGTCTGCTCTCTTGAGAGTAATAGGAAAAAAAATGCAATCGTGAGTGTAGTCAGTGATGTCTGATTTTTTTTTCTTTTCTGCCTACCACTGATCCGTTTTCTGCTTCACCATATGTGTCAGCATGAAAAGACATGTCAGTGGGTGGCTCTGCTCGAGGCATTTTCCTTTCATTTTTAATATTGATTTCTTTAGATGATGAAGTACAAATAGGAGGATCTTATCAGGGATACCAGAAGTAAGACCTCTAAATGTGGCTTGCAACTAATACCTCTGGAAAATACTTACGTTCACAACAGCAAAAAAAAAAAAAAAAAAAAAAAGACAGAGTTGAATAGCAGCATAACTAGCAAGATGCTAGTCAGTAAAAAGGTATCAAGCAGACGTTGGCCGAGAATTAAAGGCATGTTAAAGGATTAATGAAGAGGCGTAGTAAAGTAACAACCTGTTTTTGTTTCTTAAGAAATCAAACACTGAACTCTGCCATGCAAAGTGGACTGTCTGACCACAGCTACAGGCAAAGTGCATTTAAAAGTGTCCCTGTTTGCAGCTTGGAGCAAAAGGCAGATCATAAGTGTATCAGCATATATTTAGACAAAAATGGAAACAAAGACAATACAGAGCAGAAGGAGCTTCAGCAGAGACCAAGAAATAAATTCCAGTTATAGTACTCCCATATATTGTATTACACCACGGCATAACTTGACTTTTAGAATTATTTTGAGTTTTGTGACTGCATATTTTAATATGTACGGAGATCTAAGGATTGTGAATGTGCCTATTTGTAACTCAAATGCCTGACATTCAGCCACTTGAGGTGGAATGCAGGATTAGTCATTTTTACAGGTAGCATTTATCAAGTTATCATGCCAACAATAACAAAACCGAATGGAGGGAAGAAAAAAAAAACTATGACTGATGGAGAAATCCGTGTAAACAATGTTAACCCACCTCTAAAAATCTCTAAAGAAAAAAGAGAAATTCTGGTGCAAATCTTCTGGGGTGTTTAATGCATTACTTACACTCTCTTTTGCTCTTATTCTTCTGTAAATAGTGAAAATTTCTTGTGTTGTCCTATGGAGGATCATGGTATTCTCATTTAAGCAATGTTCAGACGTCAACCCACCACCCACTTGTGCTAGGCAGAGCTAAAAACAAACAAATCCTCCTCTGCACCGGAGCTGGCAAATGCGTTGACTGGTGCATATTCTGTGGAGCTGACAGACGAAACAAAGGTAGTTTGAGAGCATGAATATCTAACAACATTTAAAACGCAGCAGCAGAGAAGACTGTCGAATAACGTGTTGTTAAGTCTTTCTTTTTTTACGCTTTAATCGAAGTAGGCAACAGCTTGTTTCAGGTTTAATTTCATACCAAACTCCATAAATCCAGCATGCTTTTACTTCTCCTGCTGGTAATTAACTCTATTCAGTTTGAAGCTTACATAACATAATTCTATATTTTGCACTGAGAAAGTGCTGCTGATTGAAAGAGAGCAACAAGGGGCCAGTGTGACGCTTTCCAGGTCTTTGTTTTTGCACAGCGAATATAAATCAAACTAAAAATGGGTTTGAAACTTGCATTTTCCACACATCACAAGTTTAAGTTTAAGTTTTAAGAGTTATTGCTTCAGAATTAGTTTTTCGAACAAGAATTTGATGAAAAACAAAAGATTGCTTATATTTTCTTTCCATTTCTATGTTTTGCGCTCGTGATTGTACTATGACATTAGCACCCATAAGAGTAACCTACAGCCATGAACGCAGTGTCACAACAACATTATGTATTACATCGCACATCTGAGCATGCGATAAATAATCCCCTACACTGTGTATTAGGCATCAGGCATTAATATGATAAATAGACAGTGTACGCTCTAGAAAATAATCCAAGGGACCTGTACCAACCACTAAATTAAATGCATGGCTGTAGGATAAAAAAAAAAAAAAAAATCTAATTTACTGATTTAAATAAACCTTTTACGTTGCAAACATTATTTTAATGGGTTGGGTTGAACCAATAATGTTGCAACAACTCTATATTGTGTGCAGTTTAGACTGAAATTTCTTCATTAGTTGAATTAACCCTAAATTGGGCGTCCTGGTAGCTTAATTGGTTGAGTGGGCGATGCAGCGGCAATGGGTTAGAGTCTGATCCACAGCCATTTGCTGCATCCAAAAAGAAGAAGAAACTAAATCCAAGGTACTTAAAAAAATTGGCTCGATAATTGAATTTTTCTTCAACTTGACATTTCAAGTCGTCCCCCCGCTTGCTAATATTGGAGCAGACTAACTTTATTTTTATATCTGCCAACCTACAAACTTGTTTTCATAATAATGGTTATTAAGACACCTAAAAATCCTTTTATAAGACATGACAATACTAGTTGTAACAACTTAATTTTTATGCATAATCAACTTAAAACATGCTTATGCTACCAAATAAAAAGTTGTAATATGTAGTGGAAAGGCTGCTTTTTCTAACTCACAGTAGTTTGTTGGTTGTTAACAATCTTAACTCAAAAAGACTGATGCAAACTGTTGTGTTTTATGTTATTTTTTTTTGGCGCACACACTTTATTTTTAGAGTGTATTGTCCAGAAGATTTTAATCTTTACTTTATTCGTCTTCAATTTGTTTACTAAATAATGTATTTCTTCATTCATTATTATTCTATAGACTATGTTTGAGGGGATGGAGGAAGAGGCGCAGTAATAAAGATAGCCTATTTCATCACTGTTGATCTAAACTTCACCAACAATGACAATACATTGGTCTATGACTCGAGTCTATGCATTATCCTAATGCTTACATAAATTTCCAAGCCCTCCCAAAAATGGATAGGCTTATTGCATGGTCAGCTACAAAATGCAACTCTAATCTTGAATCCATGGCTGACAGTAGGCTAATGGTGCAGCCCAACCATAAGCACAACAGTGTTGTTGTTACTTACATTCTCTGGAAACAACCCGGTATACAATTACAATGACAATAGAAGTAATTTAAAAAAAAATTGTGCATAATGAAATGTTAAACAAAATTTTCATTTGATTCAAGCTGATGTTGCAAAATGAACAAAGAAATGCACACAAGATGTGCACAATTCATTGCAGATTGCATTTCAATGGGTTGCAATAAAAGAGCTTACTTTTCTCTTCTTATTTTTGAGCATTAAGGTAAAGATGGGAGTTTCCTGAGAGACACCATAAAACATAATCATGGTCTGACAGCCTTCATATACGAGACATACTCGGAGGAAAAAAAAATGCATTTTCTAACCCATTTTTTATTTGGTTTATTCTGTTGGTGATAAAGAGCCGCAAAACATAATACACTCTGCACCACAGATAAATGCAGAATGTGTTATGTTTTTTTATTTTAATTAATCCATGTTTCTTCGCTTTTCTTTTTGTAACGTATCAAGGAAATTATGCCAGTTTTGGGGAGAAACCACAAAATATATTAAATAGTCTTAGACAGCTCTCATATGCAAGACACATGTAGAGAAGAAAACTGTGTCGTACGACAATGAAATTACCTGTTTTCCACTGACAAAACTGTCAACACCTTCAGCAGTCAAAGGGAGTGATGACATGTAAAGAGGGAACCAGAGGAGTGATGTGATTAAACGCTGTACACACAGGTTGGCAGGACTTTCTGTTTGACTATACCTATCAAATGTGACAGAATGAGTTGGTCACTCGACCGGTTAACAACTTGCTGTTTGTTTTCCTGTGTTGAGATCTTCTTTGGATGTTTATTCGAGCGGTCTGCAGGTCCATGATATTTCTCATCAGCAGACACTGCTACCACCTCATTACAGCCAGGACTCCAGCCAGTGTAAAATTCCCCTGAGGAAGGAGGCACTGAAGCAGAGGCCAGACAAGCCCAAGATATTATTGGGTGAATAAAGACCCTGCAGCTCTGGGATCATCATGTAACAAGATATTTTATGCCCTCATTAAAAAAAAAGAAAAAGAGGAAGAAAGAAAAATAGAATATATTGAAATCATTCACTTTGTTTTTCTTTTTTCAGTCATTTTGTTGTCTTATCTGCTGTCGCTTATCATCACTCATCAGTTTTGTGTTTTGTAATGCAACAGCCTTAGCAGCAGCATGAGAAATGAACAACATTCAATAGGGTTCAAAATACTCTCAGAACCAAGTGCTGTGTCTCTATGTGTAGTTGTCTTTTATGCTAACTTTTCCACAAACTTAAATCATAATAACTTGTTGAAACCATTCGATACACAGTTTATGCTTGTACTGCCATCACACAAATATGAATAGAACTAATTACTGTGCTGGAGACAGTGTGATGCTGTGTCTGTGCAGACTGCTACATTATAATATAGATCACCACCCTGCAGATGTAGTCTAATTCACAGTGTCTCTATATACCTGGACACCCTGAAACGAGTTCCAGTGCTGAGCAGCTTTTAGTGAGCAACAAGACCTTTATCACTGTCTCCAATCCAAACAGTCCTACTGAGCAGTTGCTCACATTAGTAAAGACAAAGAGGTTTGACCCCCTCAGGCGGTTGTGTCCTATTTAACAGACAAGCTGATAGGGCATAAACGGTGACAATCGCTATTTGTTTCTCAGCAGGAGACTAAAAAAGGAAGGGTGTTACATCATCACCTTATGAGCTGAAGCACTTCTAAAGAGGACTGCTTTTTAAAGTTAAAAACAAAATGTCCTTAGAGGATTCCCATTTCAGGCCTTTTTTTTTTTTTTTTTTTTTTACAGAAACAGCATCACAATTTGCTTCCTAAAAATACTCCAAAACCCCTTAATGACTGGCAGAACAAAGAAAGTTCAAATTACACATCAGTTTTAAGTGCGCATCTAAAATCTTGAGCATATCAATACAAAGGACAAATACTTCCACACACACGAGCTGATAGATACAGCTAGTTTTTTAATTGTTCCTGAAGTGTTTGCCTGAGCGAGAATATTGAGGACTTTTCAACAGTCTGCAAGAAGCGTTAATACCTGTGTTAAAATTACGGTCAGTGTCTAAGGCAAAGATGCGTGGTAATCATCTATGACACTATTTATAGTCCTCTATGACTCCACTAGTGGAATGTCTCCCGGTCCTTTTTACAGCAACTTGTAACAAATTTAATTTGGTATCCTTGAGTGTGGCATGTGAAAGATGCCACATAAAGTCGGGCTCCGAGGGGGACTGAAACACCAAATTCATTGCTTTGCTCAAAAGCCAAGTGCTTGTAGAACCAACAGCCCAGTGGAGCTAGACAAATGTGCCCCGAGGCTGACCTCAGGCTGGCTGGAAATGATCTACCGAGGGGAACCACAGACCTAAATGTCACAGACAATCATGGGTCATGGGTGCTGTCACTATGCGACACAAGAGGCTGCCTCCTCTTCATCTCAGTAACCTTCCCCCTAGGTGTCACTTGGGTGAGGGGTGGTTGCATTTTGGGTGCTGCCACAGGTCTTACTTTTGCAAAGCTTGTCTTGTGTCAGCAGCTCAGACTAAAAGAAAAGAACCTCTGTGTGGATACTGGGATTAAAGCAAAAACAAGACAAGAAAAAAAATCTTACAATGAAAACTGTGGGGCAGCTTTTGGTTGTGCAGAAATGACAGTAGGAAAAAGAGCAGAATTCAGAATAATTGTAATATAATGGCACATCACAGCGGACTGGGGCCTGTTCCCAGAACTCTGAAAACTCACTGACTCCTACACATAAAATTTATCTCCGCTGTGTTATTTTTTCCCTCTGACATATTTGGTACAAGATTTTATGGCACGAGAAAAGTATTGATTAAAATTCTTCTGCTAAAACTTGACAGGGAATAAAGATTGTGACAGTGACAAATGCTGTGTTTGGATATCCTCGTTTGTCTTTGCATATTTATCACATGTTGGCAGAACTGCCGTCACACTAAAACATGAATACACAAGTCAGTATGAACAAGTAATTTGCGATAATCACTGTCGTAATTCAAAATTATCCCTGGGCAGATGAGGACTGATAATGACAATGAAACATTAAGCAATGCAGAAACATAATAGGGCAGTAATTCATGCCAACTGAGGGGAGCCAAAGCTTTTTGCATGTCATCTGGTAAGTAATGCCTCGGAAAAAGTGTCATGAGTACTTGAGTTACAGCTGACAAATCTGCATTTGGCTGTAAATATGTGGAGCTGTATTGTTGTGCCTCGTGTTTATTTCCCCTGTTCTTAATGAAGTCAGTTTCATTGCTTTTCTTAACCCTGTGCTCCTTTGCGGGTACATACACAGGCAGCTGCAGACACCACAGACGTGTAGTTGTCGTTATTACACTACTTTCTTGTCTACTTCAAGGACATGTCCCATAAATGCACAATAGATTGACATCTCCATAATCTGCATATGCACACTACTACCCTTGTTGCATGGTGGCAACATGGACACAACTTTTGGACTTCACACAGATGCCTGTGAAGGGGTCTGCACAGATTTTTGTTGCTAAAATTTGCATCACTTGGACCTCAACAGGGCCTCACGTACTTGCAGAGGCATTAAGTATAACCCTGGCCTCACTGAACCATTTTCATCAGGCTTAGCTGTTCGAGAAGAATGATGCAGCAAAGAGGATAGCTAATATTCCAGCCCTTTGTTCACCTTATCTTACTTTTTGTGCATGTCATCTATATAGATGAAAGCAGCAGCTATGACTTTGGTCCTAACAGCAATAATCAGTGGTTCCAGAAATATCTTAAGTGAGAAACACATGTGCACGTAATGTAGGGTGTAACAGAAGAGAAAAGAAGAATTTGACAGTATGGTAAATATGGGTATTTGTTTTCTTAATGGGACTTATGGAGCTTTAGGTTGTTAGGTTAAGTTAGCATAATGTGTGGAAAGAGCTAGCCTTACCATCTCCAACATTAAAATAGTAAAAACAAAACAGCACTTGTAACTCTCACTAATTATCACGATATGTCACCTGTTGAATCAGTACATAAACTCAAATGTAAAAATGAGAAAAATCAGATTTTGTGATGGGTTAGTAGCTGAAAATAATTCTCGCTGGGAAAAAGTGACATCTTGGATTTGAACCATGAAGTTGCTGGGCAACCAGTGGAGGCTACAGAAAGTTGCTGGCCCAGCCAAAAAAAATCACAGTTCCAGCACATAACTCCTACAACTTTTTATTTTTCTCCACAGAATGTACAAACAAGAAATGTCATATTAATCAGTATGATATATATTTAATGTGTATTTTTGAACTTTGGAGACAATTTTGTATGCAGGAAGATTTGCACTGAGGACCAAAGGTGGCGAATAAAGATTCTACATTGAGAAGCTTGTAAGGCTGTTGAGACCAGAGAGAACTTGAGGAGAGACAACTTAAACTTATGAAACTTAAAGGGAAGGTTTATTTGTCATTGTGTTGTTTCTCCTTACAAAATTCTGAATAGAAGCTTCAGATCAAACCTAAACAGTTTGTGCAGTTTGTATTATAATTCATAGCTTGCCAATATATGAATTGTGATCACTTTGCACTTGTGCTAATTTGCACTTATGCTAATCTGCATTTCATACATGAACCTGAAGGCTAGAATAAAGAACTTACTCATCAGGGAGAATCTTTTTTTTTTTATCATCAAATGTTCTACTTGATCGCAGAAGCTCATAACTCAATATGAAGTGCAGCCCCTTATGTGTGCAGAAAGGGCCCCATTGAAATTCAAGCCACACACAGGCACAACTGCATCATCAGGGCATTGGAGGGAAATACAGTAGCTCTGTGGGAAATGTTGGTAGAGAGCTTTCACTCATCTGAGCACAGAGAAAGGATTAAAGGGATGTAAATCAAATGAAACAAGAAGAATGAGTCCTATGTAACCTTTGCCTTAGACTAACTGTTTCTAATTAATTGATTAATTTGTGGCAACAAGAGTCGTATATTTAATCTGACCCCTATGAATGAGTTCACACGTTTTGAGGGAATCTGTGTCTGACTTTTTTTTTCTTTTTAATGCAGACTTCTTCTTTCTGAGTCACATTCCTGTCTCTCTCCTTCCTCCACCCCCATGTGTAGTAAGTTAGTAGTAGACAACAGCAGCTGTCAAACAACCCGCTGGATTTTTCCAAGTGAAAAGTCTCTTAAAAGATAAAATTGTTTCACCATTTATTGATGTTCCAATATATTGCAATATTGCAAATGCAGGAGGAGCTGCAATACAATTTTTTCTGATCCTTCCAAGCAGTTTGTCATGCATTTTCCCCCAAAATACAAGTATATAATAGTATTTTAAACTTGTGATTAACCATGATTAATCACAGCCTATTACTGGGATTAATTTGGTTAATTCTGTTCAAACATTTTGTTAAAAATTTGCAAAAATTGATCTAAAATCATCCAAAATATGACACATAATTCTTTTGATGTCTACTGTTGCACCAAGACAGAGTAACGAAATTTCGATCCTTGATATGTCATGTACATATTGAAGAATTGACAATAAAGCTGACTTTGACTTTGAAAATGGCCGACTTCCTGTTGGGTTTTGGGTATTTGTGCAGGAGGCTTGTTTGTGCATCTTGATGTGTTGCATATTCCTACAGAATTTCATAGCTATAGGTGAAATGGGGTTTGGGGACTGAATTTTCATAATATTGCAGGTAGCGCTATTGAGCCATTTTGCCACACAAGTGCAATTCCCCAAAAAGATCATTTGTTTGCCAGTTCTGACGTGTGTGTGTGCATATTTTGATGTGTTTTCGAGTACGTTTAGGTCCGAAGAAGAAAGCATAATATAAGAAAAAATACCACAAACCCCATGCATTCCAGGAGGTTCCTACACACCGTTGGTGCTTGAACCCTAATTAATCCCCGGAACCAGGATCCCTGCAGCAATCTGACAGTTCACTGCAACCACCCATCATGCAGTCGATTGATTGAATCGAAGACGTACGAAGGGGTTGTCCAAGGGAGAGCTTAGCAACCCAGTTGTATAAGTAAGAGTAGCACATCTGTAGTTAAATTTAAAACTGATGGGTGTAAAATTAAATCCCATAGCTGCTAGTAAGTGATTCATCACTAAGATACATAAAAAGCCATTTAATTTGATATGCATCTCATTCTTCCTCAGTGATCTGTTATTCAGCCATTGTTTTCATTACAAATCTACATTCTTTCACGTTAAACAATTCATTATACAGTCAGATTGTGAAAATAATAGCAGTGTCTTGCTGAAGTGAAGCACACAGTCTTACAAGCCAAGTAGGTCCATATGCAACAGTTGATCTGAGGAATAACAGATACCTTTAACCAGCAGCAATGACCTTAGTTTCTTGCTTACACTGCACTCAATTTGGTGTCATGCTGACAGAACCAGCAGCTGATGCTGGGTAATGCTGTTTTCATTCTAGATTGTCACAATGTGGATCTGACAAGGTTGTTACTGGTTGAATTGAGCCATAATCAGGTAAAATGGTTTCATAATTGTGTGAAAAAATGCATACGAAATCTAAAACAAAACAAACCAAAGCTGCATTCGAATCTAGAAACAAAAAAACGTTTTATACAATTAGCATTTTGCTTTTTATTTTTATGTTCATTTGCAGTTATGTTTTTCAAATAGATAAAAGTATATTCCACAATTTGTTTCTGGACTACAGTCAGCTTACTTGTATGATGTACAGGTGAAGTTTACTTGTGAATATTATTTAATACTAACGTTAGATGCATCACTGTGCTTAATATCAAAACACAAAATGGCAATATCATGGATAAAAATAAACCTGACTGTCTGCAATCTGATGTTTAAACTACTGAACAAATCATGTTTTTTATATGTTGCAGCATCATATATAATGTAAAAGACACCTTGAGGTTTTAGTAAGATTTTGTCTTTTAAGGGAGGCTCAGTGTCACAATGCCAAACTGGCTAAAACCCTGGGAGCAGATCAGTGGTGTTGTGTCGTCAGTCATTTGATGGGGCGTCTTTATCTTGAAGATAGTCAATTACTTTGTTAAATAAGATAGAACACCTAATGTTGATCTCAGTGATGTAGATCCCATATAATATATTGATTTTTTCTGTATAAATTGAATTGGTTTCCACAAATTAAATGGAGGCACGCAGTGATTGACTGAATGTCTCTATTTGACTGCATGTTTGAAGAGTCTCCTGTAGTCAATGCGGTGCACAAGAATGTGCATAGTTACATAAGAATGACTCCATTATTGAGGAACAAATCTCGGTAGTTTATGCATTGTTCAGAAATATTTTCCTGATAGCTTCTAATTCAGGGATATATATAGTAGACAATAATTACTATTGAGGTACTACTGAACTGACCGGGCAATTCCACGTTAGCGAATCAGGAGATAATGATCAATTCATCATCTGTAAACTGATCATGCTTCTATGTAAGTAATTTCTGACTGACTCTAATTCAGACTCTGAGCAGCACAAAGCCACTCATTCATTTTTTCACCCTAATTTGTCATTCATCATACTGAGTCAGTACTATAAAATGTATCAGGAAACAACATGCTAACATCTGTCACAATAGAATTTGTCTCAACTGACATTCACAAAGTGCCCGATTGAGTGACAATGTATTTACCAGTGTACATTTATCAGTCCATTTACAAACTGTTCAAGGACTTAAAAACAAATACATATTGCAGTCTGTGAACTGCCATATGAGTTAGATCTTCTAAGACTGAGAAAACATTCATTTGGTGGTAAGACAACTGAATTGTTAGAGAAAACACCAACTGCAATAGAAATAATGATTATACTACAGTAGGGGTATTCCTTGATCTTAAAGCATTTATTGTACTTCTGAGATTTGCTGACTGTAACAAACTATTGACATTGTTTAAGCAAACAAAGCACTAAAGTTAGTATAAGTATTTTTGATAACTGTTGCATTTTTCAGTATTAAACCAAGATGGCAGTCTTTCTTTAACCTTACCCAAGTCAGAATCAGAATCAGAATCAGAATCAGAATCAGAATGAGTTTTATTGCCATTGTTCATGAGGTTCACAAACGAGGAATTTGACTCGGTGCAATGCTGCTACATTAAACATTTAACAAATAGTAGAGATAAAAATAAAGATAAAAATAAAGATAAAGATAAAGTAAATACTATAATAAAAGCTAACATCTACTATAATAAAAACTAACAACTAAGTACACTGTACAACAAAAAAGTGACTAAGTGAATAAAGTGACCAGTAGCAGCAGGTGGTGGGGGCCACCACGTAGTGCAAATATTGTAGTGCAAAAAACAGTGGTAATTGTTGATGAAGTGCTATAAATGCCTAAACATAACCAGATTTTATTGTGGTTTTAGAGTGGAAGTGTTGCAGTTCATCACACTTTAAAAATGTTTCCCTATTAACAAAGCAAATAACTTGTTACTCAGCTGGCATTTTGTTTGTCTCAGAAGGTAACTGCTGCTATGAATATGTGAATAAAATGTAATTTCTAGGAGGCAAGGTTATTTAATTTAACTGCACAACCCATCTGATAGAAGACGTTCTCAGTGTGTGCTCCCCAGTTAGTTGGAAAAGAGCACAGTCCTCAAGTGCTACATTTGTGAATTAAGCTCGTCTTGGCCACTTGGTGTGCATACTTTTGAAACTCCCGACAGGCGGATCAGTAAAACCCCATGGCTGACTGTAGCAGAGCTGTCATAGCTGTGACACTGATGTGCCTCTTGGCTTGTCAACTTGGCCTCTTGTCATCTCAGATGCTCCACTGTGAACTTACTCTTAAATAGCAAAAAAAATGATGATACTAAAGCTGTGCTATTATTACTGTGGTTGTCTTAAATGTGATATGTAAATAAGGCTGACTTGATTTGACTATTATTGGACTCGTCACGCTGTGGCTCAGAAATCCAGTGCCTTTGTAACAAAGCTGATAGCGGAATCCACATCGATGATTTGATATTTTGTGAACCAAATCATTTTAGGGTGACAGAATCTCATGCACCACTGTATGGGAAAGGTTTGCAAACATTAAATGATGACTATATTAATGGATAATGGGGAGTCTTCAGCCGCTCTGCTCCCCAGCTCTGGAACTCACTTCCCCCGGATATCAGGAACTGTGACACCCTCCTAATTTTCAAATCCAAAATCAAAACTCACCTGTTCAGGACTGCATACTCCCTCACACCCTAACCTCACTGTGCCACACCTCTTTGCTGTTCTTTGTTTTATTCTTGTTATTGATTTTTTTTATTGCATAGTTTCTAATTATTCTTGTCGATTTTTATGCCTCTGTAAAGTGCCCTTGAGTTCCTTGAAAGGCGCTTTAAATAAAATGTATTATTATTATTATTATTATTATTATTATTATTATTATTATTATTATTATTATTATTATTATTATTAATAATAATAATAATAATAATAATAATAATAATAATAATAATAATAATAATAATAATAATAAATCACTTTGTTCTATTGATCAGTTAAATATCACAAAAATGACCACATAAGTTGTTCTTGACTAATTAATCATGATCAAATAAATTACGGTTTATACACCCTTTGTAAAGTGGTAAGTGGTACTGAAATATTATTTAAACAGAGATAGCTGGCTTGGGATGAATATGTATCATGTATGAATGCAAATCATATGCACAGCTTCTTCTCTGTAATAAGAAATACAAGACCTTTGCCATTACATGACATGCACCTCAGCAGGAGAGAGTAACAGAACAAAAGAGTAGGTGTATCTCCAAGACAACATCAACATGGGTAATGATATCTGCTCTTTATTGATCCAGTGTTCCTACGTTTTCTCTGCATATAGACAAATGTATTGTTGAGAGGTTTCATAACATAAGGGGGCATCTGTTAATACGCAGCATAGAAATGTTACTATTATAGATCCCATCCATTCAGAAATGTGACATGGGAGCCCACTATTAAGGGGATGTGTCCACGGTAGGGCTCCAAGAGGAGAGGTTGCAGATGTGTCAGAACAAAATCGATGAACATCGGGGGAATAAATAGGCCAATCACTCAGATGGTCAGCCATATTGAGTGGGTGGCAACAGGCCACAGGCCCATAACAGTTAAGAGACACATGAAAGAGTGTTGCTAATATGAAATATGAGACCATGCTTTGCTACTGTACAGTACAGGTGTGGCTTCTGGGCCCTATGCAACGTGACAAATGGTCGGCTTCTCTGGTCAGTTTGGAAACCACACAGTGGCAATGGCTCGATTTCATGATTCACATTTTGTTTCAAATATGTTCACCTCAGTTTTTTGGGTGAGATGTGGTCTGATGTGTGTTAAGGTTTTTAGAGGAAACTGCACAGAATTCTCTCTGTATATTAGTAAAACTTTATCATGTGCACAGCATCTAAGCATTAAGTCAATTTAAAGTATCATTAGTTTAGGAAACAGGTTGCATATGAGTCAAGAGGTTATTAATCTACCTGCCAGGTGAAGTAAAGACAGATAAATGTTTGACCCTCAAGAATCCAGTGTGACTCCCTCCCATGCATATCCTTTGGGATTAATAAAGTTCTGTCTTATCTTATCTTAATTACAATGTTTTAGCTTACTTATGGTATGAGGTTTGTTGTAAGAATGGCTGAAACAAAGCAGAATTTGACTGCAAATACCAGTCTCCGATGTACTGAATACAAATGCAAATATAAATCCACCATAATCCATAATGATAGTGCTGAATTCCATTAGCCAGCCCTTGTTCCCCATGTGTCTATCTACTGAAATCAAATGCCGTCCAACACTCTGGCATTCATCTGCAAAGAGCAACACTACGGTGTGTCGGTGCATCTGGACTAAGATCATTGTGCTATCACTGTGACTACACGTGTATCAGGTCATAGCTTTCAGAGAAGACTGTTGAATTATGAGACATCTGTGAAGGACTGAGCAAAGACAGCAAATTTGCACAATATGATCATAAAACACAAGGAAACAAATGGTCTAACAGATATTTTAGGTATGGCATTGCTATATTTCATGTAGGAATTAGTCAGTTACCAGAACAAGGGTAGCACATCCTATTTTCATATATTTTTTTTTTTTTTTTGTCCTCTGAATTCTTTTTTGTTGTAGTTTTATCTTACAAAGTGCTGTGAAACAGGCTGCATCCCCCAGACCACTTCACACGCTCATGGCTATGTGCCTAACAAGACTGGTTTCAGCACCAAAAATGATGGAGTCATGGATCAGCAAATGTTCTCATTTTAGATTGTCTCTGTAGATCAGAAAACTAGACACGATTCCAAGCGCCAGCATGGCAGAATGAGTCCAGGAGATCATGAGCATAGGAGCACATCTGCACCATCATACACTGCTGCAGGGATGCACTGATGCCTTCTCTGGGGAGGACAGTATTGATAGCTGCGGGGCAGGATCCTCTGAAGTCCGCATTTCTTGTCTGAATATGTCATGAGGGACTGGCAAGGCCTTTCATATCTCAAAGACTCCTCCAAACGCAGCTGAGAAATATAGCCTTCTTTTGCCACGATTTGAAGGACGCAGTCAGTTTATCCTTTGCAGCCTTCAGTGTCCTACAGTCTATTGTCACTATATAGTGCTGAATTCTGTTGCAGTTTAAAAAGTTGGGGAACATAACATGAACGTGTTGTATTTGCAACACAATAAGATGAAGATGGTGATGTATCAACAGCAAATGTGACAGAAAATAATGTAAAACTAAGGTATCAATCAGGCAGCTCTGTTGTTCAGCTTTGTTCTTGTTAGCTCTTTAGATATGCTGTTTGTCAGATTGTTACTGAAAAAATATGGGTGTTTTGTGTTCTTTAGTCTATGACAGACCTAAGTAGGAACTGAGCAGGTTAATCTTATTGTTGTGGACTGTCGACTTTTGGCACTACATTTGTCACTCACTAAAACTAAAGCAACACATGCTGGAAGTTTTTATTTGTGCGATGCAGATTTGATTTCACATCTTGACAGAAGATATTTCATACAGTTTTAAGTGATTCCATATTGAAATCAACTCAAAGTATCTTCTTAATGCAAAGATAAGTGGACTATATTGCTGAAAATTTATGATCCATCAAGGCTGAGAAGTCACTGAACAGTTTTTTTTTTGTTTCCCAGTGGCAGCAACATGTCTCCAGCTGTATCTGATCTGTTCCTACTTTAAGAAGCTGCAGCTCAATAGCTATCTGAACTGCCACCTCAGACAGTAAAAAAGAATGCCTGAATTGGTGAAAGTGCTACCGAACATCCCCCCCTCAGGTTGTTCAGATTGGAGAATAATACCAGCAAACAGATCACCATCTGACTGGGCTTTTATACTGGAACAGGAGAGAGCGTAGCGACAGCACACAGATTCCGTCTGCCAACCAGTAATGCTGGTTCATTTGGCATAAAATCAGTTTCCAAGCAAATACTCAGTCTTAAGTCCTAATAAACAAACATTAACAAATTACTGGATATAGTTCGCATTTATTACTTTTGCTGTAAACCGACATCAGTGTACAGTTCTCGCTTGCTTTGAGGACCAAATAATACAAATATTGAACAAAAAATAACTCATTACTGTATTCATGGGAGTAACTTGTCTCACATTTGTTTACTGGCATGATTTATTTATTTATATTTATGTTTTCATACTGTAGCACAAGCAGAAACTATTAAAACCTAGGAAAATTCATCAGAAGCAGTGATAATTTGCCCTAGCTGATCTGTATCACACTTGCCAAGAATGAATACATTTTGACACCATTTATTTTTAGAAAATATTAATTCTAACTGATGCTACACCAGCCCTGTTGGATTTTCTTGTTGTTGTTGCTCATTGTCAGCCATGTTCTTGTCTTCTTTGAATGATGAGACTCTTTAATGAGTATGGAGGGTATTTACCAACAATAAGGGGGCAGTTGAGGAATGAGACAGCAAGAAACCAGTGGCAAGTAGTAATTAAACAGCTCCTCAACTTCACATCACTGCTAGGAAGGACTGACATAAGGAAGAGACAAATGATTTACAAACCAGGGCCTACACACTTGAAAGATGTTTGCGTAATCCTGCCTCCCCAAGTCTTGGCATGAGGGATTTAAAACTCCCTCTAACCACCACACATCAAAATCCAACACATCAAAGATTGACAGCGCAGGAGGAAGCTCTTGATGTCTTGATTGTCTCTTCTTTTGGCCATAGAAAACATCACATCTAGAGGAAGATAAACAGACGTGTGTGCGAAGAGAGACACTGATAATCCAGACATTAATGGATTTGAACAAACATTTACCAATAGAGCAATAACAAAGGAATAATATGATGCAATACAAGCATGTACATGTGATGAACATGAAATAATTTTCAATCACCAAAGGTAAACTTTTTCCTCAGTGCAGGCAGCAACACAGTAACATACAGTAATTTCTCTCCCTGCAGTTGTGAGTAAGGAATAATTCCACTTAATGGGACTATTACAAAAGCAACAACATCAGTTTGACAAGGAAGCTGTCATAACATATTTTCTATTGAACTATATTACATTGCACCAAAATTTGCAAATTGCTCTATTAATAACTATAAATCAGAACTTTATATGAAATACATACCTATCAACAGCAATGCTGCTGGCTAATTGAGGTGAAATGTGCAGGTATAATGAGAAGTTATTTTTTTTTTTTTTTAATTTTAGATATGTTTTTTTTTCCTGCTATTTCACATTTTATTTGTGGCATTCTGTGTTTGGAATACAAATGGGATCATTCAATAACACAACAACAGCTTAATTGGCACGTTGAGTGATTAATAGGTAATAATATTGACCAGTTACGTAACCAGATTGAGCACACTATGATTCATCAAGAGGGAAATCAGAAAAAAGATGCAAAATAAATGATTGTATCAATTACAGAAGTAATTAATATAACTAAAGACATACACAAAGAGAAAAAGTTTCTTTTTGGAGCACGAACTGTACAGTAACATTTGAGGCAGGAAGACAGTACCTGTTTAGCTTATGGTGACAGGTGGCAGCAGGACAAAAATCTGTGGGCTGTCTGAATTCTCCTGAAAGCCCTCATGGGTCCATCTGGGGTCCACCTGTTTGGTTGATGGCAGTAAGATGATTTTGACAGGAGAGCGTGGGCTGCAGTCAGTCGGAGGCACTGCTACAGATCCGTCAGTCAGCTGTATAGATGGACCTGCATTCAGGGACTGAAGGGAAGGCCCCTCTTGACAGCATAGTTAGTAGCGGTTAGCATGGGCCACACTGCATTAAGGTTTGAAGTACTTTGGAGACTTGCACACTGGCACCACTGACCATATGGCTGAGGTTCTTTGAGGTGGTTGCTAGGCAATACCAGGAGGTCAAGTACACCGCATTCACAAAGTGTTATGCTTTGACAGGAGGGTAAAAGTGGAGAGCTTTATTCTACCAATCAAAATTCCTGTTACAGATGTTCTTGGTGGCAGCAGGTGAGAACAGTCGATTATTTTGGCCTTTTCAGAGTTCTGTTCCGAGGACCCAGGAGCATGACACAGGGGGCAGGTTGTGAAAGCGACAAGCAAGCTTTACTTACAAAAAGCAGTTTCCCATTTACACAAACCAGGCTGGCAAGGATTTTTAAAATTTAAAAAAAAAAGCTAGAACTTAGAGGTGAGACAGAACGCTGGATTTGCAGGGTGACTGCAGAGCAGATGAGCTGGAGACCTCAGGCAGACGGCTTAGTGGTAAGACAGATGGGTGGAGCCTTTCCAGAGGACGGCCTGAAGGGAAGGGCAGACAGCTGGGGCCAGCGGTGAAGGTGGAACCCCTCTGGTGGAAACCCTCAGGGGGGCAAACAGGAGGTCGGTGGCGAAGGTGGAATCCCTCTGCGGGCCGGGCAAGATAGACACAACAAGTCGAAGTTTGGATCTGAAAGAAACTAACAACAGAAGAATTCCTGTTGGTGGAACAATGAAAAGGTTACAGTGTTTTGGGTACTGTTTTATTATTGGCTGGTTGGTTAATGTCAACCACAATGTGGCCAATGACTGTAATATTGAATACTAAATCCTTAAGTTGATAACCAAGTCGTTATGAAAATTTTCTTAATGAATTAAGCTCACGTCATAAATTACTGAGCTGTGAAATGCTTTTGTTGAACCCAAACACGCTTATTTGTCCTGTAGAAATAAGAGATTTTTGATAGTGTGTCCTTGCATATCCAGCTCCTTTCTATCACATCAATTTTTTGTTCCTTTTGAAATAGAGCAGAGCAGGAATATAAATTGAAGAAAAAGAGGGTGTGCAAAGTTTCATGCTACATGTAGGTTTACCTACAAAATGTCACCACAGTCGTACTCTAATAACATAGTAAAAAAATATGTACACCCACTGGGTCAGACTATACTATTCTGCAGGTGCATAACGGCTTTTTTGGAATGCCTCTAATTGCTCCTGATATTGGAAACCATGTATATGATGTAAACATTCACCCCAGTCTGTCTTTTTGCAACAAAACTGAACTGCATTGTGCAGCTGAGCTGAACAGTCCTGCTATAGATTCAGATTGGTCCAGTGTGGTTTCCTCTTTGCCAGGTGGTTAGCCTACATCACCTGGGCTGTTGTAGGTCTGCTCAAGAATTGCTCTGCATCAACAGTGAACTATTTTTCAAAATACAGATTCAGTATATTGTTAGTCATGCTTGTTTATTCTGTTCTATTTCTGATCCACTACAACATTGAAAACACCTGCCTAATATTGTGCAGGACCTTCTCATGCTGCCAAAAGAACTTCGACCCCTTGGGGCATGGAGACAGGATCTCAGGGGTTTTGTGTTTGGCACCGGTATGTTGGATCCTTTGGATCACCCCAAAGACACTTGGATTGTGATTTGGGGGAGTTTAGAGGCTGGGTCAGTGCCTTGGGCTCCACATCCTGTCCCTCGAGCCATGGCTGTTCAGTTCCTGAGCAAGTTTTGCTGAGCAGCAGGGCACATTGTCCTGCTGGGGGAGGCTGCTGCCACTATGGAATACCCTTGCCTTGTGGGGGTGTGCTAACTCTGCAGCAATGCATAAGTAGGTGGTATGTCTCAAAATGACGTCCACAGGAATGCAGGACCCAAGGTTTCCAGCAGAACATTGCATTAGAATGAGATAATCAATGCTGTATACTTCATCTGTCCGTGGTTTTAATTTTATGGCTCACTGATGTACATGATACAGTATAGTGCTTTCTCGCAAGGTATTAAAAGTGGCTTTGAGTGTTCGTGCTGGCACTTAACTGAGCATCCCTAAAAAAATGTCCTGTTTGTTGTTTGTGCATTCAGCTAATTACAGCCTATAGCTACGCCTCATTGTGGCAGCAGCATCTAGTGACAGTTGTATCTTTGTTGACAGCAAACGAAGTGATGTAGTGCAACAATATATGCACGAGAAAGAGGCCAAGATAGATGGTTGCCTAATGTTCATTTTGTGTTTCAAGTTAGTTGAATTTAGTTGTTATGACATTTGACCCATAACTGTTCCACAGCCGTAACCACCATATTATTGTAGCCCAGGAGCACAAGAGTCAGAGGGGCTCTGATAGAGAACCTCTGGTTGCAGTAGTCAAACAACCACAAAGAGATGCAGAATGACACTAGAACAAGCTGTAATATTACTACAAGGACACTGACTGTAAATCCACTTCAAGCAGATACAAAATGACTACAAAAAGATACACCAGCAAGACTTAACATACCCACAAACACATTTAAAATGACCACAAAGAAGCTCGGACAAGTTAATTAAAGAGAACATGATAAGGATTGACTATTGTTAAATGAATTACAACCCATTCTGTGATTTTGCTCAGCCTTCTACTATTTATATTTGTTGTGTGCCCTTTCCATTACTCATGAAATAGTTAAAGGATGTATTACACTTGTGCTAACCTGGTTGCAGTTTATCATGAACTAGTCCAGCATTGGATTAAGATGCAAACCCTGGGTCGCTGTCAGGGGAGACAGATATTTTGGCTCCAGATGTAAACATAAAATGAAGAAACTACAAGGCTCAGAGTCCTGCAGCTATGTTCCATAATGCCATGTTCAATAAAGGGCTTCAAATTCTCAGGACCCCCTGACCAAATGACAGAGTGACTTAAACCGGCTGCTGGTTTCAGCTAAAAGCTCTTGTTCGCTCCCTCTTTACGGTTTTTCTCTGCAGTCAAATCTTCCCCTCCAGCTTACTCCTTCTGGGCAATGTTGTCTCAAGTTTCTGTTCCACTTCATCTCTCTTCCTTGCATTTTCCCCTACCAGTAATAATTGCCCTAGACAAAATCCTTTTAAATGCATAGATCTGTGAAAAGTGTAGAGATAAAAGCTTCTGGTGTTGGTGCAGTCAAGCCTTGCAAGCATGATGCCTGGAAAAGCCCTTTTACAGCATTCCTGCAAAAGCTATGATAACATATCATGTTCAAGCCTATCATTGTGGATTTAATTTAAAAGCTTGCAGTAGCTCATAGACATAATGAAGTGAACAAACTTGTGAAGTAATCTGGCCTTGACACAACTGAAACAAACAGAAAACAGGTAGCGCAAACTAGATGACAGTATTAGAGACTATTGTGCAGTGGGATCACACTAGCCGCGATGATGACACGTTGACATTCCAACCCATGGGAACTCAGTACTCATAGGTCAGACCACGGCCATCTTGAACTTATCTAGTTTTCAACTACACACTGGGGAAGTTTAGTGGTTGTATCTTGCAGAGTTGTGACACTGTTGTGTTGATGAAATCTGTCATCATCCAGACAGACAGACATATAAACACCTGCCAAAGTGCTCAAAACCCCTCTTTGTGGTTGTTCCTGCTACAGTAAGTGTCTCCAGTACCACATTTTCCATGACACACACACTCACAAACACACAGAGACACAAGGTGAAAACAATACATCCACGCTGTCAGAGCTGGTAATAAACACCTGTCAGAGTAATCTAAATGGCCTTTGTGGTAGTTCCCGCTGGGGTTGGTGTGTCTAGGACCACATTGTGCCATGATGACAAACACAGGCCCACAAGGTGAAAACAACACCAGCTATCTCACATTACTGATATGATGAAACAGTTATCAGTAAGCTGTTCTCATTATACGAATATACAACGCTTTGTGTCAGCGTACAATCAGAGGGATGCTGAGCACTAACCCGATGACCAGGTAAACACTAGAACCGTGTCTTTATTTTAGCTTTTTTTGCACTCAAACTGAACGTGCTGATCCAGAGAGATAAGCATACATTGAATGTTTAGAGTGCACCTATATGTAGGCATGATATGAGGGTGTTTGATGGTCATTCTGTGCATCTGTGCCTCTCTCTGTGTGAGCTACAGGCCTACAGTATCTGCTGTGTTAATGCATTTGTGCTCTCACATGCTCCACGGTGAGAAATACAGGGATATTTAGTCATATCAGACAGGCAGACAGCTGAAGAAACCTGCTGCTAGATTAATACCTCTACTTGGATGTATTTCTCAGCCCAAGGCAGCACTGTGAGTGACAGCTCCAGTGTTCATTGGCTGGAGTGACATGGTAACTCATTCCATTAGCAAAGAATGCAGTACATGTAATGAACCATGGTGAATAACATTGATTAAGATAGCTCACCTTTGTCTTACATGTTTTCCTTTTTTTTTGTTGATGTTTTAGAAGGTGTACCTTGAAAAATCTATTACTCTTTGGTATTAGGATATCCACATGTGTGCACTTTATCTTGCAGTTATGTACTTCAAAACTGAATACATGAAAGCAGCTTGAATTGAAAGACAAAAAATCTGCATAAGCACTGCTTACAAAAATACTGTTTTGTTCCATTGTTGTATGAAGAACAACTCAACAATAAATGTGTGGATCTTCCTGTTGGCCTTGGAACAAAACTCAAGTTGTTTCACGTGTTCTTCCTTATTGAAACAAATCAAAGCACACAGTTTCAGACCTTCATCGCTGACAAACAGAAAAGATGTTATTTTTTGTGTACATCTTTAATGATGCAATTCATATATGCATTTTGTAACTTCAGTGAATGAACATGTGTCTGCATGTTAATGCCTACTGGTGGTTTCATATAGGGTCTGCTTACTTTCTGTTCAGACAAGGCTTTAGGTTCAGATGTGCGACATGCCAACATCTGGACCGCATTAGAATACAAATGAAACAAAACATTTTTAAGGAGAAAAATCTAACAAATAAATAATAGCTCTGGCTTTGCTTTCAGATTTAAGAATACACTGCCGAGAGATGTTGCTATAATACACAATCTGGTTTCCTTTAAGGCTCATATATGCCATCTGTTGAGATTTTCACCAAGAGGTCTGCATGTTTTAAGAGGAGAGGTTCTGCCAACTGTTTTAATGACATCTGTTAGAGGATTTTGAATGCTCCCTACATTAATCCTCTCCATAGAATAAGATCCACCAGTAGCTTATAGTGCTCTTCTTGTAGTAAAAGTGTCAGAGAAATAGCATCAACATAGGTAAAGTGACAACTTCTTCAACGTACCACTGAGTCTATTCAAATGGGCTCTAAATATATAGAATTATTTGTTCTTTATTTTCATATCTGCAAACAGATGGTGATGCTATGTACAGGAGTGAAGGTAGTTTTATGGTTACTTTAGATCAAAGATGCATTTAAAGCAGCAGATTTATGACAACACAATGTGGGCCTGATAATTAGCCCAAACGTCACCAACAACCAATTATCCAAACCTTCACAACGTGCAAATATTCATGTATGATTCAGTTAGAGCCTTGTGCTTCCTACAGCTAACTAAATTCTCAGTTGCATTTTGAGGGAACACGTACATCAAGTATAAGCTTGGTTGGAAAAATGTTGTATATTAACCCCAACCGGGATATTTTTCCAAACCTGTAAGTTACAATGCTTCCTTCTGTTATGTCACCAGTAGAGAATATATTTCTTTCACAACATCATTTGGAATGCAATTTAGTCATATAGGAATGTGTTTTTTTTTTTTTTGTGAGACAGGGTTGTTCAAGTATGTAAGAAGTGTGTAAGTATTTAAAACCATGAACCCAAATGATTCAAACCACCAAGTGAGGGCGAATCATTTTTACATTATGAAATGCAGAAATTTCTATGGCTGGTTTTGCATGAATAGATGCCTAGTTTATGCTTGTAATCACCTGAAGTGTCTTGTTTATATTACCTTTACAATCTCACAGAAACAGGGTGAAGGTAAAGCTGAGCCCATCCATCTTATTACAAATCTATAGCTTTCAACATTAATAGGCTTAACTCACTATAATCCAGATTTTTCATCTCTGCTTCCTAAAACATGCAAATCCTGTTTTTGACTGAGGAAACAACCTGGGTGATGTGAGGATCTTGCAAACATGATTTTTTCTTTTATTTATTTATTTTTTTTGTCTCAAGGTATAGAATAAAGTAACTACTGCCTGGAGTACAGACTTTATTGTGCACAGACCAAGTGCCCGTGATAAAGCCATTTAACGAAAATGCTTTTGCATTAAAATCTCCACAGACTGTAATGCCATTGTTGTTGTCTTCAGTCATAGACATTGTTTCAACATTTCCCCTTGAGCTCATTGTGGTCCAGTCATTGTTTTGCCGATAAAGAGTTGTGAAGAAATAAATTAATAAGTGAAGGAAAAGAATCTATTCTGAGCCAGAGGCTCTCCAGGACTTTAATTTACATGAGTACTGTATTTTGTTTGTCCCCCTTAGTGTGATCGATGGTTCCCCAGACCCTGATGAAATGGAATGCATCAGTTAATTAGTTTTTCTTGGACAATGCCATGGAGTAGACTGGAAGCTATCAGTACAAGATTCCACCTTTTTCACAAAGGGCGCTGAAATTTCTGCCATTGAGTGAACATCCATACCCAAAGCCTGAATAGTTTGGTGAACTGCCAAGGTGACATGCTTACACTACATGTCACCTTAACATTTATAGTATAGTATTGTATTTTATTTGTCCTCCTACATTCGTAATCTGAGCATCTGGACTGCGTCATGATTGCCAAGTCAGTGTTGCTGGCAGAATCCCAAGTCATTTTTGTTTTAACAGCATATAATCTACTATACACATCTGTACAGTATTTGTTATTATTTGTACCACAAAACATTATCATCTCAGTCTGCTTGCCCTATAAATGCACATGTAGCAAAGAAAGACCTGAGAAGAACTTTTTATAAGGAGATTTGTTTGCAAATTTCTAATTTTATTTTTATTTTACTCAATGAAGGAGGTGTTTACCACAGGAACAACATTCTCTATAATAGCTCTATTTCAGCATCAACATATCAGACCTCAGTGTGAATCAGCGTAACCCAGATGGGATTAGATGGAGGTACTAGGAAGATGTACAAATGTTACTTTAGTCATAAATATTCTCCTTATTCTTAACTATTATGCCAAATAACTTTAACCTTAATGTCATGACTCCCTAGCAGCTACCTTGCACAAACAGATATGTCTGCTCTATATATGTAGGACTGCAAAGTATAAAAACACCTCTCAGTCTAATGCAGTCAGTTATAACTTAAATAGTAATTATGCTGTCAATACTTAACATATAATTACATCAGTACATCTTAGAGCGACTGTCAACACAATCTAGATGAACTAAATTCATCTGAAGGTGTGATAGTAACTGGTAATCGTTTTCTTATTTTTATTATATGGAGTCTAAAAAAATGTGGGATTCATCTCGTGACTTCTTTTGTCTGTGCTTTGATGTAATGCCAGATGGCAATTTACGGGGGAAAAATATCTATTACTGGTTTTATCAGCTAGTTCACGTTCTCAAAACTAGGTGCATTTTTCAAAACAGCTTGTATGATACAGGTCAAACGCAGATATTAACTGCATGAGTTCTGTTTCCACTCTGTGAAGAAATGCTCTGGTGTTTTGCGACTATGGCAGTGAATCTTGAATTTTTTTTTAAATCCATATTTTGGTCTTATCCTAGTTTGTCTTCTTTTTCTTTTTTTTTTTAACTTAATGTTTACTTCACCAGTATGCTACTTTCAGATAGATTACTGAATGCTATTGTGTATCAAACGCATTACTATTCGGATTCAGTACAAGGTTTTACATTACACATTGCACTCACATTTCCATGGCAATTGCTACTGCATTTTAAATAATTTTTTTGGTAAAGTAACACTCTTAGACCACAGAAAACAGAACATTTACACAGCACAACATGATGCTGAAATGTATGAGAACAAGAAAACTAAAAATGAAAGTAATGTGTGCACCCGGAGTGCTACATAAAGGACTGCTTCACTGGATCTTCTGTCACTTGTGTCTCTCTGGTAACAGATTTTCATTATCCTGATATTTTCCCTTTTGATGCAATGAGGGGAAAAAAATCTTCCTGTATGTCACAACTATCCCCTGCAGCAAAATCACAAGCAGCTTCCATTCCAACAGGCAGCTCTTGAGATAGATGATCGTATATCTTTCACTTCAATGCAGAAAAGAATTCATCATCCAGACTCAGGAACAGAGAATATGGTGGAAGGAACATCATCAACATACTTTAGTGACAGCTAATCAGCCCGTGGAGACATTTGCATGGTGGAAGCTTACATTGCCCCATGCAGTTACAAAAGTTAACTTTCTCTCTCATTTCACAGGATCTCGTCAGGAGTTTCTGGACATCATATGGCCTAGATATTTGGTAAGTGTACTTGCACTGTTAGCAGATATTGCAGCACACATAGTGACATTGCCCCTGTGTTGGCCTCCTTCCAGATCCATTATTCTGTTGGTATCACAAACACAATAACAAATCAGTTTAACTGTAGAATCATAAAATAACTGCAAAGTAAAAATATCTTCTGCTCTTCTCTAACTTTATCGAATGCTTACAGGCAGTAATGAAGGATGAGCCTGTACAATATACTAGGTGTACTGCACATCACTGCTTTACCTAAACATACTTATAACAGCGCCCATTCAACCTTTTTTTTTTTATATAGTTGGTGCCTTGGAGAATTGTTTCATGGTGATCTTTTGTCTCTTCAATGCTCTCTCTCTTGTACACGTTGCTTACAGATTAGAACATTTGAAAGAAGCTTTTGTCCTCTGATGTTGCACTGTGAATCCTTTTCAACATAATTGCAGATCTCTTGCTCCTGCTAAGATGTATAAACTGCTCTTCTGCCTCTCGTTCAGAATCTAGTACTACACATAGCATATCACAAACAGACAATATTACTATATAAAAACTGTACCATTATGAGCCACAAGTATCTCTTGCAGTATGAGTTTCTGGCATGCATTAGCATTTTTCTGACTTTTGTTGACTTTTTTGTTTCCTTTAATGCTGCTGTTTTGGTGTAACTGCAGTATTGTGACAATACAAATTCCAGTACTCACTGAGTACATACCTGTTTTCTTACCTGCAGAATGTTTGGATAATTGAAGACACTGTATCAAGGTTTACATTAGGCTGCACTTGGCAACAAGCCTCTGCCATTGTAAGGCCATGGTTAATTATATGGTCCACAATTGTGGCTCGTATTTCATCTGGGACAGCTCGATGTCTCTCTGCTCCTCTGCCCTTCCCTCTGTTCTGCTGTATTTTCCTCTCTACACCTCCACAGATCCTTGCTCCTGTTTCTGTTTCTTGAACAGGCAGTTGCCTCTGATGATAATTCACCAGACCTAGTCTGTCCTTGCTCAGAAATGATATTGATAGAAAAAATCCTTACTTATGAGTAGCGCATGAGCAAACTTGGTTGATGCATGATGTGAAAAGCTCACCCTCTATTCGTGAAGTTCAGATTTCACTCTTCAGGCAGTTTACAGAATTGGCGCATGTTAAGAAGATGCCATATTACTGTGACAGAAATCATTTATGCCTGACAGGTTTTGACAATTTAACGATATATTGTACCTGAGATGACTTACACAATGAAAGATACCACATATGTTGTGGAGAGTACAGCTCTTCATCTGAGAGGTAACCTAATCAGTTTTGATTAGCAAGTTATATCCAGTTGGTGACTACGGAAATTGCATTTACTCAAAGTTTCTGCTCACAAATCCTGTGTGAACAACTTCCCTGTAGCGGCTAAGCCAATGTTTGAAGCCGCTGAGGTGCTTCACCGGGACTTAAAAAGTTGACGCGCTGACAAACTTTACCACATCTGATGAAGAAAGCCTGAGACAAATGCTTGCGTTCCAATAATCTGTACATTTATTGCTCCAAACAATTGTAGTCCAACATTATTCACCTAAAACAAACAATTCATCATCAGCGGCTTCTTGAGTGGTCGAAACTTTTTACCTTCCAGGCAGAACACCTGCCCAGACAAAGACTGATTCTTATTTATAATGTAGCATGCTCATTGGCTTCTACATTCCCACTTAGTTTAGAGTTTTGCACATATTGTTTTAAAACTGTTTACTGTCATTGTCATTTAATGCATCCTCATACATATTTAAAGTTCCACCCACGTGATCTTCTTTAAGCATTGGCAGTGGGGCTGATTTACATTTGCATTGCAGAATATGTTTTACTGTGTTAAGTGCAGTTCATGAATATGATAACAAACTAACTGTTTATATAGGATGTTTGTTAACTAATCTGCAACAGCCCCCTGATGGGCCCTTTCAGCTTTTGTGTTTCCATTATGATGAAGGATCCACCAGACTCATAAGGTGACATAATCATTTTGACAGCTTCAACTGCAACATCAATGCTGAGTGCCAATACAACACGCTACAATGGAGGGAGCCGAGGAGACTGAAGCACTCCTGTTTGCTGTGCTAGCCTAGAAAAAAAAAGGCTCTTGTAATTGTTGTTTCTCTAAATTTAACCAATCAACATCTAGCCTCATCCTGCAGTTTTTCAGAGTGGTTCAAATGCTGCACCTGCTGTGGAGTAGGCATTTTTTTTCCATCTGTAAATGTCCCTGAAAGAAGTGAAACTGGTTGAAACATGCACAAAGGTGCAGGGCTGCCGAAAGGCCAACTGCTGCTCATCCTATCCTCTACCCAAGTCCCTGAGGGTCCCCTCAGACCCCTCTGCAAATGTCCACATGCCACTTGCCCAAAAATTTGTGACTGCATGCACTTTACAAGCGTGCCAGGAAAACAAATGAAGCTCAACACAAATACTTGTTTTGAGAAGAAACCGTGAAATGAGAATCTCCATCTTCTGTACCCTTTCAATTCATCTTTAACAGAGTTTAACTGAAGTAGTCAGTTCTAAATTCTTCAAAAATCCTGTGCTTTGACCATCCAGTTTACTCGGTTACACCTTAGGAATAATCAAACTGACATGTTGCAACAGCCCAACAGTAGCTGCTATTTCCTGTAAAAAATATAAAGTCATTGCTCAACTTTCAGAAGCATCCTTGGAAGCCCTGAGTTTTTCCATGTATGAGGAGCAATTCAACCAGCTACATAGCAGGCCAATGCATACCAGTTGTTTGAACAGAACAGCGTGCTTCTTCACTGTCCCCGG